>NC_043700.1:147620603-147666288 GCF_006229205.1 Suricata suricatta | reverse complement strand
GTGAATGTTGAGAAGATGAGAGAAATGCCACTGTTTCTAATACTTTCTGATCTTGAGAATTGCAAAGGTCAAAACCTATGGGTGAAGATTCTATTTCTGTTCAAGACGAAACAAAAGGGATCAGATCTACCTTCTGCTCAAAACAACAAAGACAGGCAATATGAAACAGTGGTTTTAAAGTCACTAGTCTTTAGGTAAGTTTAATGATCTCTGAGACATGGAAACAAATAATACAAGCCCCGTCACCATTCAATCATATAGGCCTAAATGGTTAATAGTGCGGTCCAGGGAACATGAAACCAGACAGACTCCAGTGCACTCCCTGAGTTATGAAGACAGAGCTGAGTGTACAGAAAAAACAAGATAGCTATTGTTCACAGGAAAGACTACAGAGAAAAGAAAACAGTCCTGAAAATAAATTCCAGAAATGTGGAGAGTTCCCCCTTGAGTATTCATCTGACTATTGATCAGCACATGAGGGCAAGAAAACTAACATAAGTAAGAAAAGAAACACTCAACCAGGTCCTAGGTAAGAGTATTTGGTATTCATTCAGGACTGGGAATAGTGTCTGTTCCCATCAGTTATACTGAAAAGCCTCGTGACACATGAGGCATGGGGTAAATACAGAGAGCCTTGCCTCAGTAGTGGGGGATAATTCTCCCTTGACAGATCATTGTTCTAATCCTACTTAACAAATATTAAAAGCATGACCTGAAAAGATTAAACTGTTTCCAGGTAACTTATTAGCAACCCAGACAAAACTCAAAAATTGTAGAGTAATATAAAATACTCAGCACCAAATAAGCTAAAAACTATAATGTCTCTTATATATTAAACATTTCAAGACAAATAACTGAGGAAATGCCACTTACAATGCTAAAAAAAAATCCATTGAAACCTACCCAGAACTACTAAAGATGTTAGAATTAGAAAACAAGTATATTAAATCCATTCTTATAACCCTATCCATATATTCACAAATTTGAGTAGAGTATGGAAGATATGAAAAGAACCCAAACCCAAAATCTAGGGATGTGAAGTGCAATGTGTGAGAGGAAAAATTCTCTGGGAGGGGGCATTAATTATCGATCAAACATTGCAGAAGAAATGATTAGTGAGCTTATAGACATAGCAAGAAGATATTTAAAAATAAAACAGAAAGGAAAAACAAATTTAAAAGTTAAAATTAATAGAAATCAGTAATCTGTGAGATGCCTTCAAGTGGTTTAGTATACTTGTAATTTGAGTCTCCCAAGTAAAGGAAGCACATACAGACAGAAAAAAATTCATATGTGAAAAAAATTGCTGGAAAAATTTAAATTTTAAGTAAATACATGAATCCACATAGTCAAGGAACTCAAGAACTCTGGGACCAAGAGAAAAACAAAACCACACAAAGGCATATAGGTATCCAGCTTTTCTAGCATAGTTTGTTGAAGAAACTATCCTTTTCCTATTATATATCCTTGGATACCCTGTTGGAGATCATTTGACCACAAATGTGTCATTATAAACACATAATAAATGTGTTTATTTCTGGGCATTCTATTCTGTTTCCTTGGTCTAAATGTCTGTTTTTATGCCAATATTATACCGTTTCAATTACTATGGATGTATAATATATTTTGCAATCAGGAAATGTGATTCTTCTTAGCTTTGTTTTTATCTCTCAAGATTGCTTCGGCTATTCAAGGTCTTTTGTAGTTTCAAATGAATTTTAGAATTGCTTTTACTATTTCTGTAAAAAAAGTTTTGAGTGAGGAAAAATATTTGTAAACCATATACCTTAAAAGGGATTAAAATCCAAAATATATAAGAAACCCAAACAACTCAATAACCAAAAAAATACCCAATTTAAAATAGACAAAAAACTTAGACATTTCTCCAAAGAACACATACAAATAGTCAACAAGTATTTAAAAAGGAAATCAATATCACTATGCATCCAGTAAATGCAAATCAGAACAAAGAGACATCACCTCACACCTCACACACAAAAGATAGTTAAGTGTGGGTGAGGATTTGGAGAAATTGAAACCCCTGTCTTGTCGGTGAGAATGTAAAATAGTGTGGTTGCTATGGAAAACAGTATAAAAGTTTCTCAAAAGATTAAAAATAGAATTGCTGTATGACTTAGCAATCCCATTTTGGGGTGTATATTTAACAGAACTGAAATCAGAATTTGAAGAGAGCTGAAATCCCACGATTAAGGCAGCATTTTTCATAATAGCCAAGATATGTAAATAACCTAAATGTCCATTGTTGGATGAATGGATTAAAAATAAAGTATATATACATAATGAAATATTAAATAACCTTGAAAAAGAGAGAAATCCTGCCATGTGAGACAAAATGGGTGAACCTGGAAGACATCACACCAAGTGAAATAACCTAGTCAAGCAGGATATAGATATGGTGTGCTTTCACTTATATAAGTGACTATATAAGATAGTCAAACTCATAGAAACAGTGGGTAGAATGGAGGTTTCCAGAGGCTGAGGAAGGGAGCTGTTTAACAGCTATACAGTGGTCAGTTACACAAGGTGGATAAGTTCTAGAGGTCTGCTGTAGGTAACAATACTGTGTCATGTACATAAAAACCATTAAATTGGTTGATCTCGTGTTGTGTTCTTATCACAATAAAAATAAAATAAGTTAAAAGAAACACACTCTAAATATAAAGACACAAATAGACTATGTAAGAGGATGGAAAAATAGACTAATACAAGTCAAAAGAAAGCAGACTGGCTATATTAATCTAAAGCAAAGGTGATTTCAGAGCAATGAGTACTACTAAGGTTAGAGAAGATTCTTTCATAATAATTGTGTCTGTTTATCAAGAATACAACAAATTCCAAGTGTTTGTGTACTTAATAGCAAGGATTCACTATACCTAAAACAAAGAATGATAAAAATGCAAAGGAAATAGATAAATCAAAATACATAAGCTATTTCAATACCTTCCCTCAATAACTGATGGAGCAAGAGATAGAAAACAGATAAAATTATAAGAATTTTGTTCAACACTATCCAACTTAACCTGACCAACATTTATATAATACTCTGTTCTACAACAATAAAATATATGTTCTTCTCAATTATACATAGGACATTTATTAAGATAGACTCTTTTCTGGGTCATAAAACATGTCTCAATAAACTTTAGAAGATTTAAGCCCTATAGGATATATTATCTGGCAACACTGAAATTAAATCAGCTAGTAATCTCAAGAAGATGTATTTAAAAAGCCTCCATATATTTAGAAACCAGGTAAAATACTTCCAAGTAACCTATTAATTAAGAACAAATAAAAAGGAAAGTTAAAAAATATTTTGAAATGAACAAAAGTGAAAATACAACCTATAGAAATTTATAAAATGCTGTTAACAGCAGCATACATGGAGGGGCGCCTGGGTGGCTCATTTGGTTAGGCATCCAACTTTGGCTCAGGTCATGATCTCACTGTTCATGGGTTCAAGCCCCGCATCAGGCTTTGTGCTGACAGCTAGCTCAGAGCCTGGAGCCCGTCTTCACATTCTGTGCCACCCTCTTTCTCTGACCCTCCCCTATTCATGCTGTCTCTCTCTGCCTTTCAAAAATAAATAAAACACATAAAATTTTTTAAAAAGCAGCATACATGAAGAAATTTAAGACACTGAAATATCTCAGAACTATATCAAAAAATAATAAAGATATTCATATATTAGCCTAAGATTTCCCCTTAAAAAACTCTAAAATGAAACCCAAAGTGAGTAAAGGAAAGGAAACCATAAAGATTATTGTGAGTATCAATTAAGCACAAATGTAAAATAATATAGAGAAAATCAATGAAAACAAAAGATCACTCATTAAGATCATTAAATCAGGGTCACCTGGGTGGCTCAGAACTTCAGCTCAGGTCATGATCTTGCTACTCTGCAAGTTTGAGCCCCACATTGGGCTCTGTGCTGACAACTCAGAGCCTAGAGCCTGCTTCATATTTTGAGCCTCCCTCTCTCTCTGCTCGTCCCTTGTTTGCACTCTCTCAAGAACAAGCAAGTCTTAAAAAAGCAATAAAATTTTAGTCATACTAGTCAGGAAAAGGAAGAGGAACATATAACTTACTAATATCATGATTTAGAGAATTGACATCATGACAAAATTCTATCTATATTAAAATGATATAATAAGGAAATGACAATAAATTGAACAGCAGAAATGAGCAAAATCCTTGAAATACAAGTATCAATCAGGAAGAAATAAATAAACTTAACAGGAGTATATGTAGTAGAAAATACAAATTATGGTTAAAACACCTTCCCACAAGGAAAACCAAGCCTAAATTGATTCACTAATTAATTCTAGTAACATTTATAAACAAAACAAAACAAAACAAAACAAAATACTGTTTCTATACAAACTCTTCCAGAAAGCTGGCAGGGAAAGAACAAACTTCAACTCATTCTATGAAGGGACTATTCCTCTAATATAAAAACTCCCAAAAAATATATTATTGCAGGAAAAACAATACAACCCCCTACAGAGTAATAACCTTTGTCAAAACAGATACAAAATTCTGAACACAATTTTAGCAAACTAAATTCAGGCATGTATAAAAGAGTGATTCACAATGAGCAGTGGGGTTAATCTCAGGAATGCAAGATTAGTTTAACATTTAAATATCAAATAATTCCCCATGTTAATTAATCAGTAGAGAAAACAACATGATCATCTCCAATGACACAGAAAAAGCATTTAGCAAAATCCCATATTTGAGTTCTTTCCAAAAATGTCTTAGATTAATTTATATATAAAAATTTAAGAAAGTCGACCATTGATGTAAAATATCAAGCCACAATACTTCTAGAAAAATAACATAGAGGAAATATATATGGTTTTAAGTTAGGCGAAGATTTCTTAGGTTTAAGAAATATATAAGATATAACAAATAAGAATACATAAAATATAATAATTAAGATAAAAACACAATCTTTTAAAGAACAAATAAATCAATTTGGCCTGTCTCGAATTAAAAATAAAAACGTCTACTTTACTAAAAATATGGTTAAAGTACTGTGAGACAAGCCACAGACTGAGAGAAAATAGTTAAAAATCAGGCACATACCTTTTAAAAAATAAAAGCTTTTTTAATGGACTAAAATTTTAAACAGATATTTTACCAAAGAAGATATATAAAGATGCTCATCATCAGTTATTAGGAAACTAAAATTAAAGGCACAGTGACATCATACTACCCTTGTATTAGACTGGTTGAAAGTGAAAAACATTGATCATATGGAGCACCTGGTGGCTCACTTGGTTAAGCGTCTGACTTTCGCTCAGGTCATGATCTCATGGTTCATGAGTTTGAGCCCTGTGTTGGACTCTGTGCTGACAGCTCAGAGCCCGAATCCTGTTTCCCATTCTGTGTCTCCCTCTCTCTCTGCCCCTCCCCCACTCACATTCTGTCTCTGTCTTTCTCAAAATAAATAAATGTTAAAGAAATTTTTAAAAAAACAGTGATTATATCAAGTGCTAACAGATTTATTTGTTTGCATTAGCCCACACTGGAAATAATCAAAACATTCAATAACAGGTGAATGAATAAACAAAGTTTGTATATTAATACAATAGAACATTACTCAGAAATAAAAATAATGAGTACTTGATACATGATACAACTTGGATAATTCTCTAAATAATTGTGCTAAGTGAAGCAATTGAACCAAAAATATTTTTTAAGAGAACACACATACTCTACAATTCTCCTTACATATGTTCCTACAAAATGATACCTAATCTCCAGTGAGAGAAATCAATTCAGTGTTTGCTTGGATATAAGATGGACAGAGAGGAACTGTTAAGGGCATGAAGAAAATTTAGGGTGATGGATATGTTAATTACCTTGATTCTGATGATGATTTCTCCATGTATACATATGTCAAAATTTATTAAGTTTTGTATTTCAAATAGGTACACTTTATTGTTTGCCAATAAAATATCAAAAGAAACTTAATTTTAAGAAATTCTGTTCATCAGAAGAAATCTCAGAGACAGCTGAAAGAAGAAAAAATAAGAAGGCTATTGAGTTGTTTGATTAGTACTTGTTATCATTAGCATGATAATTTCCAGGTGCAGGTACAGAGGCTTCCCACAGGCTAATGGCTGAACCAACTCTGGGGACTGCAACCTAAGGCTTTAAGGATTGCCTTGAACACCAGTGTTTCATTATGGTTAACAAGAGAAAAGAATGAACAGAAAGAAAAATGAAAATATTCAGTATGAGGCAATAATCCCGTTAACTTTTTCTTCTTCTGTGTTCTTGCTGCAGAGAATTTATGGTAAAGGTTTAAACCTGCCTGAGATGTCCAGAGCTAAAGGAATATTACCATCAGGTGTTTGCCAGATGCTGGTCCACCCGGAAGATAAATAGGAACATTTTTGTCTCAATATTTTATACTATTTTTTAATTTTTTACTTATTTATTTATTTTGAGAGAGAGAGAGTATGTGTGGGAGAGAGAGAGAGAGCGAGCAAGCACAGAGGAGAGGCAGAGAGGGAGGGAGAGAGAATCCCAAGCAGGCTCAGCATTGTCAGCGCAGAGCCTGAGGCACGGCTGGAACCCACAAACCGAGAGATCATGACCTGTGCAAAAATCAAGAGTCTGACACTTTACCAGCTGAGCCACTCAGGTGCATCTATACTATCTTTAATTAAAAATATTTGTTCAGTGTATAGAATAATTTTCTTCTATTAGAGGTTATATAGTTTATAATTAATGATTAAATGTTAAGATGTGGATTTAAAAAGATATTGAGAAATAAGATCATCACGAACATATCCCAAGTACTAGCTTGATCAGATTGGTGAAAATTGCCAAATTCTGCACAACTGAGTAGATCAGGAAAGGCCTTTTTACTGCTTCTCAAGGATATTTATCATTAAGTGCACATATCATATGTTACCTACTCTTTCTCTTGTCTTTTTAATATCAAAATTGTGATATAATATACACTTCTAGCAATGAGAATAAAAATATGTAAAAGGTAGCAGAATAAATACTATGAGTTCTGTGCATTATCTTGACAACATTTATATGGAAGATTTTCTCCACAAGCCTTGAGTTTACTTGGTAAATTTTCTAACTAAAAACAGAGTATAACCTAGAAAGTATATTATAAAACTTCAAGGGTCTTCTTTTCACCTGACAAGTATATATTGTTAGGTTTCCCCACTGACCTAATTATCCCTCTTATGTGTCTCAACAGCTCTTGTATAGCAATAGGAGAGAGAAAATAGCCAAAATCTCCTGACCTCTCTCATGAAACTAACCCTTGAGATTCTACAAGCAAGCAAGATCAATTCCGGTAGCCTTCTAAAATCTTTTGTGATGTTTCCACAACTCAGTTATGTCTAGATAGCTCCATCTATATCACTTCTTCCTATGTTCTTCAATTTTTTGTGTGTAATTATGTATTTTGAGAGAGAGAGAGAGTAAAGAGAGACAGTGTGAGGGAGGGGCAGAGAGAGAGGGAGAGAGCAAATCCCAAGCAGGCTCCTTGGAGCCATCAGTGCAGAGCCTAACTCAAGGCTCAATCTCAGGAACCATGCTGGATCTCAGGAACCGAACTATGAAATCATGACCTGATCCTAAATCAAGAGTCGAATACATTAACCAACTGAGCCACCCAGGCACCGCACTTCTATGTTCTTTAAAGTAATCATTGCCATCTTGTGTTTATATAAAGTTCCTTTTTCCACACTAGAAAGACTGAATACGATTTCAGAATTTTATTCTATTAAAGGAAAAGAAACTATGGAGAAAGCAGTGATGCTGGCACCCTACAAGTCAGTAAAATTTGAGGATCCATTAAAAAATCTGTCATTTTGACAGCTTTCAGGCCTTGAACCAGAAGAACCTGTTATCTCAGTGCTCCACAAAATTACTGATTGGAGTACAGTGAAGAATTGTTACAGGGATGGAAAAGGTGACTGCAGAATAATAGAAATATGAGAAAACACAGTAATAAAAGAAAGGGGAGAGGAGTCAAAGGGAATTGCTTAAAGGAGGAACTCAGGGAAGGAATACTAAAAGCATAGAAGACACTAAGCCCCCAAGCAAGGAACACACAGATGGTCATCTACACAAAAATGCATGGTACTTTTTAAAACTATCTTGCAGCCTTGTTTAATGATATAATTTCAATACAATATAGCTATATCCTTTAGTGTTCAAGCAAAAAACAGAAACCAGTCTAAGGATGGGGCACCTCGGTGGCTGAGTCAGTTAAGTGTCCAACTTCAGTTCAGGTCATGATCTCCTGGTTCATAAGTTCAAGCCCCATTTGAAGCTCTGTGCTGACCACTCAGAGCCTGGATTTGGATTCTGTCTCCCTCTCTCTTTGTCCCTCCCCTGCTCACATTCTCTCTCTCTCTCTCTCTCTCTCAAATAAATAAACATTTAAGAAAAAAAGATTTGTTCATTTTAGCCACTCTGACCAGTGTGAGAGAGTGAGGCAAATCATGAGAGACTTTTGAATGCTGAGAACAAACTGAGGGCTGAGGAGGGAGGTAGGGAAAGGGGGTGATGGTCCTGGAGAGGAGCACTTGCAAGGAAGAGCACTGGGAGTTATATGAAAAGCAACTTGGTAATAAACTACTTAAATGTATAAAAATAAATCAATGAGATAGAAAAAAAAGAAAAGAAACCAGTCTAAGAATTTACCTAATAGAATTAGGTGCTTACAAAATAGTCCAAAAGTCTAAAGGAGCCAATTCTAGGCTAGGACTCTGGAGTAACCTCAGGAAGAACCTAGAATGAGCCCACTCTGAAGACAGGCTGTTCTAGGGTGGGCCATACAGCCTCCTGCAGTAACCAAAGAAGCCTGGGATAACATAAAAGTGAAATGGCACACACAGTTGTAACCCATGGAGTAAACAGTAAGGTCAAGAGGCTACTGCTTCTCTGGAAAGAGTTAGCTCTGGATCCTGTTGCAAGAGAACCATGATCTTCCTAAAGAATCAGAAAAGCCAGAGTTGAAGGAAGAGGGCCTTTCTTGGCTTTGATTTCCAAATCTCAGGGAAGTACATTTAAAGGGTGAAAACTAATTCATATCTAGAACCCTAGCTGCAAAAGAGTTTAAAAAATGTAGCTTTAAGCACTATCAAATCCCCAAATGGAGTACAGATAAAATAGGTTGAGGGAGATAACCATAATATCAACATATATCCTAACTTTGCATCCAGCAATAGAAAGTAAACATCCCAAGAGTTGCCTACATGTGGTTCTATAAATATACA
This sequence comes from Suricata suricatta, assembly GCF_006229205.1. Lineage (NCBI taxonomy): Eukaryota > Metazoa > Chordata > Mammalia > Carnivora > Herpestidae > Suricata > Suricata suricatta. The sequence goes on along the minus strand of NC_043700.1, from coordinate 147,657,007 downwards.
TAGTTCTTTGGAGAATTAGATATGTTTCTTTTTATGCTTAATATCTGTGACCTATAGGAAGTGAGATAAAGCAACAGACAAGGCACATACAATCATGTCATTTCTGTTCTAGGAATTTTATTTTGACCATTCCATGATAACATGGGGCTCAGAAAATATCTCAGTTTGGGTTCACTTAAATACAATCCCTAAAAACTTTTAGGTAAATATGAAATAGTGATTTTCAACTTTGGTGATTTTGGTAATTAAGATATTTCAAATCTCCTGTGAAAAATGCTCAACAACAAGGATGATTTGAAAATATTGAATGAATGTTGCATCTTTCCCACGCTTGCTTAGCTTTACCACTCAGGATATACAGCATTTTAGTACAAAGTATATTACATAAATGCCTATTGGCATGGAGAATTCCATAAAAGTTTATGTGAATTAAACTTGCAAAACTTTATGTGAATTAACAACTCTCAATGCACCATAAGATATGGGTCCTCCATAGATTTAGCATTTTCAATTCTATTCTTTTCTTCACAGTAAAAAAATATAAAGCAACACATTCTTTATATTAGACTCTACTGAAAGAATCCCCGAAAAGGTAGTGTATTCTTAGTAAATATTTACATTATCACTATCACTGTTTAGATCCTTTACATTTCTCATCTAGGTACTATAATACATTTCTAACTTATTTTGACTTATCTGATTTCTCTCTTTATTCTCACAAGTTCATCCTAAAACATAATTTTGATTCTTTCACTTCTGTTTTCACCTTATTGCTATGTTTAATGGTTCCCCATGTGTACCTCTATTTCTTTAGTCCAAAGTCATTAGTTATCACTGAATGTCACCCTTGTCACTAAACTCTTCCATCTTTCTATTGTTATAGTCATATTATAATGTTCGTAAACGTTAAGTGTTATGTTGCCATTAAATCATTTAAAATTTTTTTTAAGTTTATTTATTTTTGAGAAAGAGAGAGCAAGCAGAAGAGGGGTAGAGAGAGGGAGAGAGAGAATCCCAAGCAGGCTCTGTGCTGTCAGCACAGAGACTGACACAAGGCTCAAACTCATGAACCGTGAGATCATGACCTGAACCAAAACCAAGAGTCAGATGCTTAACCGACTGAGCCACCCAGGAGCTCTGCCACCATAACATTTCTGACTTCTTACCCACATCCTTCCACTAACACCTATTTATCATGTTGTTTATTTACCTGAAACATCTTTTCTTTTCCATTACCCACTTTTGAGTGTTATCATCCTTCACAAATCGGCTTAAATATTACCTCCTTTAGATTTCTTTTTCCACCATCTTCACTAGGCACGATTTATTTTTCCTTTTAAATTTTAAAGACATACATATTTCAGATTCTTTTATGGCATATGACAATGTCTCTGTTTAATAACTATTTTGTGTCCTCTCCTATGCAGCTGATGAGGAGAGGCACTGCTTACATTTATGCCCCCAAAGTGCCAGCATGATGACATATGTTGAGCAGATAGTAAGTTATTAATTGAATACATACATTCATGAATCATTCTAGAAAAATAAATCATTTCTGTTTATTGAAAACATAAAGACAACTTCATATCCAGCCTTCTTTCTACTTTTTCCTTCCCCTGACATCCTATAGAAAGTTTTACAATTTTCTAAGTAAGAAATAATTCATACATAGGCTTTTCTTATTACTTCACATAAAAGAAGCACATTGCAGAATTATGAGCTTTATGATGAATCAGAGTTCAAAGTTTTCAAATTTATGGGGAAAATCATATTGGGGGTTATATGACAAAATCAATGCACAACCAACTTTTAAAATAGCATTTTATAAACTACATAATTGTACATTTATGCTAATTCACTTCATCTTCTTTTCTTAGAAACACTTAAAATGGGTTGCTATTTTTCATTTTTCTGAAAGATTTATATCACATTAATTTTTAAGAAGTAAGATACTTTTTACAAAAGCTTAAAAATTGAATGAAACGTAGACCTTTTTTTAAATTCTGGAACAATAATAAAAAGTAGGATAAACCCTAACACACACACACACACACACACACCCATACACAAACACAATTATTACTGTGTACAAATTACTTGAAATATTGAACTTTATAAAAATAATATCAACTTGTACACAATAACCTACATGCGTAAAAAAACATTTTAGTGTTTTTAAAACTATATTGAGTGATGTGGAGATTTGAAATAATGTAAATATATAGCTCTGGGAGGAGTCAGATTTATTTTACTGTCATTCACCCAGAATGTTGAAAGCCAGCTTGCAAGGAAGAGTACTCAGCTCAAATATAATGTGACTTAAAAACCAAGGGAAAGAAAACACTGTAAGTTGCCTTGATTGAATAGTTATTTAGGTATTAGGCTAAGACTTAGAAGCTGAACATTATATGCAGGACAACACTGTAAATGGGAAATTTGGATACCTTTTATTTATTTTTATTTTTCTTGAAAAGTTAGGCATACTCTGATTACTTACATTCTCAGAATGTTAAATCAAACTCTTCTTTCTTTAGTTGCTTCCTTAAGATATTTCCCCTCTTCACATGATGGCCACATATACATAGATAGTCATTATTCTCACCACTATGACCCAGAGAGCTTAGTAACCTGCCATCAGCCCAGGTCCTGCCAGTTCTCTCTCCCCAGGACACTGCATTTTCAGCGACCATTTAAAATTGCAAATGTGATACACATTTCCTTATTTGAAATGTTTTAATAAATGTCCAGTTCCATCAAAATGAACTCTGAAGTCATCCTGGAATACAAGGTCTTTCATGACCCCAGACTCACCTATGTTATTCAGCCTCAATTTTTACCACTCTTTGACTTTGAGCAGTTCAAATATAGGTATGCCACCTGATTCCAAATAGCTCTTCAACTATTTTATTCTCTAAAGAATTAGAAAACAGCTATACACCTGGCCCCAAATAATTAGTTACTAACAAGTGATCCTTTTCTTAGGGAATTTTAATTCTGTGGAGACTCCTTGTTTCTTCCTTGCCTTTACAGCTTTAGGGATCGTTCTTTTCTAGTTTATTTCTTTGCTTCCTATCACTTTGCTTTGTTGTTAAATGTAGGTTAGTGATTTGAGAAAGATTAAGGAATTTTCCAAGGAAATTAAAGGGAGTCTTTTCAGCCCTTGCTGGGGTAGAATGATTACAGAAAAGGGGGTGGTTCTAGAGCTCCAGGTCATGAGGGTAGGAGGGAAGCAAATGAAGACTCAAAACAGACCCAAAAGTAGCTGCTAAGAGTAAGGTGACAACAGAGAAAGAGACTGTGGCACAAATTGAGCCACGAGTAGAATTTGAAAAAAGGGAGTGCCTGGGTGGCTCAGTCGGTTAAGCATCTGACTTCAGCTCAGGTCTGATCTCATGGCTCATGAGTTCAAGTTCTGCACTGGGCTCTGTGCTGAGAGCTCAGAGCCTGGAGCCTGCTTCGGATTCTGTCTCTGTCTCTGTCTCTCTCTGACCCTTCCCTATTCATGCACAGTCAGTCCCTCTCTCTCTCTCTCTCTCTCTCTGTCTCTCCTTTTCTCTCTTTCAAATATAAATAAATATTTTTTTAAAAAAGACAGAAGAAACAGAGAAACTCCTCAAATATATCGCAGATAGGAGACATTGAAAGCAGACTCAGAGTCAACCCTCAGTTCTCCTGGGAAAAAAAAAAAAGTCTCTGAAAACAAAAACAATTCTCTTCCCACATTCCTGATTTCACACAAAATTACCTGAACAATTTTTCAGGCACGGCTAGGCTCTCTGAATATTCAAAATACCTAAAGTAGGTTACTTTGAAATAAGACGTTCATTCTTTATAAATGGCCTTCTAGTTCATTCAGAAATCACTATGATGAAAATATTATAATAATGATAGGTAGCAGAATATCAGTTATTCATAAAAGATCATTCTTACCTTCCTGTGTGACTGACCATATGAACAAACTCTCTGAATTGAGGAGAGGAGGCAGGGAATCCTAGGAAAGTGATATTCCATTTGGTGATTTTTGAGCTGTGTTGTTTATAGTTTACAAGTTCATGTAATTTCATAGGTGAAAATTCACAGTTAGCTGAATGGTGAGGGAGACAGATGGCATAATCATTTATTAAAAAAATCAGCCACCTTCTTATATATATGATAGCTCTTACCTCATTCTTTGGGATTTGCATTTTAAATGATTAAGGATCCAGTAAGACAGCATGAAACCTCATTAACAAAGATATATCTTCAGGCCTCTACCTGAAGGGGAAGTGGTGATTTTTTCCACCTCATAGCCCTCAGTTTAAATACCTGCTGATTTGTTTTATCTCTACTTACTTGAAAGTATTTCAGCCACATTAATGCAGCTTTTAGCTATAGAAACCGACAGAATACAAAATCAAGGTTTTAGTTATGTCCTAAAATAAACAAGCCAGAAAATTTTTCGCTTATGAAGCTTCTACTTTCCATGGCATTGTGCAATATATTAGTGGTTAAAGAAGGGCTTCTATTGATGGTAAGGGAAGAGGGGATAAACAGACCTCTGTGATTTCCCAGTTCATTGTGAAAACCCACACAGCAGATTTGCTTTTAAACTGATGTGGTGTCTTTAGCTGTTGCTTTGAAGTAGGATGCTGAGAGCACGAGTGGGTGGCAGAGATCATATATTCTCACAGTACATATAAGCAAAGGTGGTCTCATAATTAAGGTTTAAGCGGAGCATGCTCCTGTTGTTTTCCCAATCACTGTTGAAGGTAATAATAGCATTATAGATTAGACAGCAAATTGCAACAGAGTTAGGCAACTGCATCATAAAAAGCAGTATTGATGTGTAAAAGAATTAGGTAAACTTAGTCAATGAAGCATAACATCTCATTCATATTAACCTCCAGCAGAGCCCTCACAGCCTCAGGCATTGATCCAACCATTTGCTTGCCTAAGTATTTTCTACCTTCGGTGCAGTCACTTACCTCTTCTCTGCAACACCCACTCTCGTCTTTAGAAATGCTTTGTATTCTCACTTTTACTGGGTAGATCCTGAGAAAAAGAAGTGGGAGGCTATTTTCAGCAAAAGACTGTATGGAAGGGCTTAAAGTTGCAGAAGCCAGAAAAGCATGCAGTATCCCTGGACTGTGTTTTCACCTGACTCAGCCCTGGAAGCATTCCCTCGAGCATGGTGATCCTACTGACTTTATAGTATAGCGGGATGGCCAAGGCACACAAGCCCTTTAGGTAGTGTTCAGGTTAGAGAGTAACGCCGCAGCGCTGGGTGGAGGTGGTGGGGAGGTGCGGGTCAAGCGGTGGGTGTGCTTTTTAGACGGTTTACTTTTTATCCCAATGTGGATTATATCTCAATCAACATTTTCAACCCAACTTCCATGATAAACAATAGAAGTTTTATAAGCAACAGTAAACATTTAAGCCTGTGAAAAGAAGAGTCGTTCTCAGAATGGAGAAAGGGTGTTTGGTCTGGGTCAAGTGGGAAAATGAGAGCAGAGGATTTTAGTGATGACTGTAGATTCCACTGAGAAGAAGTTTTTTATCCTGATTCTTGTAAAAACATAAAGAATTATTGCCATGTCTGTCAATAATCTACCATAATAGATGATAAATAACCCTTCACTAGATTCAAGAAAGTGGTAAAGTGTTAAATCAAGGCCCAGTGAGAGACACACAGATACCTAAGATAAAGGCAAATATAAGGAAACACAAAAAGACAGGTGCTCCAAAAGTTTTCCTTAATATGTGAATTTCTTCTCATGTAACTGGGATCTGGATCAACTACACTCAAATGCTAGAGAAGATAAAAACAAGCCAGCTCTGTTATGTTACAATATCAGAGACAATCTGCCATAAGTTTTTTCCAAGACGAAATAGCTGGCTATTTGGGTGGGCCACCATCTCAAATAAATATAATTATTTTAATAAAAATGTTTCCATATTTAATAAATGTTTGATGTCACCATAGAACATATTAAATAATGGCATTGAATGATTGGAAGAAAATGTTAATTTAAGAAGAAAATATGTGTTTAATTTTTTTAATTGGTGGAAATCAATTCCACTACATAAAACATTTATAAATCTGCCTTGCCACCGGTCTATCACAGAGCTTTTCACAGAAAACTGTCAGAATGAACAATGACTGTCATATGTTTGCTTTATTTCTAATAGGAGGGAATATTGGGATAAAATCACCTACTTGTTTTTTGCCATTTACAAAAGATTTGAGATCTTTACATACTACATGAAAATCAGTTTTCCAGATTGAAATGTGGATAAAGGGATTACATGTAACTTCCTTTCCAGTCGAAATTTCTATATGCTTTGATCCTTAGGTATATATCTCTGACTCTTTCTTTTTCTCAATTTCCTCCACCTCCCCTCACTTTCTCCACATCCCTCTATCCACAAGACAGACGGAGTGGAAACCACCAATCCACTATTAATTACTTAAATAATTATATGTCCTTGTAATTTTTCTCAGAGGTGTTTCATCTGCTAGATCTTTCACCTCCAGATGTAATGTTTGCTGGAGTCTAAGGGTACTTGATCTTTAAAGGACTGTTAAAATGATAGCACACAGAGACAAGATGATTCAAGGTTGCTTCAAAGTTATAACTAAAAAAGTCTTTAGGTAACTAAAAGATGAGAATGTATACCTGAATTAATAAAAACCAAAGAAATTGTATAAGTAATTTTTAAAAACATCGCCTGACTAATTCAGATCTATGGAACAGTGTTTTCCTTAATAAACAGGAAACTTTTTTGTTCCACTTCAACTTATTTATCTTATATTTCTTTTTTTTTAATTTTCTTGCTTCTCCACTCATGAAATAGAGAATTTGATAGGGGTAAAAACAAGAAGTTGAATACATTTAGTACAGGAAAAAATATTAATTGCTTGAAAATGCAAAGTGAGGAAAGAAATCAATTGTGAGTAAACAGCACAAAATGACACCTCTTGACCTTGTCAGATGCTTTATGGGAGAGACCCTTCAATCAGAAATGTGCTGATGCTAAATTATCACAGGATTTGATCTATCCTCTAATAATTGAAAACTCCCACTCCTGGAAGAGAATCAGATTTCTGAACAGCCACTAATTTTTCAGAGTGGAAATTTAGTACTGAGGAGATTGCACATTTATCCACTAAGATTTGTATTTGTATTTTATGGCCCATCACATTCAATATTCGGCTCTGATTGTAAACAGCTACATTATATTTTGAGATGAACTACCCTGTAATGTGCTATTGCAACTCTTAAAATTTATATATATACATATGTACTACATACATATATAATTTAGCTTATTACTTTTAGTATCATTCTTTAAATATCATAACACATGAAAAACTAAACCATAAACAAAGATAAATGCCATTAGTGCAACATCAGTGTTGAATTTTAGTTGCCTACATCTTGCCCATGAAGAAGATGGTAACTTTGAATTCATTAGGTGTTTTTGTACAGGGTAATAACATAAAGAGGAGAATAATTAGCACTTTTATTCAAGTTTTCCACTTTATATGTGTAATATACTTTGTATCATTTTATCATTGGAAAATCTCCCATTCTAAGATTATTTCTGAATAGTAAAATCATCTAAAGCAAATCGCAAATTGATGATCCATGTGAATATGCAATGAAATGACCCAAGATGAGTTTGCTGAGTATTAAAATTAGCTAGTCTGGAGATTTCTAGAAAATGCAAAATAACTTTTATTTGAAGTTCTAATATCTATGATGCTTCATTAGTAGCTCTTTTCTACTCTGGTAGGTATGACAACTATAAGAGGAAAATGAAAAAATGAATGTCTAAGATGAAATCAGTTTTGAAAAAAATATATATAGTATTAGACATATATAATGTATTATATAATTATTATAATATTATAACATCTTATATTGTATTGTTTCAGTTTGGAATTAAAAGCAGAGTCTGAACAGTACTATACCCTATTAGTTGAAACACATAAAATAAGTTTTATATTTTTTTTGGATATTCATTTATTATTGAGACAGAGAAAAACAGAGCATGAATGGGGAAGGTGCAGAGAGGGCGGGAAACACAGAATCCGAAGAAGGCTCCAGGCTCTGAGCTGTCAGCACAGAGCCCTACCGGGGGGGCTTGAACCCACAAACCGTGAGATCATGACCTGAACTAAAGTTGGATGTTTAACTGACTGAGCCATCCAGGCACCCCAAATAAAGTTTTAAAAAACAGGTGTGTCAGGGCACCTGGGTGGCTTTGTCGATTGATAGTTCGACTCTTGATTTCAGCTCAGGTCATGATCCCAGGGTGGTGGGTTTGAGCTGGTGCGGAGCCTGCTTAAGATTCTCTCTCTCCTTCTGCCCCTCTCCCATGTTCATGCTTTATCTCTAAATAAAATAAAAATAATTAAAAATGAAAAACAGGTGTGTCTAATTATAAAATCTTAGTTAACTTGAGCACTCTTAATACTCATTCAACAGACTAACTTGAGCATTTACTAAGCACTAGGATTACATAGGATGTTAAAAACATAATGATAAGTATACCAAAGCATCTGCCTTCAAAAAAGTTAGTGTGGGAAGAAGACAAGTTTAAGAAATGCTGCAATTGTCATAGATGCCATCGGGATGAGATTAAGTATAAAGGGTTGTGTCTGGGCTATGGGTAATGGTTAGAGCTGACTCTCAAGAAGTGACTTGCTCACTAACACTTGAAAAATCCTCAAAGATTTTAAGCAGGAAGTGACATGATCTTGTTTGCTCTTTACATAACCAAAAAACTTCAAAGGAAAGACTTAAAAATGAATGATGATAACTCTTTGGAGTCAAAGGTGACTTAAAAAATTAATATGTTGAATAATCCTTTTGGAGAAAATTAAATGGCTTAGGAAGCTGCTTCCAAAACTAATAGTGATAGAGGCAGCATATAAACAGTCAGGAAAGGCTTTGCTGTTTTGTTCAAAGTAAATGAGGTCTGCTTGATGCAACTATGTCTCCCAGTGTCTTCCCTGCTAAATTCTATATATTTTCTTCATCTGAAACTATTGAGACAAATACCTATAATTTCAGTTCAATGTATACCTCCAGACAACCTGACACTTTCTTAGCTGATAAAATGTTAGAATGTCAACTTCTGAGGAGAGGAAAGGGCAATTTTGGGGTAGAGGCAAAACTGGACTTGAATGCTATATTTTGGGGAGAATTTCTCAAAACTTCCAAATGATACTTTTTCATCCTCTTGAGAAATTTATAAAATAGGGATAATATTAATTCACAGGATTTTAGAGAGGATTAAATGAGAAAACACACAGTCTGGAACATAGGTTTAAGTCAAATGAATTGTTGTTTCTTTTTTTTTTCTTCTTATATTTGATAAGTATATTATTGGACTTATTAAACTTAAAATTTTTTTCTTAAGTTTATTTATTTATTTTGAGAAAGACAGAGACAGCAAGAGTGGGGTGGGGCAGAAGGAGAAAGAGAGAGACAGAGAGAGAGAGAGAGAGAGAGAGAGAGAGAGAGAAATACCAAGCAGGCTCCACAGTGACAGGGCAGAGCCTGACAAGTGCTTGAATTCACAAAAGCCACAAAATCATGACCTGGGCCGAAACAAAGGGTCAGAAGCCCAACCACTGAACTGCCCCACTCACTAAACCTTTTTAAAATTTCAGCCTGAGTATATTTGTTTATTCAGCCAACCACCATTTTGAGTGAGTTGAATAGTCCATTGAAATGGAATAAAAATGCCTCATTCACTAACTAGACTTGTAACTACTGTAAAGAAATTGTTTGTGTTTAAGTGTACTCATTTGGGAAATATGCATATTGAGCCTGATGAACCCTGGTAACCTTTCTTGTTACAAAATAACAAATTCATTTATAAGATGATATGAAAAGGGGTGCCTGGGTGGCTCAGTTGGTTAAATATCTGTCTTCCTTTCAGGTCATGCTCTCATGGTTCATGAGTTCAAGCCCTGCATCAAGCTCCCTGCTCTCAGCACAGATCCTGCCCCAGATCCTCTTCCTTATTGCTCTCTGCCCCTCCCCTGCTCTTTCTCATTCTCTCTCTCAAAGAGAGAATGTTCTGATCCCACCAGACTCCAGGATGTTTCCTTTTCTCACAGCCCTCATTGTTGACCACAGACTGTTTCTGATCTTTACTTACTGACCTAAGAACCACTTGAGTATGAAAAATAATGAGTGAATGAATGAATGAATATAGTAAATAAGCGAGTGAGTGAGTGAGTAAGCAAGCCAGTCCTGGCTTTGTCACCTTATCAACATTCTGCTTTATATGTCTCTGTGTAAGAACCCTCTTCTGTGAGCTGTGGCTATGGAAAAAGATTCATAGCCCCTTTGGCAGAAATAATAACTTCTTAATTGAAATGTAGTCTGAAAATGAAGTTAGCCTTTGCACGGTGTTAGGACATTTCTAAGGAAACACTTACTTCTCACCACTACTCTCTTCCATATCACTGTCCCCAAACCCTCCACAAAAGCTAACTCATGATATTTAATGCCTTTATGTTTGAGATACTGTGAGTAACAAGGCCACAAACTTAAGCCATATATATCATCAAATACTTCCAAACAGATTTAAAAATGGTATAGATATTGCTAATCTTGTCTATGCCCATTAAGTATATAATTAATTCTCTTAATTTGTATTAAAGAATGTGTTTCAAGTGGCAACAGGTAGATTATATACGATTATGGGCTTAACAGAAAAAAAGCTATTATTTCATCCACTTGAAACCATTTTTTAAAAATATGGTAATAAATAATGACTAAATTTAACTTTTTTTTCTGCTTAATTACTGACTGAGGCAATGTAGTAAAAATAAAAAGTGAAATTACCTTGGAAGAGAGAGATGAAGCCTATGACTAAATTATTTTAAGAGATTTAGAAAATTATTCAAATTTCTTGGCTTTAGTTTTTCCATCTATTAAATGAAAGTAGGTATGGGAAAGAAGAGTGGAAGAGCAATTTACTGTGTATTCTCTAGATTTTTTCATTTAAGCCTAAATGGTATACATTATATTTAGTGATAAAGGATCAGACATACAAATAGAAAATTCTCTTCTTGGTGGTGGTGGTGTGTGTGTGTGTGTGTGTGTGTGTGCATGTATTTATTCACATGTGTGTTTAATCTGTCTTTAGTACAATTCAAATGTTCAAATGAATTCATTAAATATCTACTGAGGGCTTGAGGTTCCTCTGTGGCTCTGTCAGTTAAGCGTCCAACTTTGGCTCAGATCATGATCTCAAGGTTTATGATTTCCAGCCCTGCATCAGGCTCTGTGCTGTCTGTGCTGACAGCCTGCTTTTGATTCTGTTCACCTTCTCTCTCTGTCCCTCCCTGCTCATGCTGTGTCTCTCTCTGTCTCTCAAAAACTAAATAAATGTTAAACAATTTTTTCTGTTTATTTATTTATTTATTTAACATATGCAATTGTTTTCCATCATTTACACTACAATCCAATTAGTTACAATTACACTCCAAACAGAAAAGCAAAGTAAAAAAACAATTTTTTTTAAATATCTACTGAGGGCTATATGTGTGAAAAGTATTGGTCTGGTATCCTATTCAGTGCTGTAGTATACTTTTCTCATTATTAACAGAAAATAAAATTACCCAATTCTCTTATATAGGTGCTGAGGAGGTGATACTGCACGCTTCTGCAATTAGTAATATAATTGTAAAGGCACAGCCATCTATAATCCAGCAAAGAATATTTCAGTGACAGACGCATATAACCTATATGATCTCCCTTCATAGAGGAATCTAAAAATTGTTCACTGCTTCAACCCACCCACTGAAACACCCTCAAATGAGTTAGAGACCCTGCCACCTTTCAACCCTTTCCGTTCTACAAAGTGGTACTCTTGAATGATATTTACATAGACCATAATTTTCTTAAGAATTCTTGCTCATAGAGAAAGTAAAAGCCTGGAGATGGCGGGAAGGTGTCGAACACTCCTATGATGAAGGGATTGGGTAAAAACCAGCTGAAATAGCAGATCATTTTCTGAGTCTTGTGAGTATATGCAGTCTCAGTTTTTATTCCTCTTTCCATCATTCCCTTACCTCGATTGTCTTTGGATCCCCCTTTCTTGTTTCTGGAGCCCTTGGATCCCCATGTCGATCAGTTACTCTTTGGACACATTTTGGTTCTTTGGCTTCCACTTTCTTTCTGACTACTCTCTGTTAACCACCTGCTGCAGTGAAATAAATACAGATTTCTACCTTTACCTGTTGTAAGTTCCAAGTACTTTAATATTTCACACTTGCTCTCCTTCCCAAGTACCCTTCTTCAACATCCCAAAGGATCAATCATTTCTGATATAGGTAATAAATGTGTCAACACTCTTTTTAAAGTGTTACATTTTCATTGCACTCACTGTGGTCAGAAGTAATTCGTCAGAATCCGGTATTGAAATTGCCTGTTTCAAAAACCTCCACTACTCTATCCACACATCTGGGGAAATAGAGATAATTGCTGCACGTATGCTGATCTTGTCCTTAGAGCTTTTCACACATCAAGAGCAAGGCCACTTTCTCCTCATTAGTGCAGCAAGCACCTGTCCACACACTGTGATTTTTAAAGCTGTGAGAAGATCTTAGTGCTTCTCGAAAAGTCTTTCCCCCTCCCTGTAATTCTTTTAATTGGGAGAAAGCCTTTCATATGAAAAAAAATAATAAATGGCTGGTATGAGATCATTTCCTAAGAAAAGGATTCAAAAATTAAGATCTCTTTCAAAAAAAGAAAGAGAAAAAAGAAAACCAAGGATCCTCAGCAACATGAATCTGAAGAAAATGAGGGATATAAATGTGAAGATGTTTCATAAAAAGGGAATTTTTATTGGAAAAAGGTAATTGAGAGCCATGAGAAAATGATGTGCTCTTTCATTTTTATGTTTTGCTTCCTGCACACCCCACTTTGCTTTATGCCTGACCATTTGTTCCACTGCTGAAGAACTTCTTTAACTCCTTTAACATAATTTAAATAAAGTTTAAAAGCCATTAGGGATTCTGTGAATCTTTAGTTGGTAACGTGTAGATGTTTGGCTATATTTGGAAACCCTTTTCACCAGAGATGACCTACCTCACTTTTCAGTTCCCTTCCAATGCCTAGAATAGATGAACTATTCCAGACAATTTACACAGGCACTTATAAGAGATCACGGAATGGCCTTAGGCCATATGTCCTCAAATTGAAAGAATTTACCAAATTCCATATCAAATTCCCATTGCATTGAGCTTTTATTTAGCATGGATGTCTATCAAATCATCAATTTCACAAAAGCATATTTAAAGACAAAAATAATTTTATTTCATATGAGAAAATGAATATAAATATACAATTAAGGCATAAATTTACCCAATATCAATTAACTGAATGTTACAAAACATTAGTTGATACAAATAAACATTGAGAATTATATCAACAGAGTTTCCAGTTACATCTTTCAATAAAGACAGAAGCAAAGCAACTTCAGTGGAAGCTAATGAATCATAAAAGTAGATTAAATAGTTGGAAAGACATTGGATGACTTTGAACACCAAATGTCTAGCGCACATCTACTCTCCTAAATGGACAACAGAACAAACAGTAAATGTCTGATGAAAGCTGCGGTAAATTTGGAAGGCACTTCATTTGAAAACAAAAAGAACTACACCAAGATAGGTAATATAAAATTTAATCTTGGGCAAATTTTCTCTCTGCACTAGACAGATATCCAAATTCTTTACAGTGTTTGAGAGACAGAACGTGGTGAGTTGTACTTTTAAGTGTTTCTAGCCAGGAACAGTAATCCTGGGGTATTATATCTGAGATTTCTTTTAAAGTTTTTTAAAAAATTTTTAATGTTTATTCTTGAGAGAGAGCGAGACAGAGAGGCAGAAGACGAGCAGCGGAGGGTCAGGAGAGAGGAATACACAGAATCTTAAGCAGGTTCCAGGTTCTGAGCTGTTAGCACAGAGCCCGACATGGAGCTTGAATTCATGAACCACAAGATCATGACCTGAGCCAAAGTCAGAAGCTTAAACAAGAGAGCCACCCAGGAGCCCCTGTATCTGAGATTTCATTGCCCCACCATGTGTATTATATATTCATGATATATATGTCTGATGATTCAGTGACAGATTTCATATTATAATTGTATTTAAATACTAAATGAGCAAATACATTTTTTTCCATAATATTTTATTGTCAAATTGTTTTCCATACAACACCCAGTGCTCTTCCCCTTAGAGCAAATACATTTTAAACATTCTCGAAGGCTACATTTTGTCTGTGTTTTAGCAGAAAAAAGCAATGATACTTTTTGTATCTTTTCAATTATTAGAAAAAAAAATCTGGGGCGCCTGGGTGGCTCAGTCGGTTAAGCCTCCGGCTTCGGCTCAGGTCAGATCTCACGTTTGTGGGTTCGAGCCCCGCGTCAGGCTCTGTGCTGACAGCTAGCTCAGAGCCTGGAGCCTGCTTCCAGTTCTGTGTCTCCTTCTCTCTCTGCCCCTCCCCCTCTCATGCTCTGTCTCTCTTTGTATTAAAAAAATAAATAAAAAAACATTTAAAAAAAAGAAAAAAAATCTTATATATGTTAAACTAAGCCTCAAGTGAATTAGGCTTAATCAAGATTTTTCTATTTATGTGTGTTATTAATCAGATTCAATTCAATTCAATTATCAAAGGTAGAATCAATGCAGACACTGTGGAAGGTAGAGTTCTTATAGTTAGTTTGAAATACAGAGAGTAAGAATATCCATATGCTGAAAGTTCTCAGCTCTGTGTTTTTGCACTGTCCCTTGAGGTGTCCCTGCACCGTCACCTATACCTTTATGATTAGTCTCTGGCAATAATAAATCCTTCTGGAATAATCCTCAATTGTTTATCGTCTCTTTCAGTTTGGGACTCTGATCGATCCAATCCCCAAAACAGAAACCTGTTTAGGGGGTCTTCCCTAGGACCCTATGAATTCTCCATTTCAGCACCACAAATTACACCAGGAAAAAAATTTCTATAAGTCAGAGTGCCCCAAATGAAACGAAACAAAACAAAACAAAACAAGCAAACAAACAACAGAAACAAATAAACAACAACAAAAAACCCTTCTTGGTGGGGGCGCCTGGGTGGCTCAGTCAGTTGGGTGTTTGACTCTTGATTTTGGCTCAGGTCATGATCTCAAAGTTTATGGTTCATGGGATAGGGCACACATTAGGCTCCCAACTGTACAGTACAGAGCCTGTTTGAGATTCTCTCTCTTCTCTGTCCCTACCCCTCCTCCTCTCTCTCCCTCATTCAAGCACTCTCTCCTTCTCTCTAAAAGTAAATAAACTTTAAATTATAAAGTCAATTAATCCAATTAAAAAAAGAGCTTCTTTGGGTAGGGAAGGATAACATGGCTCATATTCAGGGATAAAAATGATGATATATCAAAAAACCACTCTAATCCAGATATTTGAAAATAATAAATACTTTAATAAAATATCCATGTAAATGTATAACAGGTAATACGGGGGCTTCAGAAACTGTAAGTACTTGTTGGTTTAGACATGATTTTATTTAAAGAGAATAAAACAAAGTGTTTAAGTTCATGTTTTTGAAATAGAATGCTCTACAATGATGAAAATATGCTAATCAGTCTTCACTTTAATTAAACTGAAAATATCAATGATATACATCATGCTTAAGGTTCGGTAATAAATTTTTACTGGAGCTCACTTCAATGTTAATTTTCACTGTGACAAAACAAATAAACAAAAAAGTACTTTGCATGTAAAAGTATCTTTATTTAAATATGTGTATCCAAAACCAGAGTCATTAAGCATGAACCAATAAGCATGAACAGATAATATGCTGTGGATAATTAAGTTAACTTAGCTGTATACTCTTTCTGTGCCTACCAACCTACTCATTCTCTATTTCTATCTCTCTCTGAAAATAAATAAATAAACATAAAAATATTTTTAAAAACATCATTATTATATCTTTTCCTTGGGACTATCTCTCTCTCTCTCTCTCTCTCTCTCTCTCTCTCTCTCTCTCTCTCTCTCACACACACACACACACACACACACACATTTTATTCTAATAAGAAACATTAATAGGTTAGCTGGACAGTGGACTATTGTTAAAACATAACCTTAAAAAACATATAACATATTTACTTGGCTTTTAGATGGACTGTTGCTAGAAATATGTGGTCAAACATGATCATAAATACTTTTGACTACTTAACAAATATGGCTTTAGTTTACTGAGCCACTTCCCTTTAAAATAAAAGACAGTATTTCTTTTTCTCTCTATTAGTTTTTGCTGAGACAATCTATGTATCTTGGCATCTAACACACTCCTTCTATTATCTTGATCTGGCAGTCTCCCACTCTACCCTTCTCCCCCCAAAAAACAGAAATTTACTTCAACACAGAATATGATTTTCAATTTTCCATCTTTACTCATCCCCTTTCCTCTGTTAGAGATATAATTTTGCCAACATGTTTGATGCTAAAAATAAAATTTTCCTTCAAGTTCAATTCTAGTAGTACTTCTACTAAGTGTACTTTCTGATCCCCTCATTTAAGAGTAATTTCTCCCTTTTATCTGTTCTTATAGTTCCTCTATTGCAATATTTCCAGGCACTAACCTTTTATTTTTTTGTGTGGTTGATAGGTGTATATCTGACCTAGTCTCCACACTATTGAAAATGTAAAGATCACAAAGATGCAAAGAACTGTGTGTTCACTGAGAATGAGTGGAAGGTAAAAATAAAAATATAAGTTGGGAACCAAAAAGGGTGGAACTTGAATGTCAAACTAAAGACCATGACCTAACATGAATATTTTTGAACCAATAAAACATCTTTAAACTAAAGATTAAGTAAAGATATTCCATACCATGAACCATTTGGGAACCCACATGTTGCTTTCTGTAACAGACGGCCCACAGCAATCACTCACTGTGGTGCTGAATTTAGTCTATGAATGGACATATTGTTTATAAGGCAATTCTTTGACAGGACTATCAAATCAAAAATAATGACATTTAATGAATCTGATATTTGCTATTGAACTATTTAATTGCCATATTTTTCCAACAATGCATTTCCAACTCTGCCTACAATGATCTTCAGATTCTGATATGAATATTTTCATGTTCCTTTTGCCAATATCTATTATAATCATCTCTTCTTTTCACTGTAATAAAATGTTTTTAGACTATTCATCAAAAATACCATAACATCACATTAATTATACTTGGAAAACATAAAACACAAGTCACTTATAAACATTGACTTTTTTCCAAACATCACTGTGAACTAGTATAATATTGTACAGGTTTTGCAGATTGTATTTAGATCTATTTTCAGCATCAACATGTGTATCTGGATCAAGGCACCCAATATCTCATCACAAATATTTGAGCATAGCTGAATAGCTATATTCATGCTACAACCCACTGACATTTTCTATAATGCAAAAAGGGTGACATGTGCTTCCTTTCTTATTCATTTTCATAAGAACATCCCACTTTGGTTTATATATATATATATATATATATATATATATACATATATACATATATATACACACATATATATATATATAAACCTTCAATACATATTTGAAAATAAGATACATCCTTCAAATGTAAACCCAAGAGTTCACAGACTGAAAGATCTGCTTCCACACCTGTATCTTTCTGGCAGAAAGATGCTTCATTTGGATAGAAAAAAGATAGAGTGGGAGCCAGGAACAGTCATAGAATGTGCTTTGGCAGCTTTTCTACGCCACCGTACGTTTATTTTTAATCTCTGGGGATAATTCACAGAGAAAGAATCTCCTAATGTGTTGCTGAAATATGTATTATATTGACAGCCAAAATGAAAGCTCACTCAGCTTTCTTAACTGCTTAAAAAGATACACCCACTTTAAGGTGTTATGGCGTGTTAAACTGTGAAGAAGAAAACATATTTTGGAAATTAATATTAAAATATTTTTCACATGTTCTTCCACTGTAATAACTATCAGATCTCAAAAATACAATCTTTAATGATTATTGAGGTATGTGGAATATGTTTAAGAGGAAATAAATAAAATTATATGCATTTGAAGAGGTTTCAAATTCTCATTTATGTTTATATGCCTTTTCAACTGATTTTTGTGGGAGCAACTCAGATGTAAAAGAAAGGGATATATTTAAAAATCTACTATTCCACTTCTCTCTTTTCCTCTCTCTTTCCTTCCCCTTCCTTCCCTTTGTTTCACATTTATTGAGCGTTTTCTATGTAGCAGACCCATACTCAGTAGAGAAGTTTCAAGAGAAAATTAAATGTATGATTGGGGCTCCTGGGTGGCTCAGTCAGTTAAGCATCTGACTCTTGGTTTTGGCTCAGGTCATGATCTCGTGGTTCCTAAGACTGAGCCCCGCATTGGGCTCTGCACTGCAGAGTGGAGCCTGCTTGGGGTTTTCTCTGTTCCTTACTCTCTGTTCCTCCCTCACTCATGCACATGTGCTTTCTCTCAAAATAAATAAATAAATAAATAAATAAATAAATAAACAAACAAACATTAAAAAGGAATTAAATTTATGATTAAGAGTAAGGAATTGGGACTATCAAAGTAGGCTATAATAGTGTGTGTCCAAGTACAGTTAAGGTGGTTATATTCATCCAGTTTAAAAGAATAACACTTATTCTGGCTTGGCCATGGGAGTCTAGACATTAAAAAGCATTCCAGGTTTACCAATATGGTGCTTTTCCTTGTCTTGGGATGGATGGATTTGTTGATAATTTCATAAACTCTTCTGTTTTACTTTTACTTTTTGTCTTTTATATAATCCATAGAATTTATGCAATCTTTTTTCTAATCACTTAATGCAGGGTATGTTAGCCTAAGTCATGACTTTCTGTTAAGATTTTGAGAACAACTGTCTACATCACAAGCTTCTATGGTGATCTCTGCTGTCTGTGGATCAACAGAAACCAAGAGCAAACAAGTTGTTAAGCTGACTGGTTGGAACCTCCCAGGAACAATAGTTCTGAACTGAATACATATGCCATAGATGACTAATTACTGCCACTTCCCCTCATTCTTCAAATAACCCCTCCCTGACACTCACTAGATCTAGCACTTTTTATGAATATAGTTGGAGCTATTGTGTTGACAGAACAATATTCATAAAAATGTTTCCAAAGAGAATAAAGTGTTAACAGAGTTGAGCTTTGCGAGATTCAATACACAACACCCTCTAAAGTTCTGTACCAAATAAAGATGTGAAAGGCATCAATAGAAAGAAAAAAAATGTCAGCTTTATTCCTGACAGAGCTGTTTTAGACCATACCTTCATGTGGGAGCTCCATGGGCTCTCCACCCATCTAGAACTTGAACAGCTCATCAGAGGAAGTGTTGGACTTTGCAGAGAATTTACATCCACCCGCGTCACCAAGTGGCACTGATTCAGGATAAACATGAGAGGATATCAACAGAGATAGATATCTGTCACAGAATGCTGACATTTTCTCCATCCACTTGAGAAATGCAAACCAATGGCTGATGTTTTATGAATTAACTCACTCCACCTCAAATTGGAGAGTGGAGAGGAGTGGGCAAAATATCAGTGGAAACCTTTTCTTATGCAGACCAGAGAAATCAGAATTACTCAACTAAACCTTCCAGTGGAGATTGTGTATTTTTGTCAAAAAGCACCCTAGATGCACTTGTAGGTGAGTGATGAATCATTGAATTCTACACCTGAAACTAATATTACATTGTATGCTAACTAACTGGAATTTAAACAGAAACTTGAAAAAAGACACTTTAAATGCAATACTATGTAATTTATGTCTACCATGTTGGTGATTCCATGAAGCCAGCAAATTGTTCTTAATTTCTTAATTGTTGTGAGCTGGCTAGGATTTAGTATTCATTTTGTTATTACTGGAGTCCTGTGGGCCACGTCTTTTGAGGAAGTAACAAAAACATTAAAAACTTATTATAGTATATTGTAATACACAATAGCATATATGTTATACATTTTATAAGAGGGCATGAGGGAGCAATTTTTTGCCAGGTAGTAGAACTTACATTTTGACTCACCAGATAGTAATAATTGAAATACTGTGAATAAATAAACATTAAAAACAACAGAGAGTTTTCTTTTTATCTTTTTTTTTAAACTGGTAAGAACAGCTTACTAATTAGCTCACTTAAAAGTTAGTGTTTCCCAGCAAAAGCATAAGACTATCCCCCAAATATAGATCAATAGTAGTCTTATCTTTTGACAGGAAAAGGGGGAGAAGAATGTACCAAACAGCTTTGTTATTACTTTAATTACGCAGGTGCAAAAACAGCATTAAAAGGATCAACATGAGCTATAGCAGCATGTATTGCTAATTAAAATAGAAATTCTTAACCTATAGTGATGAAACAAAAAACAAACAAAGGTAGGAATCTGAGGACCACAGAAACCGCCAAGAAATGAAGCTCTAGAAACTAATACTTTAGAATTTTAAAGACAGAGTAATATTTTGTGAATAATCAGGGACAAGAACATGAACCAGGAGTCTGATGTAAGTGAATCAACCTTCATTGTTAATTTCTACTAATAAAATATTGATGATGTAAGTACCATGTTTGTTTAAACCATACATAAGGAGATGTGTTTATATTCAAGGTTCACTATTTTAGCACATATGCAAATATGTAGGCAGAAGGTCTTTTTCTATTTTTCTGAAGTTTTTATTGAAGCTTGAGTAAAAATCCAGGAAATAGAAATTAATTGAGACAGGCAAATCTGATCATGCAGTGCTCCCCATTTTTTATGGACAGAATTTTATCACCACACATTTATGTTAGCCCTAACCCCCAGTATCTTAGGATGCTGCAGTAGCATTGGAGACAGGTCATTTCAAGAGGTAATAAACTTTAATTTTTTTAAATGTTTTTTTATTTATTTTTGATACAGAGAGAGACAGAGCATGAGACGGGGAGGGACAGAGAGAGGAGACACAGAACCTGAAGCAGGCTCCAGGCTCTGAGCTAGCTGTCAGCACAGAGCCGGATGCGGGGCTCGAACCCACTAACGTGAGATCTGACCTGAGCCGAAGTCGGAGGCTTAACCGACTGAGCCACCCAGGCGCCCCATCAAGAGGTAATAAACTTTAAATGAAGCCATTGGGTGGGCCCTAATCCAATCTAACTGGTGTTTTCATAGGAAGGGGATATTAGGACATGGAGAGGAAAGACATGATAGGACACAGAAGCCAGAACTGGGTCTGCAAATCAAGGAAGAGAGGCTATGGAAAAAAACAGACCTGCCAACATCTTGATTTTGGACTTCTAGTCTCCTGAGCCAGGAGAAAATAAATTTCTGTAGCTTAAGCCACCCAGTGAGGGGTACTTTGTTACAGCAGTCCTAGCAAACTAATACCCTATCTTCTATTCATTCGGTACCGGACATTGTTTGAATCTGCCAGGAAAGCTGATTCCAAACTGCAGGCATCTTGGTTTTAAGGTTACTCATACTTAAACTTTACTCAAAAGCAGACAAAAATAAAATATGATATAGGATATTGATATGAAAAACAAGTTTTCTAAATTATAAATATTAATGCTTTAGAATTCCTTTCTTATTTAAAAATTAACAATCTCTATGTTTAAAGTACTTACATGCCTTGACCATGTAGATCCATAGGTAAAACTGTAACTAATTTTAGTTCTTGACTGTGAAATTGATAAACTGATTTTAAAGATGTTTATGAAAATTAGGGCACCTGTTTGGCTAAGTTGGCTGAGTGTCTGACTTCAGCTCATGTCATGATCTCGCAGTCTGAGGTCAAGCCCTGCGTCCGGTTCTGTGCTGATAGCTCAGAGCCTGGAGCCTGCTTCAGATTCTGTGTCTGCCTCACTCTCTACCCCTCCGCCACTCACATTTTCTCTCTTTCTCTCTCTCTCTCTCTCTCTCTCTCAAAAATGAATAAATGTTAAAAAAAATAAAAATGTTTGTGAAAATTAAATTTTCCCTGAAAGACTCATAGTACTCATACTTATTAAGGCAATTACTTTTATTAAAACAATAGAAGCACCAGAAGCTTAATTAATGAACTGGCATTGGAAATTCCTCCATGAAGCAGGCATTACCCTGTCGTCTCTTTAGCTCTATTTTAATATTGCAATTAACATTGTAGTATGGTATTCACATTGACAACCTTAATATGTTTTTACTACAGTTATATGTCATGTTTACCCATGTATAATATTTCATTTAACTCTTTCTTATGCTATTCAAATTTTCTTAACACAAACCTAGCCCTGTAGCATCAGGCAGAACACAATTACTTCAAATTTCATTCCATGCCTGACTGACACATTTTTTGTTTTAACCCAATCTGTTATTATAGAGTCTTAGAACTGCAGCAAAGACATTTATTAAATGTACTTTTTAAAAAATGTTTTATTTATTTTTGATACAGAGAGAGACGGAGCATGAGAGGGGGAGGGGCAGAGAGAGAAGGAGACACAGAACCGGAAGCAGGCTCCAGGCTCTGAGCTAGCTGTCAGCACAGAGCCTAACACGGGGCTCAAACCCACAAATGAAGTCAGAGGGTTAACCGACTGAGCCACCCAGGCGCCCCTAAATGTACTTAAGTTGTGGAAGTGTTATGCAATTACACATAAAATAGGCATTTCATGTACATGGTCTTATTTTAAATTGAAATGGTAATAAAACTTTTTATTTTTTTGGATAGTATAGAATATTAAAAAAATAAATATATGTTTTTTTTTAATTTGAAATATATGTTTTCACTACATACAGAGACAATTATTATTTTGGAATTTTTTCTTTTGGGTCAGGATTGTTTGATATGATCATATGTGTTAATAATTTTATACCAGTGTGAAAAAAATTTTAAGACATTATATTTGTGCTAAGTTCTAATACATTCCAGCGCTCACACTAAAAAACGGATCTTCAACACAGTTATGTTAAAGACACAGCTCAGGATGTTGAAGGACATAACCAAAAAAGCTATAGACCATTTATAAACACACATTTTTTTATTCAATATATTTTTGAACACCAAATCAGTTAAGCAATTAAGTTAATTTAGCAATTAAACAGCTATGCTTGCTCAGAAAGAAGAGAAATAGGGAAAAGGAGTACCTGGCACATATTATATTATCACAGGTACTAGTTGGGTCAGTAGCTCTCTGTTGCCTGGAAACACTCTTCCCTTCCAGCCAGTAGTCATTGGCTTACTGTTCATGGATACCTTCAGCTTGATGTGTCCTAGCTGTTGGTTTATTCTCTGGTATCATCACTTGAGTCTGTGCATATACACATAGGGACAGATGTTTAAAAATGTACACACACACACACACGCACACACACACACACACATTAGTTTGGAGTGTCCAAGGAAACAGACGTGACTCTAGACATTTAACAAACAGATATACAATACATTACATGGATTGTATATGTATAACAAACAGATATGCAATACATTATGTGTACTGAATTACATGATTGTAGAGCTGCTGGCAACACTTGAAGTCAGACACTGAGAATCAATGTTGGCCTCGATGAAATCAGGAAGCACTAGACCCTCAATATTAAAAAACCTCTACAACAAAGCAGAGGCCTAAGGTCATAATCATAAACCTCTATAAACCTTACATCTGAGGTTTTCTTTTGGCTCTATTTGCTACTATTCCAGAAGTGTAATACGTTTTTTATATTCTCCAAATCTCACCCTAATGTCTCTCAATTTGTGTAGCCTAAACCAAAATTCTGCTGACAAGTGAGTCTTGGAAATGTAGGTTTCAGAATTCCAGAAGAGATTAAAAAGCTAGGGATGGCATGGAGTATAAACAGATAATATCTGTCATATCTGAGACAGCATATGGTTTATTAAGCCAAATCACTCTACTGGGATAATTTTCTATTTCTATTCCTTCTAAAGATGAGAATACTTTGGAGTGCTTGTAATTTTCTTGAAATGTGACAATGAGGAATTTTTTTCAGTGCTTATATGGATTAGGGTGTTTCTAAATTATATTTCTGTCGGACCAAGAAGAAAAGGCCGAGGAAAGTTATGGAAGTTATGGCTCCCTTGTTTCTTGCACAACATAAGTACTACTATCAGACAGAATCTCAAGTTTATTAGTGAATAGTTATTTGTGCTAATTTTTTAAAGAAATAGAATATATGGAAAGCATCAATGACATTTTTAATCTGTTCCAACCAGTGACATAGTCGATTTAAAATATCTTTGATTTTGCCAATATTTAATTGTCATTTATATTTTTAGAGCTATTCTAGAACTTTATATTTTTCCGATATAAATGTATTCCTGTGTATTGCAAAGAGACCTTTAGAAATGGATTTCCAGGCATCCCATCCCCTTTTGACCTGTGTACTGTATATTTCAAGGATGCTATGCAACCCAATATCCGAAAAGAAGATACGGATATCTGCACTAGAACCAGATTTTTATGTAGTAGCAAAATTGATTAAGTGAATTGGCATTTATGACAGAATATGGAAAATAGGATATAACAGACAGTTATAACAGTGATAAATGAGAAACCACGAAATTAATGATGACTCTAAAACCACCTAGCTCCTCATATACATTCTACAAAATCTATCAGTAATATGTTCTAGCCTGGAAAATAAAGATAGTGATTAAAACAGTCAAATGGATACTTCTCACATCTCAAAATTCCCTAATCTTTCCCTATGGTGGATATGTTTTTTAGGATTCTAACAAAAATACCTTCATGTGGTATGAATGGAAAAGATCATCTCTAAATGAGTTTTCCTGCTCTGAATATAAGAAACTATAGCAAAAATAAAAACATGCTAAACTGTTCATTCATTTGGTTTTTGTAATTGAAAAATATGTACTAAGTAATTATTATTTGTTCAGGACCACTTTATACACTAAGAATTTAAATACAAGAGGATGCAGCAAGAAGTAGGGATCCTAATTATTTTCTAAAACTTTATCAAGTAAAAGCCAAAAAACTGAGTCAATTAAAAATAAAACAGTACTACTGTTTTAAAACTTTGAAGATTTGAATTTATATTAGGAGCATACTGTTGCTTTTTGTGGGACACAAGAATCTCTCAAATTCATCCCCCAAAAGCCTCTGATTGAAAAGCAATAATGTGGAAGCCAATATGACAATAAATTATTTTAAAAAAGAAAAGAAAAGAAAAGCAATAATAATAATTATCTTTTTATGAAACCATCTTTGGAAGCAGCTTAGAAAGGGATCAGATTAGCCCTATTGTCCTGAAGCAGAGGGCGATCTCTGTCTTGAAGCTACAAAGTAGAGGGAAAAGCAGAGTTCCAAGGCCAGGGTTGAGTCATGTACCCTACCTGTAACAGGATTCAGGACACTCCACCTAACTACCCGCAATGAAAATGTCAGTAGAATGAATGAGTCCCGAAAGGATAGGAGGATTCTGTACCAGAAGCAGTACTGTGCAGGCTAACACAACAGATGTCCTCTGTGCAGACACTCAGCAAGGGATTATAGGAAGGATGAGTGTCATTAAAATGAGTTTATGGGTTTGTTACCAAGGGATTTAACTTGAAGCTCGTCAAGATCTTTCTGATGTGTAAAAAACTAGGAATTTGCTAGATGAAGGGATGAGAGATGGGAGCAGATGAGAGGAGATATTTTAGATGGAAAAATAGCAACATTGAAAATTTGTGGAATATTGAGTGCACCCGAAGAAGTTCAGGACGGCCACAATCTAGGGGACAAGAGAGAAAGGCAGGTCAGTGGAATGGGAAAGCAGAGGCACAGAGGACAAAAGGAGTCAGAATGTAGACTATGGTAGGATTTTGAATCTTGATCTTAAAACCAATGGAAACTCACTTAAAAACAGGATCAACTTAATCTGGTACACCTGTTTTTTTGAGAGAGAGAGAGAGAGAGAGGGAGGAAGAGAGAGAGAGACAGCAAGCTTGAGCAGGTGAGCAGGGGAGGGCAGAGAAAGAGGAACAGAGGATCAGAAGCAGGCTCTGTGCTGATAGCGGTGAGCCCAATGATGGGCTCAAACCCAGGAACTGCAAGATCATGACTTGAGCCAGAGTCAGACGCTCAACTGACTGCGCCACCCAGGTACCCTGATCTGATCCATCTTTTAAAACTACAGCTTTGCTGCTGTGTGTAAAGTGGAATGGAGTGAAAGAAAACTTGTGGGAGAGGGATCATTTAGTAGACTGGCACAGGATCTTAGACAGCAGGTGATAGTGAATGGGGATAGAATGAAAAAGGGAGATAGAGAGAAATGAGCAAGTTTAAAAGCCATTTAGTGAGTAGAAATGATAAAATTTGGAGAACAAGAAAAACAAAGAATGAATTAATTCATCTAACACATATTTATCAAACTACTGCAATATGACTGGTTTGGGTGATACAATAGTTAATAAAACAAACAAAAATTTCTGCAATCATGGATTATACATTCTGATGGAAAGAAAATTCTCAGTAGTCAGGCTGCTAGTCCTTTAATTCAACCTCACATTAACTGAGAACTTATATTGAAAGACTAAGGACAAATCTAAATCCGGCACAAGCTTGACTGATTATCATTGAAAGTCCTTACTTTCCCAAATAAATTGATGCAGCCCTGAAGGAAAATCTTCCACAAAGTTGTTTTACCTGTGGACAGTAAATTAAGGGACACTACTAAGAACAGACTCTTGGTCAGGGAACCAACCTGGCTGCCTCAGAACTGGCTCCTCTTCCAGGACAGGAATCTGCTCTACTTGCCAAGAAAGAATGCTGTGATTCTCTTTCCGTACCATACTGCAAATGGCACCTTTTATTGCCATTCTCCTGCACCATTGTGTTTTGGATGTGTGAGAATTTATAAAATGTATCATTTCTCCACAGATTACTGGACTGTGATGAGCTCCATCTGGAACTCAATGAAAGGAATGCTAATCATCCTGGATGTGAAACTGGGTAGGCATGTGTTGTCTTCCTCTGGGGACAAGATGAGTAAGTTTTCTACTGTATATAGGATAGTTGCATTAATTAAAAGACAGTATTTAAAAAAAAGAATATTTTTAATGGAGTTTATGGAAAGAAGTTTCTAGGCACACAAAGAAGTGCTAGAACACAGCTGATATATTATGCCCTTTTTCAATACAGTATTCCTACTCCTGATAACAGATGCTCTTTCTTGCTTTCAGAAATTACCCACGGCCTATGCTCTATCCCTGTGATCTGTGTAAGATTGATGCCAGCTCTAGGTTCCAGGCATGAGCACATGGTCTGGACCTGGGCAGTCAGAACACCTTCTTCCTAGGCCATATTGACAGGTTCATGAATGGTCATAAAAAGGAAAATATAGGTAATAGAGAGAGATGGAAGATTCCTGACTACATAGTTTGAATTCACAGAAATAATAATGCTAAATCATCTCTATTGCTAGCTTTTTCAATGAGTATAAAGGCTATGTCTGTCTTGATCACTATATTATTCACATGCAATAGGAGAGTACCTGGAAGATAATTATTTGTTTAATTGAATCAATTCAAATTCAACTGAGGATTTTAAATTGTTCCTGGACTGTGAAAATATAATTCTCAGAAGAAAGGAGAAAAGAGTGAGTTATATCACACAATGAAATATGCACTAAGTAGCCCTGAATTATTGGTCTTCCTTCCATCAGATAATTCACCTTGAGTCTTACCTTTTGTTATATTTTTCAAGTTCTCAGGTCAAATTTAGAGACAGGTACAAGAGGAAAATGTTGTACCTATTAAGTCTACTTCTTCCTTCATAATATTTAGAAGACTTTTTAAAAATCATATTAGAATTTTTATAGTATATTTCTTTTTTCATTGATAAGTAGCTTTTTTTAATTTTTTTTATAAATACAGCTTATTGTCAAATTGGTTTGACACCCAGTGATCATCCCAACAAATGCCCTCCTCAATGTCCATCACCCATTCTCCCCTCTCTCTGATTCCCCCCATTCACCCTCAGTTTGTTCTCAGTATTCTGGACTCCAATTTCATTTTTGTGGTTTGCCTCCCTCCCTCTCTGTTTGTAACTATTTCCTATGGTCCAGCAATAGCACTACTAGGAATTTACCCAAGAGACACAGGAGTGCTGATGCATTGGGGCACATGTTCCCCAATGTTTATAGCAGCACTCTCAGCAATAACCAAATTATGGAAAGAGCCTAAATGTCCATCAACTGACAAATGGATAAAGAAGATGTGGTTTATATATACAATGGGATATTACTTGGCAATGAGAAAGAATGAAATCATACCATTTGCAGCAAAGTGGATGGAACTGGAAGGTATTATGCTGAGTGAAATGAATCAGTCAGGAAAGGATGGATATAATGTTTTCACTCATATATGGATCTTGAAAAACTTAACAGAAGGTCATGGGGAAAGGGAAGGGGAAATGATTATATTATATTTATTAATACTACTTTTACTCTATTAATGAGATATACTGCAATGTTGCTTCTTTACTTATAGGCAAAAAGGCTTTGTTGACTAGATGTTTGATGAAGAGAACATAGGAAAATTAGCAGTTATGGATAGCAATGTAATGAGTTGAGTTTTAGATGTATTGATATGACGTATTGTGTGATATCTGGGTAGAGATGTCCAGTATATAATATCTGCATATTAAAAGGAAGTTTAAAGTTAGAAAAACATATTTCACCGTTGTTATCTTAGACACTAAGTAATGTAGACAAGTAAGTGAACCCATTTAAAATGAAATGAAGAATTGAACCAGAGACAAACTAATATCTAAGTGGTACAAAGAACCACATATAAAGAGACAAATGTAGCAGGGGACAAGAGAGAAAACATTTCATGAAGTGGGATTAATGTAAATTGAAGACAGGTCAGGTAAGATTCATTAATTCATTAATACATTACTTTGTTTATTCAAAAATACTTATTAAACTATTACTCTGTGCCAAGCGCTGTTCTGGATATTGAAGAAACAGAACTGAATGAAACTGAAAAAGATCTCTCTTCTTCTAGAGGGTAAATTTGCCACTTCCCTGTCTTCCACATACTGCTACCACAAAGGGGGACAGACAAGGGCTCATGAATGGATCAAGAAGAGTTGTTCCATTTATCAAAGAATATCCATCTCTTGTTCAGCATACCTTGAGACTGATCAGGAAGGGAAAAACATCACCATGTTGACTGAGGAAAAAGAAAAGATTAACTGAAAAGGCCCATTTGGTTGAAATGTCGTTAAAGCCCTCAAAAGAAACAGGTGCAGCCAATTCTGGAGAACTGTCTGACACAGGCCAAGAAACGTGCAGAGAAAGCAGTATCACTCTTCTGGGTGCCCACAGCAGAGGGTTCACAAGGTAAACATACTTATCGCCACCCATACCAAACAAAAACTTCAGATGGAGGAGACATTATGTTTGGAGCACCCTCAGGTGACAGCTGAAAAGTGAATTTACACCCCCCCCCCCGAAGTTCAAGAGTTAACAATGGAGCATGGATAATCAAGGGCTTGAACTCAACCTATGTCTTATATAAATGAGAGTCACCCAAAACCAACATGTCATTAGTATTTTGGCCTCCAATCTCATTCTATGGCAGGACAAAAATACCAAGCAGGTCAGCAGGATCAATCTGTTCTCCAGACCCAGGGCCATGGGACAACTACATGTGGGAGTCACAGAACATTTGATCAATCCCACACGTGGAGTAGACCATGGTAAACTCCACAAAAGGAAATTTACATGAAATATACAATTGGACTTAGTATGCACAATCCAAACAGTAAACTGCCAGTGCCAACAAGACGTGAAAGTTCAAGGAAGTCATTTTCAGCCCCCAAGCAGTCTCTGCCTGAGGCACTCTGACCAAATAGCACTACTGTCCCTGGCTACTGCCAGCCACCAGAGGGCAACTTAGGAAAAATGAGGAAAGCACTGTACAGCACAATAGACCCTGAGGCATCAGCCTGGGCAAAATATGCCCTAAAGATTATACTGCAGTGCACTTCCCAAATTATCTACTAGGCATCAAATTATTGTGTCAGGATCAACTTCTAAGACAGGTATGTTGACCCAAAGTTAATAAAACAAACATTCAAACAATCAACAGAAACAATGCCTATACTGACTGAACTTTGTATCAGTCCTAGTTTCATCATAGGAACTGGGAGATAGGCACATTTAATTTTCTAGGCTTTAGTTATCTCACCAGAAAAATGATAGCAATTCTTTCCTTATGGGACTATTTTGAAGATTTAAAAAGATAAAATATTCTACATGCTTCATACTGCTCCTGGCATGAAAATATTCCATAAGAGAATAAGAGAATAACTTTTATTATTTAAAGTATTCTTCACTCAAATGTATGATAAGGAAGTAAATATTGGCTAAAATTTACTAGTTTGTGATAGGAAGATTGTATTTTAAGTTATATAAGATTAAAGGTGCCTGAGTGGCTCAGTCAGTTGAGTGTCTGATTCTTGATTTTGGCTCAGTTCATGATCCCAGGGTCATGAGATCAAGTCTTGCATGGGGTGCCGCGCAGAGAGTGGAGCCTTCTTAAGATTTTCTTTTTCTCCCTCTGTCCCTCTCCCCTACTTCTGCTCTCTTTCTCTCTCTCTCTAAAATAAAAAAAAAGTATAAGACTATGAAAATAAGATTGTCAACACTTGGTCAAATAAATCAATTTATCAAAACACTGGAATCTTAAATAAACCCTCAGTTGCTTACTGAAAATATTGTAGGTTAATAAATTATCAAGTTTATTTAGCACTAAGTTGTTTTTAGATTTGTTTTTGTTTTGTTTTTGTTTTAATGAACTGAAATATATCCTGGTGAATCAATGCCTGATCATCTGACCTGAAAAGGGTATATTTGTATTAGGTAACTGTCTCAGTCATCTCAGGCAATAATAACAAATTATGAGAGACTATGTGCTTTAAGTAACAAATATTTAGTTCTCAAATTTCTGAGGGATGAGAAGTCCAAGATCAAGGCACCAACCTATTTGATGTCTGGTGAAGATCCACTTCCTGGCTTGTAGATGGCTGTCTTCTCGTTGTATCCCAACACAGCTGAAAGACTCAAGAAGCAGACTAAGGAAAGGCTGACTTTTCTAAGGATGTAAATCTCATTCATAAAGAGGAAGGCCTCACTGCTTCATTTAATCCTAATTACCTCGTAAAGACCCTACCTCCTACTACTCTCACACCAGGGTTTCAACATATGAATTTTTGGAAGACATAAGTATTCAATCCATAACAGTAACCATGTTCATAGAGACTTAAAATGCATGACCTGTTTTTAGAGACTGTGGAATGCCACTATTTTTTTAGAGCAAGTCCTAAGACACTATTAGAATAGTGACAAGTATTACATTTAGAGTTTCTCAAGACTGTTTATAATAAGTGAATGTTGATGTTTTCTTGTTTGTTGGTTAAATACAGCTTAAATGCAACATGTATGTTTCATCTGAATCATCAATGACCAAGATACAGAAAACAAGTTTAAAATTTTTTTTAATGTTTTATTTATTTTTGATACAGAGAGAGATAAAGCATGAGAGGGAGAGGGTCAGAGAGAGAAGGAGACACAGAACCGGAAGCAGGCTCCCAGCTCTGAGCTAGCTGTCAGCACAGAGCCCGACGCAGGGCTCGAACCCACGAACGTGAGATCTGACCTGAGCCGAAGTCGGAGGCTTAACCAACTGAGCCACCCAGGCGCCCCCAGAAAACAAGTTTAAAAAAAAGTAGAGAATAACTTCATATAAATAATAAGGTGCAATTTTCTTGACAAAATTCAGAGCCAGAGGAAAGAGAAAGCCAAAAGGGCTAAAATTACCATTACTTTTAGTCATGGTAAAAAGGAGGAAAATGACATGTATTGATTGGATAATGCAAAATAGACAAAGAAACTAGTTCAATATACATTTCACATTAAAAATCGTTTAGATTTTGTGTATACTTTAAACATCCTGATGGACTAATTTTACTATAAAAATGAATAAACTTTCTCAGCATATAAAATTTGGTTCCTGCAACATGATCCCCTGATTCTCCTCTCACCTCTCTGGAAGCTTATTCATTCTACAAATATTTACTGTGTTCTTCTCTGTGCCTGGCCTTGTCCAGACTCTTGGGAGCCCTTTCATAGTTTGGTGAAAAAACAAACAATAAATTAATAATCACACATAATACTGTTTCTTCTTAGGCCTAGTTACTGGATACCTTTGATTTTTATATTAGTGTCTCTATTTCCTATGGCTTACAGTCATTCTATTTTCCATGCATACTTTCTGTTAGTCCTAAAATCCAAATATGTATAATCTTGATTCTCAAAGCCATATATTTGTACCTGACCCTGTCTTTGAGCTGAAGCCCTGAATTTCTAACTACCCTATTTGATATGACAAAAATAGAATGTCATCTAAGCTGATTCTTGGACTCTTCCACTCCAGAACACCCTCAAAAGAAAAGACTTTTCTATGTGTCTTTCTTTTATTTTTCACATCCCGTTGCTAACAAAATCTGATTTTATAACTTCAGAATTGTTTATTCATCCATTCAATCATTTATTAAGATAAATGAATAAAAATTTACCAAAATATCTGCTTAAAAAATAACACAGTATGAAAAACAATATGATAAAATATCATGTGCCAGCATAAAGAAGGAGCAGTCCAGTCTGAGTGGGGTGGTGTAAGAAGAATTCCAAAAACAATAAAAGGGTCACTGCAGCTGTGACATCAAGGGCAAATGAGGACTCTTTTATATATTAAAGCAGGCGATTCTAGGCAAAGAATAGTCTGGTGCACTGGCACTGATTTTGTGAGAGGACATGGCACAGTCTAGTATGCTCAAATGATTTATTATGACTCAGGTCAAAGGTGAGGTATCAGGAAGTGATAAGCTTGTATAATCAGGTAGGGCGTGGACAGTGCTTGACTGTTCTCCTGAAAGCTATGAGAAATATTCGAATGCTTTAAACAAGGATTTGCATAAAATTTGTGCATTTTGGAAAACCATTCTGACAGTGTTGTGGAGAAACAACAACAATATGAGCTTGGATGCGCTATAACCTGTTAGGGACAAACTGAGTCTCAGTGGGATTAGTTGTGTCTCCAAAGAAATTTATCTTGGGTTCCATTCTCGGATTCTCTTACTTCAAATCTTCTGCTCCCATCTACCCTGCTATATGGGCCAAGATGTTTGTTTTAAGACATCCGGCATACCTTAGTCATGGATTCCACGCCTTCCTTCTAGTCTCGTCTTCCACTACTTTACACTTCGTAATATTTATTTCAATAAAACTGAATGCTTAGTTCATCTACACACCAGGATACCTCATGCTTCCGGACTTTGCTTATACTTCACCTTATCCATTTCCGCAAATGTTGCAGCCATTAAATCAGTATGGTCCCTTACTGAAAGTTAGATTTGGTGGTCAAGGCTGATGATACCACATACAAAGCTTTCTGTGAAGAGCAGAACAGTCTTTCCAAGATGGTACAAAAAGTGGCTTACAGGAGCAGAGAAAGAAGACAGGCTCGGGGTTTCTATGACGGTTAAGGGATAGGATTCCTGCATACTAGCAGGGGCTTGCATGATTTGAAACTCCCACTGGTGCTAAAAGGAAGAATGTGTTTTCTTATCAGCTTGCCCACATGCAGAACAGAAAGGAGGAAGGAGTGAGAAGCTTAAAGCTATCACTGGCCAATCATCAAAAGATTGAGTCAGACTTTTTAATACAATTTACCCATGATATTGCTGACATAAACACAACTGACTACCACACAAACAGGTATGGCTTCTATATGAAGTTTTACCAGCTTACTCTGTTGTTATTTTTTCTCCATAGCTCTTACCACTACTTGACAAACTTTATTTCCTTAATTGCTTACTGTCTGCCTTTTATATTAGAATGTAAGTTCCATGATATCAGATATTTGGTCTGTTTTGTTCACTGCCGTATCTCTAACATGCCGAAGAGTGACCGGTAATAAGTGTTCAGTAAAGATTTCTTAAGTAAACTAATCAAAAGCTCAGGGAAAAGTACATTGCAATAGCACATATTTGGAAAGAAATCTTAAAAGAGGCAGGGTTTGAGCTGAATTTTAAAGGAAAAATGTAATTTTAACAGACTTAAAAGGTATTTAAGGTAGGAAAATGATAGAAGGAAGAAAGAAGTTTGGTTTAATTTGTACCTATACTTGGCATTTTTTTTCATTCTATTTGGCCTCCAATTTTTCTACATTAACTTATAATTTAGTATTTAGTCAGGCTTGTCTTACTTGTCTATTGAAGCAAGAACAAGTTCCAGCAAAAATGGTTTTGACAGTGATTGAGTAAATGCTCTTTGGTGATCTTGTTTTGTCTGTGGCATTATGTATGGTTCACTGATGGTATTAATGGCGAAGTTTAAAATAACTGCGAGGATATGTGAACTCAATGCCCCCAGAAAACTGTATCTGAGGTATCAAAACAGCGTGTCAAATGGGTTTATTAAAGGATGAGGAGAAAACTCAGGAAATAAATTTATCTGCATTGTTACTAATGGACTTATGAAAGAGGCATATAAACAGAGTAGGCACTGCATTAAGAGTAAGCAAGGTACTTATTGTAGTGATCCCAACTATCCTATCAGTTGAAATAGCTTCCTGTACAACGTCACTGCTTCCAATTTTCCTCACTCCACTCTGTTGAACTCACTATTGCAAGATTAATCTTCTGGAACCAAATCTGAGCTCTGGTTATTCCTTTCATTCATTTACTTAAAAATATATATATTGACCATCTACAACATGCAAGACAATGTGCTAGATACTGTCATGTCTACATAGATATACTCCTTGTTCTCAGGAATTCCAAAATCATCAATGGTTCTCTACGGCCTAGAACAGCATTTTACAAGCAGTTTATGTTAATATTAATTGGAAAAAGAAGATATCCAACAGCCAATCATTGTGGAAATGTTGAGTTCAATAAACTTTACATATACATTATGCCTTTGCGTTTTCCAAAATAAATGTAGTATTTAAAATACTTAGGGGTGCCTGGGTGGCTCAGTCGGTTAAGCATCCGGCATCGGCTCAGGTCATGATCTCACGGTTTGTGGGTTTGAGCCCCACATCGGGCTCTGTGCTGACAGCTAGCTCAGAGCCTGGAGCCTGCTTCACATTCTGTATCCCCCTCTCTCTCTGACCTTCCCCTATTCCCACTGTCTCTCTCTGTCTCTCAAAAATAAATACAGAACATAAAAACAATTTAAAATATTTAAATTTATTGCTAAAAAATGTGTGTGCATGTGTGTTATGTGAAGCAGCTTTGTTGGGGATGCTTGAGGTAGCATTCTGCAGAAATACTACTTTATTTTGAATCTATCACAATTTCAGAAATGTTCTAAAATTGGTTTCGCACAAAGACGTTTCAATAGGCACTACTGAAGGATAAAATAATTTATTGATTAGGGCAAGGGAGTGAAAAATTAGATCTCAGATTGCTGAAAGACGGCAGTGTGAAGATTTTGGGTAGACTGATTGCAAAATGTCTTACAGGAAATAGGGGCGCCTGGGTGGCTCAGTTGGTTAAGTGTCAAATTTCAGCTCAGGTGATAATCTCATGGTTCATGGGTTCAAGCCCCATGTCAGGCTCCATGCTGACAGCTCAGAACCTGGATCCTGTTTTGGATTCTGTGTTTCACTTTCTCTCTGCCCCTTCCTTGCTTGTGCTTTGTCTGTTTCACTCTCTCTCTCTCTCTCTCAAAAATAAAATAAAACATTTTTTAATTTTAGAAAATGCCTTTCAGAAAATAATAAAGAAGATTCTATTTTTCATTCTAGGATTCATATCATGACATGTTTATGCTCGACTCCCAGTGCTTAACACCCACACCATGAACAACAAAAAATTAATGTGAGTCTCTGAAAATTCTAACTGAATTCTTTAAGACACCAGAGAAGAGCTATCTAACTTATCCCCTCGTATACAGTAAGGTTTGACACTAGTGGATGAATATCAATATAATAAAGGGTGCCTGAATTTCCTGTCCTTAGCACACAAAATATCACTTTAGAGAGTAGATTCCATTTTTGAAGGGAAAAAACGGGCAAAAAATAGAGAATGATGATACAGTGAAACTATTTAGAACTTTACTCCCAAAGTAGGATCATTAGAGAAAGGCAATTTGCTCTATGTAGAAATTGTTTCATTAAAAATCTAGAGATGTTGGAGAGGGTGTGGAGAGATGGGCACCCTCTTACACTGTTGGTGGGAATGTAAACTGGTGCAGCCGCTCTGGAAAATAGTGTGGAGGTTCCTCAAAAAACTATTGTTAGAACTCCCTTATGACCCAGCAATAGCATTGCTGGGGACAGAAATGCTGATGCATAGG
>NC_043700.1:147577482-147620503 GCF_006229205.1 Suricata suricatta | reverse complement strand
AAAAAAAAATAATTCAGAAGAGGTGATCTGGGAAGGACTTTCTAATGGGATAAGATTTGAGCCCAAACTTAATACCTGAAAGGGAGTCAGCCAAAAAGAATGGTGAGAACAGCATCCAAAACAGAGACAGATGGCACAGGGCTTCAAGGAGGGACAAATCTGTGACTATACCTTAAGCAAACTCCCTGCTTCTGCCCTTGCTCATCAGACTTTGTCATTTCCATGCACAAGCTCTTGCCATGACCTCTGGCCTCACTCAGGCTAGAATTTACAGTCACTATTGTTGTCTACATGATCTGTCCTATTCTCCAAATGGTGATTCTTCACACCGCAACTGAGGTCAACTATTCCATTTCATCCTTGTTCATTCATCTGCTGCCAAAATGGCCTGTGGTCTGCAATTTGAAGATACCAAAGCACTCTGTAGGAACTTTGCACTTACTACTTCCATCTCCCTCAAATATATTCATGATTTTCTATCTTTATTTTTTTTGTTTATTTATTTATTTTTGAGACAGCAAGCAAAAGTGGGGGAGGGGCAGAGAGAGAGAGAGAGAGAGAGAGAATCCCACGCAGGCTCCGTGCCACCAGCACAGAGCCTGATGCAGGACTTGAACCCACAAATCATGAGATCATGACCTGAGTTAAAATCAAGAGTCAGACACTTAACTGAGTCACTCAGGAGCCCCCTCTCTCTTGCTTAATCTTGGTCTCTGCTCAAATGTCACCAGAGCCAAAAAGTCTTTATCAACCATCTTCAATTTAAATAACATCCTGCCCTCCAGCTCTCTATCTGCTTACTGTTTTAGTCTTTTCCATTGGCATATAGTTTCTAGTATTGTATATATACATATATAAATATATACACATATTTTTACATATATTTTTGTTTTACTTTTTTTGTCCTTTACTTTCACCTACTTTGCTGTTTTCTAGCATGTTAACTCCAGGATAGCAGACATTTGCTGGTTTCCTTAAAAATTATATCCTTAGCACCCAAAAGAGCTCTTAAAAGATAACAGGTATTTAATGTTTATTTCTGGACTGTATTATCTCTCTGAGCTATCTACTTATTATAACCTCCATTTGACTGAAATTCACAGAGTTCACACAATTTACCTACACTTTCCTAGCTTATAAGATACAAACTACTTATATCTTTTCAAAAATGATGTTTTAAGACACTTAGCACAACACATTTGTAAATTATTGATAACACTATAACATTAAAAACGGTAAGCATTTTCCACAATTGTTATATCTGTAAAATGTAAAAATTATAATTTAAAAAATGTTAGGGTGGGTAAAGAATTAAGACACTTCCATTAGTCACATACAATTTCAGGGAACATTAGCAAACTTGAGAGACCATACTTCCAGTGTGTATGTCATGTTTTATAGGTAATGGCTGGTTTGCAAGATGACTCGCTATGAAAAAGTTGCATAAATTCAAAGCCCATTGTCCTAGGGGAAAAATCAGATACAAGAATCTAGAAATATTGCAAATGTTGCAGTATCAAGTGCTAACAAGTATTGACTAAAAGAGGTCTAATTAATTTGTAATGATTTTAAAAGATGAATTATTATATATTGCTTTCCCTTCATTTGACTTATGCTAAAAAGAAAGAAAAGTTGTATTCATAGCCTATCTAATCCATATATACAAATATGGATTTAGGTGATCCAATTCATAACAATAACTGTCAGAAAAAGGATATAGATTTCATTTCTCATCCTCTGATCTACAGATTTCTATATATTTCATAAAATCTTCCATGTGTTTTACATTTTCATGTGTTCTGGAAGTTGCATACTTCTGACGGATGGTAGAGGTTAGAACTAAAAGCATTTAAAAATAAACCATCCTACTTGAAAGTAACACAAATGCAGATGCATCAATAAATAACTATTTTTAAAGCTTTTGGATGAATATGTGAAATTAGAGATAAAAGAGCAGGTAGAATGATTACTTGATAAATTGGAATATTGTGTTTGAAAGGAAGGCAACAAAGACAATTGTGAAACTACATCATTAAACCTTCTCATGAAAGAAAAAAATTCCTCCTCTTATCCATAGTTTGAGGCTGTCTTTAGTATGAAAGCTAGGGTTGCAATTAGAGTGATAGAAAGCACAAGTACCAAATTATGTTTATTAGTGGATAAAAGACTCACATGTGGTATTTTTTGTTGTTCAAAATGAAAATTACATGAACTGTCTCTAATAGAACATAATAGAACGTTTTGCCCTGATGATATTTTTCTTTTCCTTTTTAAATAGCCTTAACTGAAAAAGCTGTAGAAGTGATTTTTTGTTCTTTTTGGTAGTTTCATTAGCTACTGCTAGTTGGGATCTTAAGGAACTTATCAGAACTTAAAACACAAGTGATAAAATTTTAGAAATCCTTACAATGGAACTTATCAAAATAAAAGGAAAATAAAGGATTTAAACTCAGGGATATGTATATCAGTGAAATTAATTAACCTAATTACACAAATGATAAATCTGATCATTCACTTGGTTTCATATTTAACAAAGTTACTGTGCTGTATGTATCTTATTGAATTTGGGGGAAAAGTATCCTTTTGCAAAGAGAGCAAAATTGATTTATTTCTTAAAGTACATTAAATCTTCATGTAGACTGACTTATCATTTTGTGTACTAAAGAAAGTAACTTATCAGACTTAACTTGGAAATATTTTTCCATAACAATTGTGTAGCCCCAGGCAGACTTCTGGCATTCAACAAACTGCTACGTTGCTTTTGTTAGATGTATATACTTAAAGAATTCAAATTAATATTATTAATAATTAAAGAAAAACATCATTAGTGAGATAAATATTTGATGCATATATGCTCATAAAAATACAACATGCATGAGGTACTTAGATGTGTACACACATATCCACTTTGTAATGAAGAAAGATAAGAATATTCTGTTTTCTTTTAATTTTTATTTATTTATTTTGGAGACAAAAATAGAGCACAAGCAGGGGAGGGACAGAGAGACACTTCCTAGGGGGAAAAAAAAACAACAAAAAAACAAAAAAAACCCATCATGTAATTTCTGTCCTTGCCGGAATGTATTAAATAAGCAAACACCACCAACAAGCAAAACAAGTACTACAATGTAAAAAAATTTAAAAAAAGAAAACCCTCTCACATGCATAAATAAAAGATTGCACACAAAGAACTCACATCTTTTCAAGCTTCAATAGTAAATATTCTGCTACTATGTATTAAATACTGCATGGTTTGCCCAAGCTAAGATGAAACCACATTTAGAGGTGCAGTAGGCATGACTTTGGTCTGTCTTCATACAGAGTCCCCCCTGTGTCTTCCCATCAGCTCTGTCTATGCATGTCTGTCTCTAAGGCAAATTCCCCCTTTTGATAAGAACACTGAACATACTGATGTAGAGACCAATCTAATGGCCTCATTTTAACTGGACTGCTTCTGTAATGACAATATTTCCATATAAATTCACACTGTGAGGTAATTGGGATTAGGGCATCTACATTTCTGGGGGTGGGGGGAAGACAAAACA
Source organism: Suricata suricatta (assembly GCF_006229205.1). Taxonomy (NCBI): domain Eukaryota; kingdom Metazoa; phylum Chordata; class Mammalia; order Carnivora; family Herpestidae; genus Suricata; species Suricata suricatta. Next base: position 147,616,958 of record NC_043700.1, on the reverse strand, counting down.
CAATTCAACCTGTACCAGTTTTACTTCCAAAATACTGCATAAGAAACATAGGTACTAGGTCACATTTTGAAATTTGGGGACATGATGTGGAGACAGGAGCAGTACACATAAGAAAGAAACCTGAGCTCTTGGGGCACCTGGCTGGCTTAATTGGTGGAGCATTTGACTCTTGATTTCAGCTCAGGTCATGATCTCACAATTCCTGGGATCTGACAGCTCAGAGCCTGCTTGGGGTTTTTGTCTCTCTCTAGTCTCTGCCCATACTCCTTTCTCTCTCTCTCTTTCTCTCTCTCTCTCTCTCTCTGTCTGTCTTTCTCAAAGTAAATAAAGTAATTTAAAACAAAACAAAACAATGACAAGAAATTCCTGAGCTCTCATACAGACTGACTCTACGACCCATTACTCAGAGAGCACTGGCTCCCCTGGTACGCCACAAACACATCACAAAGTACGTTCATTTTCAATCATAGTTCCTCCGTAATAGCAGTGAGGATGAACAGAATGCTGACCATGACAGTCCAATCTCTAAAATACCCCACTGGTCAGTGTCACAGGAATCGCCTCTATTAAAATCATGTAGAATGGCAGCTGGCCCACATGTGGATGAAACCCAAGACCTAGGCCTATGACTGGCTTTCTAATCAAGGGATTAAATTAACCTCCTATCTTTCTCTTAAAAGTAATTCCTCCCAGATGCACATAAGTTGAGTTTTTTATCTCCACATTTCAAAATCTGGTTCTTGTGTTTAAGTAATTGTTTAGGAGTCTCCAAATTAAAGCCACACCAGATAAATTGGAAAATGTTTAATTTCCTCAAAGGAATTCTAAATAAGCATATACACTTTTAAAGTTCATAGGAGGACAACTTAATCGACTTTTCTAAGAAATTGAAAATGAAAAATTATCAGGGCATTGATAAATTTTATACTGCTTCTAATAAGATCATGTTACTGCACCCTGTAGCCACTTCACATAATTTTATATTAATGATAAAATCCCTACATTGCTTGGTTTTTTTCAGTTCTCTCTATACCATTAGATAGAACTAAAGATATAGAATTATGCTTAAAAGAGTATAGAGTTCTTTCTCAAATATTATTCGATAGAATATCTATTTTAATACCTATAAAATAATTATTATAAATTACTTATAAATTGGCTTATTCCTGATATAAGGAATATAATACAGCTATGAATCCAAAAGAGATAGTACAAACATACTCAATTAAATGCCTTCAAAGCTACTGGAATGGTTTTTAGTTTTATTTTTACTTTATTTTTAAAAAGAAATTTTTTATTTTTAGGATAACCTTTGATTTACAAAATTTCACAAAGATAATGCAGAGACCCCAGATAGCCTGTACTCAGTTTCCTATTGTGCTAACATCTTACATTAGTGTGGTACAATTGTTACAGCTAGTTAGCCCATACAGATTGATTATTATTATTAACTAAAGTCCATACTTTATTCAGATTTCCTCTGTTTTAACCTCATGTCTTCCTCTGTACCAGGATCCTATCCAAATGCTGTATTTAATTTAGTATTTTTTGTCATTATGTCTCCTTAGGTAGTTCTAGACTATGACAGTTTCTCAGACTTCCCTTGTTTTGACCGTTTTGAGGGTACTTACTAGGTATTTTATAGAATATCCGTCAATTGAAATAGGCCTATTATTTTCCCCATTATTAGACAGGATTTATTGATTTTGAAGAGATAGGAACAGCAGATGTAAGATTACATTCTCATATCATGTACATACTGTTAACATAACTTATCACTGTTGATGTTAATCTTAATCACCTGAGACAGTGTTGGTCAGCTTTCTTTACTGTAAAATTACTATTTTACCCTCTTTTTTTTTTAATACTAACCTCTTAGAAATAAGTTGCTATGTACTGCCTGAATTTAAGGAGCTTGAAATTTCTCATCTACATAATTTCTGTCCCGCCCACCTTGCAAAATAAGTATGCTGCAAATGGATTCCCTCAGATTTTGTTTGTCCACAAAAGTCTGATTTCTCTTTCAATTCTGGAGGATAATTTTATAAACTAAAGACTTCTAGGTTGGTAATTTTTTTTCTTCAATACCTTAAAGGTATTCCTCTCTTCTTGCTTCCAAAGTTTAAAACAAAAACTCTGCTATAATTATTAATCTTTTCGCTCCATAGAGAAAATGTTTATCTCATCCTTCTTTAGCCTTCTTCAGGATTTTCTTTGTCTTTGATTTTGTTCATATTGGATATGATATTCCTAGGAGTGTTGTTTGGTATTTATTCTGCCTGATGCTCTCTGAGCTTCTTGGATCTTTGATTTGGTATTTGTGGAATATAAATATTCTTATAAGGAGCCCAAACACTCACAAAATTGTAACCTATTTCATCTAGAGTCATCTTCCATTTCATCTTTTCATACAACTTTTGCTCCAAACACAGAAATCACTTGTTATTTTCTGACATACTTTCAGATTTTGAATATACAAATTATGTCTTCTTTAAACCATAGTAACTTCAAACCAAAAGTAGCTCAAATGCTACTTTTGTCTGTTTCCCCAGCTTAGTATGTATGTTGCTATCAAGTACTAATAGTAAGAAACTCAGACCACCCATTTAGCCTATATCTCTCTACTCCACACATTAGATTTCACACTTAGTGTTTTTAACAGATTTTTCTTTATTTATTTTTTAATTTTTGAGAGAGAAAGAGAGCACAAGCAGGGGAGGAGCAGAAATAGGTGGATAGAGGATCCAATGCAGGCTGATGGCAGAGAACCTGATGCAAGGCTCAAATTCACAAACTGTGAGATCATGATCTGAGCCAAAGTCAGGTGCTCAACCGACTAAGCCACCCAGGCACCCCAAGTTTCAACAGATCTTTAAAACTTATTTATTTATTTTGGGGGGAGAGAGAAAAAGAGAGGGAGTAAGGGAAGAGTAGACAGGTAGGGAAAGAGAGAGAATCCCAAGCAGGCTCTGTTTTATCAGCATGGAGCTGGACATGGGGCACCATCTCATGGAGCCATGATATGACCTGAGCCCAAATCAAGAGTCCAGTGCTTTACTGACTGATCCACCCAGATGGCTCTATCCTTATTGTTATTCATATGAGAAGGATGGCACTTGTAATGGTTATGGTGGTTTACTAGGCTCCTTGGCTGGCTTAGCCTTTTATGTAGTGTGTTTTCTGAAGACTGAGACCATAGTGGTGGGAGTTTTTAGTTGCAAGCAAAGCAAAATGACATTAATTAATTGAAACAAAGTTTTTGTTTTTATTCAGAGAGTACTAAAAGACTGCAAGAATTGTTATAGTCTCAAGAACCTATGATCAAGTGAGAAGAAAGAAAGGGATGATGGCCAGAAGCACAGCAAAATTCACACCGTAGAAGCATTCCAGGAAGATACCGCTTCCGTTAACCTGAAACTCAGAACATTATTCATCATATTACCTCTACTCCATCCCCGGAAACAGAATGTTGCTGACAAGACTGATTATCAACTTCCAGGCATCTTTCTCTCTCTGGCTCCAATTCAAATTTGGGGTGTTTGTAGCTATTTGGTTAACCTTAAGTCATGGTCCATTTAAGTAGGGAAGCATCTGGACATGCTAAGTAGGTGGTATTTCCATGTTCCTTGGTGACTTGGTGATAGTGAAATCTGCCTTTTATGGACCCTTATGTTGAAGAGCATTATCGGGAATGCCCTGCATAGAAAGGGATTGAGAATCAATGAACATGCAATGAGCAGCATGACCAAGTCTCTGAGGTTACTTATCTATTTATCTTTAAGAGCTAAGACTCTACTTAATGTCTAATAGGTATTTAATAAGTGTTTGTTGAACAAAAGAAAGAAAGAGGAATGGGAAGGGAGGGAGGAAAAGAAGAGGGAGGGTGAAAGCCAACTCTCTAGAAACTAGTATCTAACATGTCAGTAAATTGACAAATGCTTTGTTTTGTTGAGAGTGGGGGAATTACAGTTGTTTTCCTTACATTGTGAACATATAATTTAGCTGAGAAATATAAAACATGTAAATATTTTTGTTGCATTTCTCTCTCAAGATCAAATACCATAAGCATTACAATATTTGCTTTGATTCCAATTTCTTCCACCTATTTCAGTTTCTAGAAGTAGTACTTCAGATGGTCACACTTCCCTTCTTTCCTGGTTATTTGTACAGCTAGTACAGTCACCATCTCAGTTCAAATATCACCTCTTCCCTTTCCCCAGACCACAGGAGGAAGCCGAGAAATGACATGGTCATTTATACTAAGCTTGCCTGTATTGCTGTTATGATCCAGAGTTTTCTGAGGTTACAGTAATAAATGTGGGCTAAGTTCAGATTTTCAGTGAAGGCAGGAACTGCCTAAGAAATGAGAATAAGCTCATGGGCTAAGGGAATTTATTCTTATTGTTTTAAGATTCAAATCTTCCAGGTTTCTAGGTTTCAGTCCAAAGGACTAATCATTTTCCATGTATGTTCCCTTGCAGGAGAGACAGAAATTTTTCTTTGTAAAGTAATTCTATTTGGGACATCTGGGTGGCTCAGTCAGTTAAGCATTGGACTCGATTTCAGCTCAGGTCGTGATCTCACAGTCTGAGATGAAGCCCTCCTGACAGGCTTGGTGCTGGGCATGGAGGCTGCTTATGATTCTCTCTCTCTCTCTTCCTGCCCCTCCCCACTTGTGCGTGCATGTGTGTGTGTGTGTGTGGGTGTGGGTGTGTGTGGGTGCGCACACAAACACACTCTCAAAAATAAATAAATAAATAAATAAATAAATAAATATATAATTTTATTTTTATATTGTAGTGAAATTAAATTCATTGTGCAACACTGCTTAACATGGATTGTGGCAAGAAGTTCATGTTTTTAATTTATATTATTGGAAATCATATACATATGGCACTTATATAAGCATTTGCTAAAAATAAAAATATTAGTTAAAAAAGAAGTAAATATAATAGGATTTTGTCATGCAGGCATATTGCAGAGAGTAAACACACAAAGGAAGTTAATGCAATGTTGGAAATTATTTTACTGCAAATTTCCTTCTCTATTCCTATTAGGGATTTCCTTTTAACCAAAATTTCTAATAATGCTAATTAAAGCACTTAAAATGGCCCAGAAATAGTTTCTGGCCTGCTTTATTAATTAGTTTTCCACTTCAAACTATGGTTCTTTGCTAAAAATGTTACAATTGCATTTCTCAGTCCAAAGATAAATCAAAGAACTGTATCAGTTTCTTCAGACAGTGATATTCTGAAATATTTGATTGAGTCAGGATTGTTCAAAAAAGAAATAAAAGCCCCCAAAATAAGAAAAAAACAGTGTGTGGAGTTTATATCTTATGAAATCCCTGAAATACATTTGCCCTCTGGAAAGCTGTTATTTTTCCCCAAACTACATATTTTTATGACATCAAACACATTTTCATTCTACATAGGGAAAATAGATTTTAGACAAGCAAATTCTCTCTACATTGAAAGTAATGTTATATAAAATACATAAGTAATACATTTAGAGAATTTTAAGAAATTATTAAACAGTGGGAAGTGTAGTTTATACACATAGAGTACTAAAATACTGAAAGAAAATGCAAACCTTTTTTTATTATTGATACTGTAGAATAATAGTACATAAACAGGGGAAGATACTATCTTAATTATTCCACATCAGAACCAACACATCCTCTGAAATTGCTTTTACTTAAATTCTTTTAATACTGTATGCAAATAAATATTCAGCAACTATTTATTGAGGGCATAACTTATGGCAGAATGTAAGAAATGGAAAAACAAAGTTTAGTAAGGCACAGGTTTTTCCATTGATGATTTCATAATTTCTCTCTCTCTCTCTTTTTTGTCAGGAGGGTGTTTATTTTTTTTTAATTAAAATACAGTTAACATACAATATCCTATTAATTTCAGGTGTAATTATTCAATATTTTTACACATTATGAAATAAGTCTAGTAACCATCTGTCACCATGCAAAGTCATCACAGTATTACTGACTATATTCCCTATGCTGTACCTTACATCTCCTTAACTTATTTATTTCCTGCTTGAAAGTTTGCACTTCTTAATTCCTTTCACCTATTTTGCCTACTCAGAATTCTCTTGAGGTGTAATTCATGTTTGCAAAAGAAAGGTCAACTGGAAAATATTTTCCAAAATAAAGACTTTCTTTCTACTAAGTCTCAATAGAAGAAAATAAGTGGTATTGCAAATGAAGACATTGGAGGAAAAAGCTTATAGCATTATGATATTATAAAAATGCCTTTTACTTACTCTATGCACATACATTTCTATGTATCTCTTACATTAAATCACAAATTAATATTGTGTAATTACATCACCAGCGTTTGACAGAGTAATGGCAGTGTTGTGTCTGAAACATAGAATCTGCCTTCATAAAATATACATTCATATGGAACACCTATGCATGAATATATAAACATAAATTCAAAAATTTCTCCTCAAGAAACAAAAGCTGAAGTAGCTAGGTCCTCAGTAACCAAGAAGGTAGGTTTCCAGTTTGATTCCTTATACATTAAAATGAGAGGTGGGGGGATATATGTCCATTAAAAAATATTTTGCATGGCTTACATAGAAGTATTAATTGAAATAATTCCTCAATACTTCTGAGTCCTTAGTACCTGGAAGCAAGAATTTGCTTCCTGTGACTGTTGACAATCAAGCACAGAAAGATATCCTTGGACTAGACACTCATCATTTAGGAAAGACTTTTTTTGGGGGAAACTTCTTAATCATTCAGATCTAAACTTTTCATTTACTTATTTTTCTTGATCTTAATTCCAGCTTGGTGAGGTTAAATAAATGTAAAAACTCAAGACTCAACTGTGTATTCTTTAATTTAATAATTTAAAATGCTAGGAATGGAGAAAGAAGTAGATTATATATCTCAAGGAGGTAGTTTATTCGTTTTGGCTTTAAATGAGGAGTTTAGCTATTTCTTTTGTTGGTGTGAAAACCTTTTGTAGTTTCCACGAACTAGAATAAATGGAAAATATTTAAAGGAAGAGCCCTGAGCCAAGAAAGGATATTAAGCAATCTAGTAATTGGGTTTATTTTCACAATATAGGGACTCTAGCTGGCAATTTAATTAGTACCAGAATAGTCTATGATGTCTCTTATTATTCTGTTTTGCTGCCTGATTCGAAATGTTTCAGCTTAACTGATGAAAATATTAGATAGTCCATAGTACAAAATGTTGTGTTGCTATATATTAGGCGATCTAACTTGGCCTTGGGGTTCAGAGACATCTCATGAGAGTGCTGAAAATGACACTTCAGCATAAGACAAGCATAGGAAAAGCATTGGATAAGCAGGAATTTGGTAGGAAAGGTCACTTGGAGGGAAGGGAAGGGGTGGGCAGTTAGAAGGAAGAGAAGGAAAATTGGAAACACATAGAATCTTTTTAAACCCCCAGCTTTATTGAGATATTGACTAAAAACCTTTGAAGCTTAATGTGTACAACATAATAATTTGATACACATATATGGTGCAAAATGACTCACAATAGAGTTAGTTATCACCTCCATCCTTTCACAGAAGAATTGTATTTTTGTAGTGATAGTATTAAGATCTACTCTCTAAAATTCAAGTCTGTAATACATTATTGTTAATTATGATCACCGTCCTGTACATTAGATCCCCAGATCACTTCCTCATAGAAGTGAAAACATACAGTATTTATCTTTTTCTGTCTGATTCATTTCACATAGCATAATTCCCTCACAATTCATCCATCTTATTGCAAAAGATGGCAGGATTTCCCTTGTTTTTTTTTTTAAATGGCTGAATAATATTCCATTCTGTATGTATATAATCATATTTTTCTTTATCTTAATCTTGGCATTAGGCCACAGACAAAATCAAAGTTCAGACCATTTACAACTTAGTATTTGATGTGAATATTGAATTGTTCTTAAAGCAATGGGAAGTCATTATGAGTTAAGCAACTGAAACTGAAGAAGGAAAAAATAGACATTTTTCTATGCTGTGACACAAGCTTGACTTTTACACTGCTAATATTCATGATTCGTCAAGCTGATTCTGTAGCAGTGATTATTACTAAAAGTTTGTTTCTAATGATCTATAAAAGCACTGTAGAGAGATAGCAGTCATTTCTTGATCCCCTGACATTCATTGGGTTTGTTATGGAGAAAAGGAATGTGATTAATTGTTCTTATTTTATTTTTATCTATACAAGTATGAATAGCACAATATCACTAGGGTGAAGATAATGTTCAATCAACACACCATTCTCGTATTTCAAAAGAAACACTCCATTCTACAACTGCAGTCTGTTATGTGTAACCAATCACCTCATAAATGAAACTTTGGGTTAAGATAGGTCATAGAGTGGAAAGTACAAATAAATTATCATAGTTTCTACAAAAATTTAAATTAGTAAAATTATAAATTTTGTTTCCCCATAGACACATTATAACACATTAATACACATTTGTATACTCATAAACATCTGTAAATAAATACATTCATAATTGAATTGTATTTTTCCTTTGATAGATGGTCAAAACCATTGTTTTGATTAATATGAACATTTCTTAAAGCGAGTCAACTGCTTTATAGCCATTAATTCATATTCCTCTTTGCTTCTTCTATTTGTACCTTGGGGGAAAATTAAGTTCCTTCACTCTATTTCTAGAGATTTAATTTACTGGCATTTGTTGCTTACAAGCTATGAGAAAATCAAAGCAGAATTAAAACCACAATCAGGAACCTTATAATTCACATGTAAAATAATTTTTGGCAATATACTGTCTAATCTATAACCTAAGATTATATAACTATATCAATATTTACCTTAGGGTTTAACATAAATCTAATAAAAAATATTCTCTTATCAACAAAACAAATTGGGGCACGTGGGTTGCTCAGTTGGTTAAGCGTCCAACTTCGGCTCAGGTCATGGTCTCACAGTTTGTAGGTTCGAGCCCCGCATCAGGCTCTGTGCTGACAGCTAGCTCAGAGCCTGGAGCCTATCTTTGGATTCTGTGTCTCCATCTCTCTCTGACCCTCCCCTGCTCACACTGCCTCTCTCTCTCTCTCTCTTTCTCTCTCTGTCTCTCAAAAATAAATAAAAAAATAGTAAAAAAAAATAACAAAATAAATTATCTTAATTTTGGGGGGGAAATCCCTCAATATCTGTATTTTATATATCTCCACAATGAAGTGTCTTATTTTAATTTGTGTTTCCCTTTATAATCTATAAACAGTCTAAAAACTTTATCAGCTCCCTTAGAAATCTTAAATTATAATACTCCTTATTTTCTTAAAAAGAAATACATTGAATAATTGCGCCAGTACAGTGATCATTAGTGCTAGTCACTAAATATTGATTGCTCTCCACCTTCGTGATCTGGGTAGGCTTGAAATTCTAGCTTCCTTAGGAGTCTGGGGACTTGAGTAGCTGGAGGAAGGGACATGCATGGCTTCCAATCAGAGCTTTTAACTGCAGATGACACCACTCCAAAACATATAGCCCATTGGATGATTACTAACAATGTCCTAAAGGGTCTACCAGCCTGGATCCAGCAGTGAGGATATTACAGAAATAAAAGACATAGTTTAGTCAATCCTTGGCAAGAAATACATCTTTGTGAATTTAAGCCAGTGAAATTGTGAGTTTGTTACTGAAGCATCATTGATCTAAACTAACTGATACATCTATTATATATGTATTATATATATACAGTGACATTTTTAAATTAAATAAATTTTGTAATTGAGATAAATCTATCTTGCATGCCTTCAGTAGAAAAGTTACTGTCCAGAATGGCAATACAACTTGTGTTGCTGCCTCTTTATACAGTATATTATGTATTAGACACAGTTTTTCTCTTCCATGCCAACTTTTTACAGATGCAAGTCTAGAGATGAAAACATGAATTTCAACAGGGAGAGAAATAATGAGTCCCCATGGGTAAGTCACCTTTGAGATTTTCAGGGGATAAACATTTGCACATCATGACCTTAAACATGTCTCAGAGAGAAAAACGACTTTCACTGTTGCAAAGCAGGTCTGTTTACCAAGTCATATCTGTCAGGCAAAGCACCTCGGATGCATAAAAAGTGACATCAAAAGTAACCAATACAGGCAACAGAATCCAAGTAACACTATACACTTAATGGTATAACTGTACTTAAGGCAGCTTATCTAAGATAACGATTAAAATAAAATGCTCATTTGGACTGAGAATCAAAGACGTTTTAAGTCTATAGAAACAATATTCTAGAGCACATCTAATTAATTTGACATAATTTATTAAACATAATAAACTATGTTAAAACGTTAAGATAAGTGCCACACAGTGTTTGAAGACGTTTATAGGGCTCTATAACATGTTTTTCACTCCATTGCTGCATAGTGCTGGTTTCCAAGGCAGATATTTAATTCTTTACAGAAAAGTTCCATATTTTACTTGGCCTAATTTTTGTTGTTGTTGTTCAACCATATTTTCTATTTGCTAGATAATCATGCAGGGATTTCTATTTGTTCCACATGAGCTGGTAAAATATGTGATAGTTCTTGAAAATATAAGCTTTTTTAAAATTTGTATTTTATCCAAACCATTAACCCACATGAAGAGGACATGAAAAGTCAAGTTAATACCCAGACTGCATAGATATCTTCAGCTACAACAACTACAAGGGATCTGCTTTCTTCTCTCCCTAATGCTGCCATTCCTGAATGCCTTCAGGTAATCTGAAGGAATCCCATTACAGCCTTTGATCTGAGTCTCTACCGAGACCTGACACCATGAGAAGTGTAGTCTCAGGCCATCCTCATCTTGTCCACTGTAGTATCCATTGGCCTCTGCACATTCTCTTCCCTTTCTCTAACCCCCAACCCTCCCTAACCCATGAAAACCTAACAGAGTGTTACTTAGTTTCCCAATCCCTAATCAGCAAATGTCCTTATATCCTGAAACATTGTCTAAAAATCCTTATCATCTTCTTGCTGTAACAAAACCTGAGCCTGTCTGAAGCATACTGCTTCTGAGGAAGTCCCAAAGCAGTAATTGTTCTTTCTCCTATTTCCTTCATATCACAATATTTGAGTTAAAGTAACATGTTTTCTTGTTCTTATTGACTCTGGCAAACAATTGTCCTTCCTGCCTTCCTTAAAAACAATATTTGGATCATACTACCCATATTATTATTTAGTACCCTCAAATAATTTTAATATGTACTCTGCTATCCACTTATTTCCATGCCGATTATCCTAGACTTTGTCATTACCAATTACTGCCACCTTTTGAGCATCTTGATGGCCTTACTTCCCTGATTATCCAGATTAAATGTTATGGTAAGTTCTCTTATATACTCTTGACTTCTTGATCCCTCTTTCACTTGGCTATACATCCATGGAAAATCCATAACATTGTTTAATGCAATGATTTGCCTACTCTGAGCTGAAATCTATGCAGATAAATCTAACAGAAAAGAAACCAGTCTCACTAATTGATGTCCCTCCAAAAATCATGGTGTCCAGCCTAAAGGGGGCATAAGACTGTCTAGAAACAATACTACTTATCTGCAGCCTACACACTTCCTCATTGTCCTCAAGCATTCTTCTATGCATTTGCTAGATCTCTCAAAACCTCCATGTTTCTTTTTTCCTCTTATTCTTAATGGCCTTTATTCTTACTTGAGAGAGAAAACTGAAGTAAATCTAAAACCTCAATAGGCCCCGTCACCACACATGGGTGTCTATTAGCATCTGTGGTCACATACTCTGCCTTTCTATTAACAGAGCTTCCAGCACTCATTTCCCAAGCCGATTCCTTACTTCTTGATTAGATGCAGTTCCTGTCATCTATTCACTCCCCAATTCCCAACTCTTTATCGGATAATTATCATCAGATATTTCCCCATTCTAAAAAGAAGAAGAAGAAAGAGGAAGAAGAGGGGGAGGAAGAAGAAGAAGAAGGAGAGGAAAAAGAAGAAAACAACCACAGGAAAAATACTTCTGATTAAATTTTCTTTTCCAGTTCCAATTTATCTTCTCCTTTTAGCAGAGAATACCCAGCAATTTCTATGTTTACATCTTCTCTAAAACCCATTCCAATCAGGCTTCTTGTTCCTATCATTCAGCCAAATGGATTTTGTCAGGTTCATCAATGACCTCCAAATTGCTAAATCCAATACCCAATTATCAACTCTAATTTTACTTTGTCTATTAAATAACATTTGACACAGATGATAATACCTTTTCCTTTATACACTTTATACACTCTTAGTTTTCCTCCTATTTTACTGATTGATTCTTCACAGAGTCCATTGGTGATTCATGCCCATCTTCCAATCTCTTAAATAATGGAGTGCCCTAGACCTCCATTCTTTGTTCTTTTTTCTTCTCTGTTGAAATCTAGTCTCCTGGTTATCTTATTCCTCTATAGCAAATGACTTTTACATTTGCTTCTCCATCATTGTTTTCCCTTTCAATGACTCTAGATACATATTCAACTACTTACAGATATTTATATATATGCGCATCTAATGAATATATCAAGCTTAACTTGTACAAACTCAGCTTCTTATCATTTCTACCAAGTCTATTTCATCTTCATTCTTGTTTGTCTCAATCCATAGGAACTCTAGTTTTCCATTTTTCAGACCAATATCCCTGGAGTCAACCTTGATTCTTTTTCTCATACCTCAAAATATTTCAGGGAAATATGTTGCTATAACCAAAAATATATCTCAAATAAGATTATTCTCACTTCCTGCTATCCATTCTAACCACCACCATCTGCCCCCTGAATTATCATAACATCTGCCTAACTGGTTTTCCTACTTTACCTTTGCCCCCATTGAAGCCTGTGTTCAACACTGTAGCTATTTTAATCTTTAATATTACTCCTTTGCTAAGAATGCTCCAAAAGCTCTGCATTTTTCTTAGCACAAAATCCAAACTTCCTAAAATGGCCTTCAGTATCCTTAATACTCTGCTCTTTTCTCCACTTGTCTGATATCCCCTACAAGTCTATCAATGGTTCACTGGTCACTAGCATTTGGCTAGTGGTTCCTGTGCTGGCTATCCTCTCTCCAGATGGTAACAGATCTAATTGGTTAGCTCATTTCCATCTCAAATGCTCAATGACGCCTTCTCAATTAGGTATACTCTGATCACTTTATTTAAAATAGCAAACCATCGAGGCACATGGGTGGCTCAGTTGGTTAAGCATTCGACTTCAGCTTAGGTCATGATCTCACCGTTCATGAGTTTGAGACCCATGTAGGGTTCTGCGTTGACAGCTCAGAACCTGGAGATTACTTTGGATTCTGTGTCTCCCCTCTCTTTATCCTTCCCCCACTCATGCGTGCTCATTTTCTCTCTCTCTCTCTCTCTCTCTCTCAAAAATAAATGTTAAAAATTTAAATAAATAAATAAATAGCAAACCATCCTCATTCCCAACACTCCCAAATCTCCATACATTTTTTTCAATTTATTGCATTTACCACCATCTAATATACTGTCCAGAAAAGTTAACATAGCGGAACTGACTGTTATCCTTTAAAAGATGTACTTACATGACTGCCCCTTGCATAACATCTAGGAATTTGAACTTGGGAAATTTTCTACAATCTTATTAACTGTAAAATCACTCAATGTGACTAAACTGTTTGTGTAAATAATATGGTTTATGCTTAAAGTTTTTTTTTTTCTGGGATGCTAAGATTTAGGTACATGAAGTGCATATATAATCTTCCCTCAATAAAACTCTGGGCACTGAGTCTCTGATGAGCTCCCATGGTTAACAGCATGTCACATATATTGTTCAAATTTGTTAGTAAGTGAATAAAGTGAATCTTGCATAACTCCCCTGGAAGAGAACTCTAAAAGCTTGCTCCTGGTTTCCTTTAGAATTTTCTCTGCGTCTTTTTGCTTTGTTTATTGTTCTTTGTATCCTTTCACTGTAATAAATCTTAGCCATGAGTCCAACTATATGCTGAGCCCTGTGACTCCTACTAGTAAGTCATCAAGCCTGGAAGTAAGCTTGGGGATTTCTAATATATATAGTGTACCACTTATTTATGTATTTTTTCTATTATTTGCCTCTTACATTTATAATATGCATTTCAAAAAGGGAAGTTTTTTTCAGTTTTGTTCCCTAATATATCCCAAGTGTCAAAAAATATCCAAATTATATTCCACATCTTTTTCTTCTGATATATAGGCTCATATAATAAACTGCTTCACAAAATTAGTGTATAGAAATTTAAACTTCCCCTTGTTGTCCTTCCCAAACACAATGTCAACAAATGGCAACAATTTGAATCTTAATAGAAAGTCCAGAATACAGAACCTATACTAAATAGTTCAGCAAAACTAATATATTCTCTGGATTTTGTCCATTTCCCTCCACTTCATTTAGAAAGTAAGTTGTTTTAAACATTCTTCTTTTTAAAGTTTATTTATTTATTTTGAGAGAGACAGAGACAAGAGGAGTTGGGGAGGGGCAGGGAGAGAGGGAGAGAGAGAATCTGTGATACCAACACAGAACCTAATATGGGCTTGAACCCACAAAACTGCAGTATCATGACCTGAGCTGAAACCAAAAATCAGACACTTACCCAACTGACCCACCTGGGCACTCCTAGAAAGTAAATTGATTCAAACATAGGTATGAATGCTTTAGACTTATCATCAATCACTAGTATTGGCAAACCACAGTGGGATAAGTGACTAAGGTAGGGTGGTGGGTAAGAGCATTAAAAAAACCCTTGAGGACAAGAAAAAAAACAAGAAAGAATATATTGGAAGAGCCACTTCCAAGAATAGTGAAAGCATCCAAAATTTTGAAAAGGAATGGTAGGAATAAAAAAATAATAACTCATAGTTAATAGTTATCTATGATAAGAGGCTTGGTGGTGGTTTGTATATTTTGATACTATGAAAGTCAGAGCTCTTTTTTTTTTTTTTTAGAGAAAAAAATGAACACACAAACAGAGGAGGGGCAGAAGGAGAGGAAAAAAGGGAATCTTAAGCAGGATCCATGATGCCTAGCGCAGAGCCCATGGGGCTCAGTCTCATGAGTGTGTGATCATGACTGAGATCATGACCTGAACTGAATCAAGAGCTGGAGGCTTAACTGCCTGAGCCATCCAGACATCCCTAGACAGCCAGAGTCTTTATTGGGTAGGAAATGTGAAGAGAGAAAGACTGACCTAAAAGCATTAATGAAGAGAAAGGAAGAGATCTATTCTACCTCCCAACATGGAGATATAAACCATTATAAGAGAGAAACACACACACACACACACACACACACACACACACACACACAAAGACCCACACACTTACACACACACCAATTTAGAGGGATAAAGTCCTGGAAGAAAGCTAGGTTTCAGTTATAGCAAAAAAGTTAACACAATATTCATTACAAAGGTTGAAGATATGAGAAATCTCTGATGTTTAACCAAAGTTCCAGGAGTTCTGTTGAAAGTTTTCAGGAGTTAGATGCTGACAGAAACAAGAAAAACAATCATTTTATATTTATTGCAGATTTCTATTAATTTGTATTGTATTGGTATCTTAAAAACTCAATATTTTAATAATTTCCCATTTAATTTATGGATTTTTTAAAATGTTCAACATGTTAAGTCTTACCTTTAATATGACAAATACTTTGGGATGCCTGGGTGACTTAGTCAGTTGGATGTCCGACCTTGGCTCAGGTCATGATCTCATAGTTCTTGGGTTCGAGCCCGGCATCAGGCTCTGTGCTAGCAGCTCAGAGCCTGGAGCCTGCTTTGGGTTTAGTGTCTCCCTCTCTCTCTGCTCCTCCCCCACTTGCACTTTGTCTCTCTCTGTCTCTCAAAGGTAAATAAAAGTTAAAAAAATTAAAAACGATAAATGTTTTAAAATGACTTTAACATAATCCCTTTCTTATTTCTCTTTAATAGAAATACACATGAGCCAATGAAATGTAAAGCTGTAGAATCCTTTCAAACCATTACTTATTTTGTACTCATATGACTATGTAAACCCTACTAGGGTCATAATCATATCCATATTTGTACTGTTGTATCCCTAGTCCTCAGCATAATGCCTCACACATAAAAGGTGCTCTAAGAAAATTTGTGGAATGAATGACTGATTATACATACTTTGCAAGTTTTAATTTCTTGGAAAATTTTTATTGGGGTGCTGCTGTGAACCTGTATTCAAAAAATGCTAGCAAAAATGCTGGAAATCTACTCACTGAGGTGCCAGCAACACTTGCTGATGTGCCACTGGGTCTCTTGGTAAGAAACATGTTCTGATACCAAAAAGGCAGTGCTGATCATTGCAGGAATGCTCTAGGAATAAGAAACAAAGCACCAGTATCAAAACAAGAAGCCCCTTCTGCCGACACTTTCCCTCTAGTGCCAGTGTCCCCCATTGCAAAGGTTTAACCCTGTGCTGGATGGCAAAGGGGAGATGTTAACAAGGCTCAGCTCCAGCATCATAAAGCAAGGCAAGAAAGGTAGATTCAGAGCTGAGAGGCAACAAATTGATAACTGGCTCATGTGTTCAGATTTCATCTTGCATAAGAGTACTTGTAAACAAGAACCCAAATTTCCTCCCTCCATTCAAATGTGGGAAGGAAAATATAGCTTCTTTATAACGCAGTCTCATGACAAAAGCTATTGAGTAGCAGAAACACACCCACCCACCCACATACACACACTATATTTAGTTCAATTCTTTACATTTAATACAATGTTATGATTTAAACAGTTATTTAAGACATATGCTTAGTATGGTTACACTCAATGCGCAGTCTTTTAAATTTCCTGTCATTCCTACAACTCCACTCAGAGATGCCTTGAAAGATGCTAGAGCTGAGGTTTATGCAGCCTCTTAGTAATGAAGTGAAAGAATCCTTGGAGCTACACAGTGTCCTCTGGACCATCTATGTGTCCCAGAGAGAAAGTGCATGGTCTTCTCTGTAGCCTGCATTATCCAGTTTGAGAGATAAGACTGGTCCTATCTGCATCTTCCCTTACAAGTCACCTAATGTAGGGTATTATTGGTGTCTGGCCTCTACTATGTCAGTAAATGGTAGGCGTTATCTTTGACATGCTGTTACTTTAAATATAAGAACTTCTGCAGATGACCAGCTAAAGGGGTTATAATAATCACCAACTCAATTTCATGTGTCTGTTTATGTGTGCTACCAATTTGTACTTCCACCAAGAAGTGGCTTATTTCTCTAGAGCTATAGAGACTTCTAATCGCAGGTCTAGAGAAACATGGCGTTATCCAATGCTTCTTGCACTGTCTCATAATGAAGAGATATTTTAAAGACGGCACACCTTGATGTTTACATTCAAGGGTTGGGGATGAGAAAGATAGAATCTCTTATTTCTTTCCATTCACTCTTTTATTTTCTATTGTCCCTCTGAGGCCAAGTGACACCTGTTAAGTCTGCCATTTTTTCTTTTTAATTATATTTCACTTCTTTCCTACTCTGACTCCATGATTAAGACTTATTGGTAGTACAAGAGATAAGACGTCAGCTTACTGCCAAGTAAGCTGAAATGGAGAATTATTTCAGAAAACATATTTTCATTAAAATATAAAAACAGCTCTTACCATAAATGTATATGATGATGATTGAATATTCTACATAGATAAACATTTCTTTTAAATCAGTAAGAGATAAATAATGGAAAAATAGTTTGACAAGAACAATGTATATGCAACAGAATAAATATAAATGCTTACTGTACATTTTACAGTGCTCAACTTCACTGAAGACCAAGTAAATGTAGAACATGTGCCATTTAAAATGTGTATGTGTGTGTATGTGTGTGTGTGTATACATTTACTTATCAAATCCACAGCGATACCGGAATAATGGTGATCTAAATTCGCAATGCCATAGCATGTGTGATTAGCTGGGATGCTTGGGTTAAAAGATGTCATTGACAGATGCCATTGCAGGGCCAAGCACACCCAGAAATATCTTGTAAGAAATAAAAATATTCTTAAAACTTGGGAGTAAATAGAAACTCCAGATCACACTGACCTTGTATGGGCATATCTGAACATATTTTAGCTAAATCATAGATAAATTTCTTGGACTTATCATAAAGTTGTTTTAGAAAAAATAAAAGCTAAAACTATGAAGTCCCTCAGTGACTAAGTAATGACTTTAAGATGCTGCAGACTAACAGGAATGAAGGCTATGAAGACAAAACTCTGTAAGTTATGTAGCCTCTCTTAGTTTAACCACTTAGATCCCTTACTACCAACCATAGAGAAGCTCTCAATCTATGTCAACTTACTTTCTCATTTAAACAACACATAAATTACAATTGATTTTACAGAAGGCATATTATAAGCTAAATTACTGTAACAAAATTTCTTAAAATATAGTAGCTTACACTACTTTGCTTAGATAACAGAGAAATATTTCTTTCAGACATAAGAGTTCCAAAATGAGGTAACCAGAGCTGGTGGAACATGTCTACCATCCTCCATTTCTGACTTCCACAGTTACTCTGTACTCCATCATTTCCCAGGCAGTAACAAGGAACCAATAAGTCAAAGACATGTGTCATGGGTTTTAAGAAAGTGACTCATTTAGTGCATTTTGCTTACTTCCATAATACTTCCCTTCAAACTGGCTACAAACATGGCTACAAACAACTGCAAGGGAGTCTGAGGATGATTTCTTAGCTGACTTACCACACTCAATTAAAACTCAAAGGAAGGAAAAAGAATGTAAAAACAAAGAGGGAGGCAAACCATTAGGTATTCTTAAACATAGAGAACAAACTGAGGGTTGGAGGGGAGATGAGCAGTGCAATGGATTAAATTGGGTGATAGGGATTAGGGAAGGCACTTTGGGGGATGAGCGGTGGGTGTCATATGTAAGAGATTAATCACTGGGTTCTACTCCTGAAACCAAGACTTCACTGTATGTTAACTAGCTTGAATTTAAATAAAAATAAAATAAACTCAAGGATTTGCTTACAAAACAGAGAGAAAAGTCTCACTTTTCCCTCCTAATAAGTGCTCAAATGCTCTGTAGCAGTATAGCTGTCTCTTATTTATTTATCGTAGATATGTCATGTTCTAGTTTCTATTGTCTTCATCTTAAATGCTCCATTTTCTCTTTGTTGTGATTGCCATGCTGTTACATGCTGTCCCTTTAACAGAGTGTTTTAGGGTTGATGGTCCTTTCCCTTTTGGAGCTTGTTTGAAAAATAATTCCTCAGTTATCAGAAAAACAAAAAATGTAAAATCACCTTACCTACAATCAAATAATTATGAATTATATCAGAGCATTATAATGTAAGCTAGCCTAGTACTCATGTGTACACCAAACCTATTAAATGTGATTTAGAACCACTTCAAAATTTTTAGTAGATAACCTATGTTCACTTTCTATATTTCTACACCTTCTTTCTATTTGCTTTTCCAACCCATAACAATTTGGTTTCTGTCTTTTATACTCCTAATCATAAAACCTGGAGTAAATTTAGCAAACAGACCTGAGAGTGGAAACTTCAGACATAAAACTTGAATGGCAATCACATTATAGGGCAGACAACTAAAATATCAACAAAATAAGTAGGAATTACAGTAAAAAAAGAGAGATAAGACATGTGCATGAGTGTTCACATATTGCCTGTAAGTTTATCGGTAGATAAGAAAAGGCATCAATTTAAGTGTATGGCAATAAAAAGTAAATAAAAAGAAAGATTAAAGTAGCAGTTCAAAGAAACAGAGCTGTATGGATACTAAACATATGGTGAGTGATTTTATGATACCCTCTGGGTACCATTAAAACACCCACAAGTAATCTGATTACTTGTCCCATCTGGAATCCACAAAGCTTCAGGTTGGTTGCTGTGTACCTAACTGCATGCCCTCAAAATAATTGGTGTTGTCTTAATTTTTTTCCTATTAGTATTCTCTGTCACTGCCAAAAATGACATGGCAAAGTGCATAACTAAATATGGCAAAGGGGTCTCATTTGTTATCTTTATTTTATCTCCTTCAGTGTCTTTTCATTAGAAGTTTTTAAGAATGAGAAACATTTTTATTTCATCTTGCCTCATCTAGTGCCTTTAGTTTAGAAGCTCTGCCAATTTGAAACACATCCTAGTCTACATGCCAATTAATATGCATGTATGTATATGGTTGTTATATGCCACTTACTGTAAGTCGGGGCATTCTAAGGCTCTTTAAATTAATAAGTAAAACCTTATATTATTGATGTGACTTGCTTTTTTGTACTACTACACCTTCCTTAAAACACATCTCTGTTTTAGACATTTCTTAGCAGTGCCAGTTTGAGAAGCACTGACCAAAATATATTTAAACAATTTTTAGTACTTTCAAATAAATTATTATCTTAAAATTTATCCTCAAAGATAGTTTATTAAATGAGACATAAAGAAGCCTAGGAATTCACAAAGAAATTGTTATTTATACTTTATATATAGCAATGTAAACTAAATAAATGGTCCTTTGGAAATATTTTCCTCTTTTCTCTCTCTTTTTTACTCTTTCCTTTGTTTCTGTACTGTTTTTTAAGGTATTGAAATAATCAACTAAATCTAATAAATCTTGGCTCATTATATCTTTCATGGTGACTCGAAAGTCAATATGTGGTGTCATGCAGGACAGGGAAGGCTAGTAAGTCCAAAGAGAGTACCCTTTAATGAAAGCAACTTTTGTAACCCACTTGGTGGGAATTACTTGAAGATGCCCATAGCTAATTTAGTTATCAGCTATGAAGAAGACTGAATATTTACATAATCTTTTTCTAAACTCTCATTTCCCATTTGAAATGCATTTAGACCTATTTTCTTGTTTAATATCCATGGATCTGATTATTTTTAATTGTGGTTTCGAAATGTCCTCAGTTTAATAAATTTATATTTATTTTTCTGTTTTTCTTCACATTAATTTCAACTCATTTTTCCGTAAGCTGTCATGACTTTCTTTTTTAAAGTATTGATTAGAACTTTCATTTCATTTCAACTATTCTTCTCAGTTACAAATAATGGGAATAGAAATGAAGAAATATCTAACACCAATAAAATTCAAGTAAGACAGGAAACATAAGGACAGAATATTGGATGCCTCCACAGTAAATACAAAACAGATGGAGCTAGATTAAATTAAAACATCTTAATTTTTACAAAACCTTATCTCTGTATCAATGAGAATACAAATGCAATTTATTTCTATGTGAATGGATTTTCAAGGTTGGGATGGATAGCAAATAAAATTTCATTTTCCTCATACAGCACAGTCATTTCTTCAAATCCATGCAGAGGTATAGTCACATAAGATCTAAGTAGGAAATAGGGAAGAGTTAATATATGCAAGGCAGATGCATCAGTGTACAATAGGTAAATTCTTGGTCATCTATATAAGACTGTGCATATAGAGTTTGTACTGGGATCAGAGAAGGATATTTGATCATCGCCATAGTGGATAATGAATATCAACACACACCTTCTATTTTTACCAATAAGGAGTCTGGTTTAATCTTTTCTATTCTAGATGAGTTATCAAACTATAACAAAAATGGAGCCTAGGGAAATGTAGTGCAGAACAAGGTAAATGGAACTACATTTAATTTTCTTTTGGAAATCCAATTTTGCAATTATTCTCTCAGGTTTTAAATTTCAATGTAACTTTAAAACTTATCCACTTATTTATGAGTATCACTTACTTCATTTTAAAATTTCATCTCCTAGATTTCACACATTGAGTCATGAAGCATTGCATTTTTCTCTATTTTGCTTTTAAAAGAATAATGTCATCATTAATCTTTACAGAAAATTTCTTTAATTAAAAAATCTTATTTTAATACATAATGGATTTTTATTTGCATATATTTGTCTATATATATAATATGTATAATATATAATATAATACATAATAATATAATATATATACTAATATAGCTTTTATATGTTTAAAAATAGCTATTTGTAACCATAATTCTTATTCATAGGATTCCAGAAGTATTTTAATTAAATAAATCATAAAGAAATGTTTTGTGTGTATATATTAAAGGCTTGTAGTCACTATAGCATATCTCCTAAATGTCAATGACAACCTACTTATTCTTTTGACTTTACCATAAAAAAATAATGATCTAATATTCACCTTGTTTAGATTGCCTGGATGTTAGAGGTGGTCAGATACTATTGTTCTGGCCAATTGGATATAAGCAGAAGTAATTGTGGATGATTACCCCCGCTCCCGCTTTCTTTCAATAAAAAGTCAAAACTCAATAACGTGATGGCTGGACCCTTAGACTTTCATCTCTCCTGGAACATAGCCATGAAGCCTTGAAACAAAGCAGCCATCTAGAAATAAATCATTTGCAGGAATGGAAGGGCAAAATGAGAGAAGAAGCTGGGTCAACTATGACGTCACTGTACCGTTACATGGACCTGGGCCTGCTTCCCATTGAAATTCTTATTACTGAGATCAGTAAACACATTATTCTTTAAACTACAATATTATACCTTTCTGTTATTTCCAATGAAAGAAATGCTAACTGATATAACTAGCTTGTACATTTGGGAAGTTTTCCTAATAGTTTATATTTTAATAAAGTATATCATTTCCTGAATGCCTTCATGAAAGTCTACAAGTAGGAAATATAATGAATAGTGATGACAAATTAGTACTTGCAATTTTTATTTTTCCCATTATTGGCATTTTATAATAATAGCTGCATTGTTTAAGGTAAATATTTACAAATAGAAATGTTAATATTTTTGACACAACTATAATACAGTTTTCATGTGCTAGCTTCAATTTTATTTGCATAACCTGAAACATGTCTCCCTTCAAAATAAATCAATTGACTATTGAAATCCAAAGTCAATAGTGACATCAGCAAATATCTAAAGTAGGCTAGAGTATGTGCTAAAGTAGGCTTTACTGAGGAAACAAGAAAATATATATTTTTTCCATGAGATAATATCAAATAAAACTTCATATGAACAAAGAAAGCAAGACCCTCCCCAAAAGACAACACATCCCACATTCTATAAGAATCCCCTCTTAGTAGCTTCCTGGACATTCCCTAATACCAGTGGACTGCTATCACTTTTGGTGAAATGAATATCAACTTTATTTTCCAACAGAAGTTCCTTGGCCTTTGTCTGGAGGCCCTGAAAGAACCAATAATAGTTTCATATTCCTTAATTTATGTAATATTTTATAGCATTCACCTTTTCAGTGACATATTAATTCAAGTGAATAAATTAAAATAGTTATTTCACTATATATCTTACTATAATCTAACTGTATTTCTGTTGCTTAAATCTAAATACCAACATGGCCTTGCATTTATTACTAAGCAGCCCCTCATAGACTACCGAGGAAGAGGGTGCATAGAGTGAATGTTACACGCATGTAAGATCAACATGGTTAATCAGCTAATTTGGGAGAGGGTACTGAGTTACATTTGCAATGATCAATTGCAGCTGTTTTGATACCCTGAACAGTGGAATTTCATTAATAATTTTAAGAAGAAATAAGGCATAATATAATTTGTCGTGAACATTAATTTAGTGCTTGTGCATAGTAAAAAGAGATTAAATAAATATCAGAAAGGTTGCAGAAAAGCAAAAAAGGAAGCATAATAATAGATATTTTAAATTGGCATTGTATCATTTCTCAATACATTATTTTCATTAGCTTCATTTAGGACCACAATTGTGTATTTTCTGTATTTTTTCAGTTCTTCAAGAAAGTGTTTTTTAACTGCATTTCTTTATAATATCTGCTTCATTTCATAAAGCAGGTACTCAATAAAATTTTCTTGAAGTTTGAACTCCTTTCTTTTCAAAAACTTGATTCTTGCTTCCTTTTGTTTTTTTTTTCTATAGTCTCTGATGGATAAGAACTTTTGTGATTTAAATTCAATATGAATTATCTTGGGTCAAATTTGTAATCATGCTAAATCCCTTCATGTTTGATAAGCTATTCAGTAATAAATATGTACACTATTTAGCTAGTATTCCTAGAAACCTTATCATCTCCTTTTCTAATAAAGCATTTGAACCTGGGCATTGAGCAAAGATAATACCTATAATTGAATATGTCAATAACAAGATATAAAATTCTATTTAAATAGGCTATTGTAATCAGCTTGTATTATTTTGGTATCATGGAAACAGATGAAAGATTATAATAGATTAAATATTTCATGCTAATTATTCTGGTATTAAATTTTTGTGAGTGAGAGAGAGTTGAATTGTGGCTGCTTATCACACAGCTACTAAAGAGATTTCTGTATCTAAATAATATCTAATATCTGCATAACACCAAGCAAAACACTTTGCATCCTGACATTTTTGCCTTGTCTCATAGCTGTAATATATATTTGGAATTAGAATATATGGTAAGAGACAGAGCAGAAAGGAATAAAAATCTAAGACTGACCTCACATCATCATTTATTTAGTTTCACTATTAATTTTCTAAGAGTAAATGTTTTAAGTCATTATTCAACTAAAATAGGTATACATTACTATTAAAGTGGAAAACAACAAAAAGCAATGAAGTATTATCACATAAGCCTTACAATCTCTGCCTCAATATGGCAGAAAGTATACTGCTAAAATTTTTATGGTAGTTAGCAAAAACCTTTCATACAGGAAAATTTTACTCACAGACAAGAAAATTCATGTCTTTTCGAACCCAATAGCATTTCCCCACTTGAATTTGTTCTACAAATGCAGTATTTGAAACTTTAAAAAAAAAAAAAAACCATTTATTTAGTGGGTGGCTCAGACAATTAAGGGTCCAGCTCTTGTCATGATCTCACAGTTCATAGGTTCAAGCCCTGCATTAGGCTCTGTGCTGACAGCTCAGAACCTGCAGCCTATGTCTGATTCTGTGTCTCCCTCTCTCTCTCTACCCCTTCTCCCCTCATTTTCTCTCTCTCTCTCACTTACCCACTCAAAGATAAATAAACATTAAAGTTTTCAATTTACTTACATTTGATATTTTAAAAATATTTATATCATCAATACTATCCCTTTATCTCCAAAATCACCTGTACCTTTGTCTATTCTGTTCTGTGCTTAAGGAGACTGAAGTTTACGGATTGAGTCAATAGACTTATTTACCCTTAGACTTCCCACTGGGTTCAGGAATATTAGAGAGGAAATTACTGGATGGGACATTTCACTATTATAGTAGAACTAACAGCATTAGATTGAAGAGATAATGAAAGCTGAGTAACTGGCAATGAGAATATAAAAAATAATAAAAGGAATTTTATTTTAAAAGAAAAACAGCTTTATTTATAGGAGAATATCTAGTTTTAAAAAATTAAACATAAGAGAGAATTAAGCATATATTAATTCTAATGGGAAGGAGATAGATGGGTCAGAAAACTTGAAGAAACAGGAGATGAGAGGGGACCAATAAAAAGATTTAGGTAGCAGAGAGAGCAGGAAGGAGTAAGATCCAAAGCATAAACTGAAAACTAAGGAGAAGACTCAACACCTTGTAAAAGGAAGAACTTGGAAATCATAGATGAAAATGCAGTTATGTGTGTCAATGCATTGGTGTTAAGATAAATTAGTGCTATTAGTTTGATGGCATGTAGATTCTTTGGAAAACAAAAATTGATTTTTCTCAGCATGATGGGAAGATAAAGAGGATGATAGGATTAAAGCTTTGCATATCATAGCACAGTTTAAAATAACTGCTGAAGACAAGTAACAAACTGAGAGCAGATATCCGGTAAAAGATTTCGATCTGGAATATACAAAAAATGGTTACAACTCAAGAAGACTATGACTCAATAGAAATTGGGCAAAAATATTAACAGATATTTCACACACACACACACACACACACACACACAAAAGATATACAAATGTCTGTGAGAAATAAGTCCACTAACCCAATCAAAGGAAGGATGCAGAGTCTCAGAGCACAGTAAAGTGAGGTTTTAACCAATGTTCTTGCAAGATTGGGTGTCTGAAAGACAGGCCCCCTCAGGGGAGTTGGAGCAGACAATTTATTTCCTAGCATGTAAGTCCCTCCCCTGTTTCCTCACTGGCTTATCTGGATATTGACTATGCCCATATAAGGCAAAATGTAGTCTGATTGAAACAAATGTACATTCCCTGAGGTGACACAGAGACTTTCAGTCCTTCCTCCCTTTGTTCTTTGGAGCATGTTCATTGCAAAGCCTGCAAAAACAAGCCCACTAAGCAGACAGGGGAAGAACCAGGAAGTGAAGTGTCTAAGGGTTTGGGACTCCACTGCGATGGGAGAAGAGGGTTATACATATTTCAATAGGTTGTAAGCCTGCTGTTACTAGACAGCAAGCACAGCTTTTATTTATAATTTTTTAAAATGAATCATCTCCCTTACATCTCACATGTCTAATTAGCAAATTAAATAATACTCAAAATCCTTAATCATTAGGCAAATGCAAATCAAAACCACAAGGAGATACCACTTCACCTTCTCTAGGATAGCTATTATAAAAACATAGACAATGACAAGTGTTGACAAGGCTGTGAAGAAATAAGAACCTTCATATATTCCTGTTGGATGGGAAAATTGTGCAGCTATACTGGAAAATTGTTTTGCAAGTTATCAGAAAGTTAAACATAAAACTATCATACAACCCAGCTATCTTACTCGTAGGCTCATAAATACGATATATGAAAAAGTATGTCCACTCAAAGACTTTCACAGGGATATTCATAGTAAAATGATTCATAGTCACAAAAACTTAAAAACAACCTAAATGCCCACCAATTGGTGAATGGACAGCTAAAATATCAGATATATCTTTAATATGGAATGCTATTCAATAATAAAGAGCAAACAAATATTTTATGAACATTTATTTTCATGAGTAAACCTAAAAATCAAGAAGCCAGATATAATAAACCACATATATATAATTTATATGAAATACCTAAAAAGCAAATTTATAGACATTAACTAAATTAGTGATCACTTGGGGCTACCAGTAGGAACAATAATTAACTACAAATGGCAAAGAGGATTTATTGGAAGAATAAAATGTTCTAAAACTGATTTATGGTGATGGTGAGCTACTTAGTAAGTTACTAAAAATTACTAACTGATATACTTGAAATGGGTGAATTTTATGCTTGTAAAATTGGACTCAAAGTTGTTTTTAAAAAAATAAATTTAAAATTTTAAGGTGCCATGTAAGAAATGTATGAAAAAATATATCAAAATGAGAACAACCTTCCTGAGTCTCTTTTAGCTAAAGATGCAAAAGGTCAAGTACAAAATAATAGAGGTTAATTTATTCCACATTCTATTTGAAGGAGTTAGAAAACTTCTCCAGGTACTGTAAGGGAAATTCTTTAGAGAATGTTGTGGTCTTTAGCTCATCTTAAAACATAAAAGAATGAAAGTTTAAAAATCTTAGATAAGAGCTTTAGGAAGATTACTTGAAAAGCTTAATGTTTATCTCCAAGAGTGAGGGACAATGGAAGCCATTGTTTGATTCATTCATTATTTATGAGAACTACTGCCTACCATGCTGCTAGTCTGCAGTTCCATAACTTGTTGATAGAAAGGAAACAAATGTATTTTGTGTATATTAAACATGAGCCAAATGGGAGTGATAGAGCCACTGGAGCCATCTTGGAACTGTTTTGTCTGAGGTTTCTAAATAAACAATGGGATCTCAGTGGAGTGTATAGGTGAGCAAACAAAACAAAACAAAAACAGATGCCAAAAGTAAATTAGATGAACCAAGCCAAAGGAGGCTTTAAATATATTAAGGATAGACATGTGAAAAATATCCAGGGATAGAGTATCCCTGACAAACCAACAGAACACCTCAAGATATCCAGCTTTTTGAATCCTTTCAAATCAATAGAGCATTAATGCCATATCATGATATTAAGCAAATAAGTTCTTTCTTTCGTGTTTTTAATGTTTTATTTATTTTTGATAGAGAGAGACCGGGCATGAGAGGGAGAGAGGCAGAAAGAGAAGGAGACACAGAACCGAAAGCAGGCTCCAGGCTCTGAGCTCTGAGCTAGCTGTCAGCACAGAGCCCCACACGGGACTCGAACCCAGGAACCTGAGATCTGACCTGAGCTGAAGTCGGAGGCTTAACCGACTGAGCCACCCAGGCGCCCCAAGCTCTTTCTTTACTATGATACTTCTTCTCTCCAACATTTTTTTGAGCCAGAACTATTCCAATTCATAGATAGAAATCTATAACCAAAGAGAATTAAGATAATAAGAGAAATAAAGAAAAGCCCAAAATTTTCTTATTTCTAACAGTTGGCTTGATCTAAAAAGAAGCCAGGAATGAGGGAGGGACAAATTTAAAATGAATATCAAAGTTCTTACTACTATATGATACTGAATTATTATTTGCTAAGATTAAATTGTTACTTGTAATTATAGTTACCAGAAGCTTTTCATTGTCTGAGTGATTTGAAAAATTTCAACCTAGAGAACTAGTCCCACATAGTAGGCTTAAGAGAATATTGATGGAAAAGCAAATTGCCAATGTTTGGCTTTTCCATATAAAATTCCAATTAAAAAATGAGATGGATTACCTGTTGTGTCAAAAACCCAGTTGAAATTAAGGATATTAAAATTATAGTTATCTACAGTTAATCTGGGTATATGATTTTTTTTTCTTAGTAGAAAGTGGTAGGGTAGTAAAGAGAATGCAATGGAGCCAGACTGCCTGGATTTTAATCTCGTGGTCCTATCAAATGGCCATATAATATGGGTCAAATTATTATCAAGGTGGTGTATGTTAGCACTTAAAATAGCAAGTGATACAGGTAAGCATTCTATTGTTATTTATTATTATTATGTTTCTTTAGCTGCTCTCAGTTACCTATGTGTTGGAAGAGGACTTGATAACATATGAAATTATACGGAATTGGGATGTGACACAGTGGAAAAATAATGGGTGAGTTAAGAATATTAACTATAGACTGACTCAAATAAAGAATTGCAGAATCTATGCTGGCTAGGTGGAATGTAAGAGTAGGAGGTGCTGATGGGGAAATATAGGATAATGGCATTTTTTGTGAAGCAAATGAATATATTAAATAATCTCATATAATGGGATAAATGTCATAGTTTAATAAAGTAGGTAGGGGCATAGCACCAATTATCTGGAGGATATTCCAGAAGAAATATGGAAGTCTGGACTAAGTATTTGAAGGTCAGTAGAAAGTAATGTATTAGCGGAACTGGAGACAGGATATGAAGTATAGAATCATTACATGTGATGAGAAAGGTCTAGAGTTGACCATGGGAGTGCTATTTAGAGCAGAGAAAAAGATTAATGAAGAGAAATAGACAAGGAAAGTCAGGATTTGGGTATTCAGTAATTTACGTATGGTTTTGACGATCACTTAGAATAGAGACAAGTTGTAGAAAAAGTTAAAACTTGAAAGAATGAGGAAATAATTGGGGGTTTAAGAAGCATCAGTAGAGACAAAGCATGGAGTATGGCATATACGGATTTCATTAATTATATTGTATGTGCAACTCTGATCATATGCTTCATACATACAATTTACCATGTAAGCATGACTTCGATCAAGGTGTGCACCTTAGAGGAGCTACAATTTTCTTGTTTTGGGGAAGACAATGGTCTGGAAGACACAACATTGGAATGAAGAGGGTCTGATCTCATATCTGACTCTCCGTCAGAATCTAACAAGGATGATGGGTAATTATAATGGGAAATTTTTGTGGGTTATGGCCTCAGAAGCACCTTCTATCTGAAAAGGCTGCAGGTAGAACAGTGTAACTAGAGGAGAGCTATGAATTATTTCAGACAAACAGGTAGAAAGAATAAGAAGTTGAAGCATATAGAAAGTTTACTCACCATAGACTGGAATATCCAGAAATATTTCAGAACAGCAGAACCTGATCATTTCCATTCATTGCATTGATGGTGCCAAGCTGATATATCTATAGGCAAAAAATATTAATTACCCCTCAAGTCTTGGTAAGATACATGTCTAGTGTAAGGTGAAAGTTTCATTCATTTACTCTATTACAGGCCAGACATTATTCTAGGAACTTCAATATAACTGGAAAAAAAAATATTGGCTGAAGAGCAACAGATAAGAAACAGAAAATATAATATGAATAAGTTATATATAAAGTTAAAAGTGTCATGATATGAAAAAACTAAGGAAGAGAAAGGGGCTCAAGGATTTAGCAAAGATAGATTACAGGGTTCCATTTTGGACACTGAGAGCCAGGTATCTGAGCAGTCTTGAAGAAGCTGGAGGATTATTCACAAGGACATGTAAAAGAACATTGCAGTCAGAGAGCATGACCAGTGCAGTGCCCTAAGGGAGACCCTAACACATTATCTCATGTCAAAAATGATAACAGCTCCAGTCAGAATAGTAGCATTTGAGGTCATAAAAAGTGTTAAGGATCAGGATATTTTGATAATTAAGCAAGATAGGACCCATGAATAAACTAATGATAACAAGTGTGCCCCTACCTGAGCAGCATGACTATTTCTATTATCTGAGCCTGAAGGCAAGCAGATACCAAACAACACAAACTTACAGATGTAGTGATTCGGATAGCTAGGTAAACAGTTTATTTTATTTTATTTATTCTGTATTGTGAAGAACAGGTAGGTAAATCTGGATTTCTATATTTGTCCTGTTTTAACTACAAAAGCCTCCAAAACCAAAGCTGCATATCATATAGGGTTAGAAGGGATGGGTAAGAGGTTGTAATCAAGCAGTAGACCTTTGTTCCCATACCCATATAATATTAATGGCACATTAATTTCACTTCTAACAAAATAATCTTTCACTGGGCACAGCAATGTTTCTTCCAACTTATTTGAACTTTGTAGAATTGTATATATATGATTTAGAAATGCAATAAGGTCTGTGACAACTGGATGTAGAACATTTATAAATCCAACTTAAAAATACATATCAACTATTCTGCTGAAGAAATTACACATCTTGTATTTATCATGTAAAACTCATTAGGTAACTTAAAAATGAACTCAGGACAACAAAATATTTTTAATTTTTTTTTATTTTTTTAAATTTATTTTTGAGAGACAGAGAGAGACAGCTCAAGTAGGGGAGGGTCAGAGAGAGAGGGAGACACAGAATGAGAAGCAGGCCCCAGGCTCTGAGCCAGCTGTCAGCACAGAGCCCAATGCGGTGCTTGAACCCACGAACCGTGAGATCATCACCTGAGCTGAAGCCAGACCCTTAACCGACTGAGCCACCCACGTGCCCCTATTTTTTAAAAGTATAATAAACATTGGACAAAAAAACCAACAAAGGGTGTTTGTACACTTTCAGTCAATTGGTACTGAATAGTGAGATCACAGAACTTGTTTATACAAATTTCATATGAATCAAAGATTACTAGCCATACCACTAAAATATAGGTCAGTAGTTCTGATTATTAACTTTTTCTATATTCTTTGTAAGCATAAGTTCTAAGTTTAGTAAACTTTTTGTTTTTGCTTGTGTCTGGAAATGTTTAAAAATTTTTCTTTAATATGAGATCCGTTCAATTAAATGTTCCATGATAAGGAAAAGGCTATAGGGACAAAAATATTTCACATCTAATTTTAATTATTTAATAACTAGTGAGCAAAACTACTTATACACTAAGAAATACAATTGCTAATTGCCTATACAGAATTTTCGCTGCTGTTTTATGTTAGTTGAGGAAAATGAATGAATTTCATTTTCCAGTTTTACTCAGAAAATCAGTTATTAGAAGATTTCTCAATGGAAAGGAAAGGTAGGAAGTAGATTAAATTATATATGACTTCAACCTGATAGATAATTAATGAGAAGAAAGTATTTTTTTAATTTGTAGTTAAACAATGAGCTCAACTACAAAGATGAATAATAATGCCTTATTAATAAGATGATGAAATAAGACTAATTAGTATTTCCTACAGAGAATTTTAATGCAAAAAGGAAATCATTAATCAAGATTTTGAGTAACACCAACAGTTTTAAAACATGCTGATATTATGAGGCCAGAACATAACATAAATAGAATTATAGTTCAATTCAAGTGGTAGGGAGTTTATGAACAATTAATGTTTGTAGGGTTGTCATTTTTTCCCCCTGAGGAATGATTAGTAACCCAACATGAAAATGCCTGAAATATAGTGAACTTGAACTTATAGCTTGACTTGTTTGACAGTAAACAAATTTGATTTGGTGGGCAGTTTTGCTGAAGATGTAGACACAGATAAGACATGACTAAAATTTAGTATAAGTAGGGTTTATCTTCAAAGGAAATTAGGCCACTGGGGCCAAGATCCATTTTCAGAGAGATAAGATTCGAAACTATAGCTAGGATAGAAGGTGGCTGGAACAGATTGTTTATTTACTGTGCTTAGTTTTGAATGGAGAATGTGTTTACATACATTTGTAGTCTAGACTTAACATTAATAGTATGAAATGAAAAGCCTAAGGTGCCATCAGGTCTAGTTCTCACTGATGGGCTGACCAGAATAGGATATATTTTGAAGGTAATTGTTTTTACTTTGATGGAAAATGGGTGTGTCTAAGATAGGCTCAATCAGATTTGGTTTCTTAATAGTCTTCGTATGCTTTAAAGGAGATAGGTATGAGATATTTAAGAAGTTTTAATAAAACATGTAGCATGAAAATTAAAGATACAGTATATCAGAAAGTGATAGGTAATTTTTAAGTATATTTATTAAAGTTAAAAAAAATAATTGATAATAATGAAAAATAATTCAATTATTTTATATAAAGTATACTTCCATGGTGACATGTAATGTAGATCGTTAGGTCTTTTGGTGATGTGACTTGCACAAGTTGGAGGATTTTTTCACTGTGTAAGAGATTGGACTAAGATCTGATTTCATACTCTTGTGAATCAATGATATAAGAAAACTCCAATTTGAAATGTAGAACATAAAAAAAGGATGAAAAGGAGTAGATTATAAAACTCCTTCCACTGTAACTTGATTCACTGGGAAATTTCTCTAAGGATTTTATTCACTTAAAATATTATTCAGTTTATAAAATGAGACTCCCAGACAGCTCTTCTCGACCCCACGTATTTCATAGAATGAGTTTCTAAATATTAAAGATCTTTTCTGAACCAAAACTAAAGTGTCCAAGATAAAGTTAGTAGCTTTCATTGATATTCCAAGGGCTAAAATTGATATCAGACATATGTAATTGGTAACTTAATACCTGTTCGGGGTTATATACAGGTTATTCTAGTGTTTGCACCCTATATTAGTATTACACATATAGTTTGGGGGGAAGAAATAACACTTAGAATCGATGAATTGTTAAGTTAAAGGTTACGGAGATTTGTGTTTCAAATGGGGAATTGGTACAATCAGCATATTCTTTGTTTTTTGTTAATGTGTGAGAAAAATTATTGGGGTAAAGAGCTGCTATGTTTTGCTTTTCCCTGAGGTATTAGGACAGTATGATTTTAATTAATTTTAAATAATTTGCATTTTCATTCATTTAATCAATCTGTGTTTACATTTTCAAACTCTGTTTGCCTCTTCATCAATCTTTCAAGCATTTCAAATGTTATTTCTGTTCTTTTAAAGAAGGCTTACATTTCCTGGGACCTTTACACCAAACTCTATTACCAGGTAAAGTTTATAAACCTAACACAAATATAGCTTAACCCCCCAAACTTGCTTATTCTTCTGACTTCTTTACCAGTAGCCATGCTGACATCCCTCTCTCACTGGTGGCCCTAATTAGTTATCAAACACTCTAATTCAATCTAAACAAAGCCCTTAAAGTCAATCTGTATAAAACCACCTGTTTCTAATAATCTTAGATTCATACTAGAATTGCCTCTTAAACCCACCTGTAATCTTTCCCTGAGATAGTTCCGTCTACACACGGCAATCATATTTAGCCTAGAGATAAAAATTTACGACTAAAATTACTATTAGCCAAATGATAATTTAAAGCTACTTTTGTCTTAGACTTAGTGCTCAGCTTAAAATGTTTATTTTAAAATTTTGAGTCCTAGTTCCCTGCTCAGCTCTGTTGAGGTAGAATCTGTAGGGAGGAACCTGGAAATCGGGAACTTTCTAGTTCTTCAGGTAATTCTCATAACTGATGACCTTTGAGCTCAGATTAGAAGTTCACAATTCTGCTCATTGAAAACAACAGGAGGGCTAGTTAGAAAGCAGATTACCACGCCCACAGGAAGTCTCACATGGTAGCCCTGTGGATATATAACCCCGATTGCCGCGCTCCAGTGTGTCTGAAGTTTGAAATTTGGAATTCTTAGCCTTCAGAATTTACCAAATATTTTGAAGGTAAATGTTTCATTTCTTATTCTGGGGATCCCAAATGTGTCAATGTTGTGCTCAAAGAATTGACAATGATTATTCAGTCTTGTCTAATGTAATATGAGAGCTCATTTCCAGGATCCACAAATCTTTAGAAGATTCCCTAATTCAAAGGAGCACAAACTCATCTACAACTATTGATCTTAGACATGTTCTTTTTGTTCTAGTTAAATTGGATTGCTCTTATATTTTATCTGGTGAAATTTATAAACAACCCGTTATGACCCACCCTAATTGAGAATCTGATTTAAATTGCACTAAATGTACATACCAATTTTGACAGAAGTTACCTCTTTATTTACTCATTTCATCTATAAACAGTGTAATTTTTATTTAGTTATTTTTTATATATTGGTATGTTCTGGTTTTTGTCATAGATCTTGTACATTTCTTATACTTGTATCAAGAAACTAAAAATATTTCTTCAGTGAAAGATTTTTTATCACATTTTTCAACTGATTAATTCAGACATAAGAGTAATAGTGTTCTACACATTTACCATGAAACTGATTACTGCAAAGATATATTTCAATAATTGGAATAGTTTTTTGGGTGACTGTCTTTTCAATATGTATATTTTCTTATTTTCTTCATCCTATTTCATGAACTAAAATCTTCAGTCTGTTGAATGAGGATGTTGATAACAGACATCAATTGACAGACACGTCCTTATCTTAAGTGTCAATAATAATTGAAATTTGAAGTACTTCTATATGTCAGAGTGTTACAAACATTTTACATTTATATTTTTCTTGAATTCTCTTAATACTATGAAAAAGTTAAAGCACAGAATGTTAAAGGATTTGCATGAGATACTAAGGCTAGGAAGAGGGGGAGCCATGTTTAAACCTAGTAAGTTTGATCCTTAGTTTAATGCCTGCTGACCAGTCCTGGTAGTTTCTCCTTATTGTGTAAATATATTAAAACAAGTTCCTTTTATAATAATTTATTCAGAAATTTTAATATACGATTGAAAAGTAACGGCTATTTTATAAATGTGTTGATATGGTTATATTAATTTTCTCCTTTAAGCTATTAATGTGAAAATTTATAGTAACCTATAATTTTGAACATTCCTACATTTGTAGGATGAGGAGACAGACTTGTCCATGAATTTTCATCTTTCCTGTATTTGAACTATTAGTGTTTTACTAAAAATTAGGCCTCTTTACACATGGATAAGATTCTTTATATTTTCCTATATCTTCTGTAAGTTTTTAATAATGGATGTTGCTTGCCTCAGAATAATTTAATAAAGTTTTTACTCTGTACCATATTAGTTTGAAGAACAGAGGATTATGTGATTATACTTGCAAATTTAAATATAGTTTGAATACACAAAACTCCTTGTACTGGAGATCTTTTTACTAAGAGGATTTTGACCGTCCCTTCAGTTTCTTTTTTAGTTATGTGGTCAAGCATACACTGTTTTAAATCAATTTTTGTAATTCAGGTTTTCTTAAAAATAATTTTAAAAGTTATTTTTATTAACATAAAAGTATTTTTGTTCCTTAATTAGTACCTTCTAAGGGATAAGAGTATCTATAAAACATGAAGTTTATCCAAAAATTTAAAAACTCAAATGAATTTAGCAGTGAAATAAAATATGTCATATTTTTGAGCTGGGAGTATTCAAATGCAAGCAGTTATTTCCCTACTCCTAAGAAATTATAAAAATCTTTAAAATTCTTTTGAACTGTGTCAGAAAACCATGAATAAGGAAGTAAGTCCAAAGTCTACAATTTCACAAACATGAAGTTTTTTTGAGGTAAAATAATTCAAATGGTTGATTTCATTTTGCCACTTTTCTTTAAGAACATTCCTTGATGATAATCATCTGTGTACTTCTTAGGAGATACAGAGTCTTTTTTACTTGTGACTTACAAGGCCTGGAATTTCTCCCAGGTATTTTTATTTAATAAGTTACCCAGGTGGTTCCTATCATTAAGGAATTTTAGGAAACCTTGCTTAAAGAAGGTTTGGAAATCAGTCATAATGAATCAATATATACAGCTAAAATTATTTTTTTAAAAATAATTTTTTAAATAATTTTTTTAAAAAACCCAAAACTTGAGGTGCCTGGGAGGGTCAGTTCATTAAGTGTCTGACTTTTTGGCTCAAGTCATGATCTCACAGTTCATGGGTTTGAGCCCCACATTGGGGTCTCTGCTGTCAGCACTGAGCCTGCTTCAGATCCTCTATCTCCTCTCTCTGAGCTCCCCCTTCGCTATATACATGCCCTCTCTCAAAAATAAACAAACATTAAAATAAAAAACCTGATTGGAGTGCCTGGGTGCCTTAGTTGGCTGAGCGTCTAACTCCTTATTTCAGCTTAGGTCAAAAACTCATGGCTTTGTTGGGATCAAGCTCCACATCCAGCTCTGCACTGACAGTGTGGAGCTTGCCCTGGATATTCATTCATTCATTCATTCATTCATTCATTCTCTCTCTCTCTCTCTTTAGGCCGTCACTTGTGCTGTCTCTGTCTCTCTTAAATATAAATAAATAAATAAATAAATAAATAAATAAAACTTAAACACTTAATTTAAAAAAAACCTTGACAAAATTCAACCTTCCTGTTGTGAAAGCAGAGTCAAGGTCACATAAAACTATCTAGTCAAAAAGTATTAATACTTTTTGTAGTCAATTAACTTAAATTTTTTCCTATACCAGTATATTTGAAGGCTAAGAGATAAGGATGTTTATCTTTGTTTTTCAGAATTGTTTCACAATTTAATTCAATTTCAGATATTCTTCTAATTATGAAAGTTGAACATTAACTTTAGATGTAAAAATTGGATTTTTTAAAATCTGATACAGAACATTTCTTCTGAATTACCTCTCTGGAGTCTATTAATATTAAGAGAGCACTGAATTTATAGTCTATTTAAAAGTGGTTCAGTTTTTTATTGACTAACATAGTTTGATTAATTTCTAAAAACCTACCTGGTAAATAACTTTGACAGGGAATTCAATTTCAAGTTTTTAGGGAAACTGACTTCAAAACCATCTTGGAAGACAGGTGTCTAATCCTAAACTCAGAAATTCTCAGAAGAGATTATAAAATCCTTTAATAACACATACTAACATTTAATAACTTTCTCTGCCAGAAAAAATTATTTTACCCAACTGAACCTTTCATAACTCTACTGTGAATCATTTGCAAATTTTTCATAGAATATTCTCAAGTATTGCATGGCTATAGGGCCTATAGTCAGTGTCCTAGGGTGGTCAGCGGGATTTTGGCTTTGCATGATGTTGTTGTACCTACAAATATGTTATGTTACATGGCAAAAATAAATAAATTTGTAGACTGAATTAATAAAGTTAAAAAACTGACCTTAAAATAGGGAAACCTATCTTGGTTGATTAAGGGTCAGTGTCATCCCATGGACCCTTAAAAGCAGAAGAGGGAGGCAACAGAGTCAGTCAGAGATGTGGAAAAAGCAGAAGGGGAAATGAGTCTGAAGAATTCAGAGATTGAAATCATGAGAACTCAACTACCCATTGCTAGCTTTGAAGATGGAGAAAGGGAGCCACAAACCAGGGAAGGTAAACAACCTTTAATAGCCGAACTATTTTCCAGACAACAATCACTAGGGAAACAGGGTTTTAGTCTATGATAATATGGATATG
Organism: Suricata suricatta; assembly: GCF_006229205.1. Lineage (NCBI taxonomy): Eukaryota > Metazoa > Chordata > Mammalia > Carnivora > Herpestidae > Suricata > Suricata suricatta. The sequence continues at coordinate 147,578,923 of NC_043700.1, read as the reverse complement.
AATTCTGTCAGTGACCCACAGTGGATTTTTTCACCCACAGCATCCGGATAACAGCTCAGGTGGCTGACACCTTGATTTTTGTCTTTGTGGGTCCTGCTACACAGAAATCAGCTGAGCCTACAGGACTTCTCATCTACAGAACTGTGAGGTAATACATTCGTGTTTCTACAAGCAGTCTGTGTGATTTGTGAGGGCACAAAATATACTCAGTGGGGTCTAATCAACCAATGGTCATTTACTGATCAACTACTATAATTCTTAATAATATTAGCTGAACTTTAAGGAGTATACTTAACTCACAGAATCTAATGGCTGAGACTCCTGACATGTGCTTCAGTTTTTTCACCAAAGAATTTCCAACTCTCTAATTTACTGAAATAAATTCAACTTAAGCTGATAACCACATTTCTCTAGATACGTATAATAAAAAGCTGGGAAGTGTCTGATATTTTACCCTGCTTCCAAGCTGACTAGTTTGCCACAGTTTGATGCATGCTGGCAGAATATACAGACTGCACCTCTTTCCTTAGAAACAAAGGACAAAGTTGCTTTTTATTTTGTTTTTGTTTTAATAGCAATAGCAGTAGCCTTAGTCCCATTTCGCACAGGCTAACGTGAAGGGGGACAGGTGGTGTTCATCTGGGGGCTGTATTACAGGAGAAGAACATTAAGCATAGGAAATCTGATTCTTTGTAGGCAGTCTCGCTTGCATACCATCCCAGAGGGAGAAACTGTATTTATTACACTGCATAGTACACACACCTACTCTTTGCCCTATAGGAAGACAGTTATCTGTCTCTTCCAAAACTGTTTCCTTATATTGTTGAAAAGATGGTCTAAATAAAAAAGACAGCCCCTCCTCTCATTTGCCCAGTCTCCTAGGTCACCACCTTTCCCCCATCCTTCAGTGACTTTGTATCACACGTTTGTAATACAGTCCGATTTTTTTGTCATATTGTGCATTTTATCCTCAGACCCGTCAGTCTTCTGAATGCTACTTTTATTTATTTCCTGTGCTTCACTAATCACCCCTCCCCCCATTTCCCTCAGCCCCCTGAAAACTGATATTTTAAATACATGCATAGTTATGTCTTTTCCAGAATGTCCTATAATTAGAATCATACCATATGCAGCCTTTTTAGACTAGCCACTTTTACCCAGAAAGATGCATTTGAGATTCAACCATGTTTTTGTTTTATTTTGTGAATTGATAGCTTTTCTATTACTGAATAATAATTTCTTTATCCATGCACCTACCAAAGGACTTCTTGGTTGCTTTTAATTTTGGCAGTTATAAATAAGACTGCTTTAAACATTCACCTGAAGTTTTTCTGTGGATATAAATTTTCAAATAAATTGGATGAGAATCTAGATATGTAATTGCTGGGTCAAACAGTAAGACTATACTTAGCTTTGTAAGAAACTGCCAAAATGTCTTCCA
>NC_043700.1:147487217-147577382 GCF_006229205.1 Suricata suricatta | reverse complement strand
CTATACAAGTGTGTTTTTTGATCTCTAGATATTTGGAGCTTTTCCAGCAATCTTTCTTTAATACTTTCTACTTTAATCCCATTGTGGTCTGAGAACATGTTTTGTATGGTTGATATCATTTAATTTAGGATGTGATTTATAACACAGACTGTGGTCCAGTCTGGTGATTATTCCAGGTCAGCTTAGGAAGACATATTTTGTTGTTGTTAGAAAAAAATGTTTTATAAATGTCAATTAGATCATGTTGATTTATAGTCTTGTTCAATCAACTATATCCTTACTGACTTCCTGCCTGTTTGATACAACAATTACTGAAAGAGGTGTGTTGAAGTCCCAAGTATGATAGTATGAAAAAGAAAGATAGGATAAAATAGGCAAAGAGGGAAAGGTTTAGGACCTGAGGCCTCTGGGTGAGGAAAAGCAATGCTGGGAGCATTTGAAAAGGAGCAAGCTCCCTCAGGCATATTTTTCTTAAGATTGTTACAGACACCACCTACTCTCATTCACATTTTCCTCAGGAATTTGACAAACAAGAGACCTGACCAAAAATAAGTAGACCATAAAACACATGACCCACAAGAAACCCTAAGGCCATAGACCACCCCTTATACCTCATATGATGGAAACAAGCCAATCAAAAAGGAATGACTTTTTGGGCATTTCGGTTTTTCTCAATTATTAGATTCAAGATTTATTGAATCTTGTTCCTTGAAGTAATAGAAAATTTGTTTATCAAAGGACAATGAATTTGCTTCAATTTTATTTTTGGATATATTCTGTTTTAATAGTTGCAAAGAATATTTTTATGAGAAATTAACTGGGTAATGTATGGTAAAATGATTAAAAGAATATATATACATATCCCTTTGTATACATACACATATATGCATGTATATATTTAAGATGTTACCTAAATATGTGTGTGTATAGATATAGACACAAATTTTAAAGGCTAGGATTCTTCCTTAGGGTCTCAACATAATGTCTATGAAGTGTCAGTGTTTATAAGTAATTAGTTTTGTTATTCCAGTGATTAGGTTTTAAGATTTTACATTAATTCTTTATTAGAATTTTTTTATTCTAGAAACTTAAATGCAACATATATAAAGAATATTGCAGGAAATTGTCACTGCTGTGTCTATGGCAGTTACTGTCATATTAATTCTTGATAAGAATGCAATTAAGTGATGTCATCACTATTAATTAGAAAGAAGACTAGATGTTTCAACATTTGGAAAATACATGTACACACAAATAGAAGCATAAAGTTCACTTCCTGGTGGTGACTTGCTGCTAGATATTTAGCAAGAGTCCTCTTGCAGAGTTAAGACCTCAAGAGCACAAGACATTAAAGAGCTTTTCTACTCAGCACATTGGAAAGCATAATTATTACCAAACCTTTGCTATTAAAACATCATCAAATTATGTTTATAGAATATAATTCACTGAAAACTTCATAGCTGTTTCCCAACAAAAAGCCTGACCATATTAGTGCATAGGGAATGTAAGTATTGACTTCTTCAAACTAATAAAAAGCCAATGTAATAAATTATGGCTCTAGAGTGAACAAAATAACCCTTATTGGCCATATGATGTTAATGTAGCCATAAAAGATTTCCTCCCAACTCAGCAGTAGATGCTGAACCATCTCCATGAGGAAAATACAAGACAGAATTTCCTTATCGAATAAAATAGAACAAAAACAGAAATACATGAAAACTCTACTCTTTTCCCATATGTTTTTGATAATTAAGCATTTGTACAAATGTTTTAATAAGTAACTTTCTTAAAAAATAAAAAAAGTAGTAAAATAATGACTAATTGATAATATATTTTCTTTGTCAATCACTGCACATGATACTGACTTTGTTTAATCACCACAGCAAACCTTTAAGGAGTATATAAATACTCCTTTAAGGAGTATATTTCCAAATATGTGAAAACTGAGGCTTAGAACAAATAAATCACTTATCTAAAGCTCTATTGCTGCTAGTAAAAAAGGCAAGCTTGCCTTATTTTTATTGGACATTGTCTTAGACTATTTATTTCATCATTGGACTTATTTGGCAATAAATCACTTACCCATATTTTTCCTTTTTAAAATATATTATTGAAATGTAGTTGACATAACACTGTCATAGGAGTTTCAGGTATGTAACATAGTGATACTGCAGTTTTATACATTACTCAATGCTCACCACAATAAGCATAGTCACCATCTATCACCCTACAACATAATTATAATATTATTGACTATATTCTCTATGCTATACTTTTAATCTCAGTGACTTATTTGTTTTATAACTGGATGTTTTATACCTCTTAATTCTTTTTTCATATAGCATTCATCTTTCTCCATCTGATTATTTCACTTAGCATAATAGGTCCATCTATAATCACAAATGACAAGATTTTATTCTTTGTAATGGTTGAACAATATTCTGCTGTGTGTGTGTATACACACACCACTTTATCCAGTGATCTATCAATGCATACTTGGATTGCTTCCATATCCTGACTATCGTAAGTAATCCTACAGTAAACATAGGTGTGTGTGTGTGTGTGTGTGTGTGTGTGTGTGTGTGTGATCTTTTTTAATTAGTGTCTTTGTTTTCTTTGGGTCAAAATAAATGTTAGTGGAATTGCTAGATCATGTGGTATTTTAAATTTTTTAGGACCCTCCATACTGTTTTCCAGAGTGGCTATACCAATTACTTCCCCACCAATAGTGCACAAGGAATCCTCTTTCTCTACATTCTTATCAGTACTTGCTATTTCTGTCTTTTTGTTACTAACCATTCTGATTGATGTCAGATGATATCTGATTTTGTAGTTTTGATTTGGGTGCCTCTCATGATTAGTGATGTTGTACACCTTTTCGAGTGTCTATTGGCCATCTATGACTTTGGAAAAATGTCTATTCAATTCCTCTGCCCATTTTTTAATTGGATTGTCTTTTTCTGATGTTGAGTTGTGTAAGTTCTTTATGTATTTTTAACATTAACCACTTACAGATATATCATTTGGGAATATCTTCTCCTATTGAAGAGGTTTCCTTTTAGCTTTGATGATTGTTTCCTTCACTGCACAAAAGCTTTAAATTTGGTATAGTCCCAATAGTTTACTTTTGATTTTGTTTCCTTTTTTGAGGAGAACTATCCACAAACATGTTGCTAAGGCTGAGATCTGAGAGATTACTGCCTGTTTTCTTTCAGAGGTTTTATGACTGCAAGACTTACACTTAGGTTTTTAATCCATTTTGAGTTTATTTTTGTGTATGGTGTAAGAAAGTGGTCCAGTTTCATTCTTTTGTATGTACCTGCCCATTTTTCCTAATACCATTTATTGAAAAGACTGTCTTTTCCCCCATTGTATATATCTTGTCTCCTTTATCACATGTTAATTGATCATATATGTGTGCATTTAGATTGGGGCTCTCTGTTTCACTGATCTATGTGTCTATCTTTGTGCCAGTTCTCTTACTGGTTTGAAATAAATGTTAGACATTAACTTTGCAGAAGATTGATACATTTAGGATACTAACTTCTTAACTCTGTGTTCCAATTTCATCTACCAGAGGTGGAGAAGGAATGAGACAAGCAACTAATTTAGACTAAATCATGTCTGCCAAAAGACATCTATTGGGAAATGTGGAGGAAATATGTATCTTGGTAGAAAATGAGCACATCATCTCAGGATTTATAAACTGTTTCATCAAGGAAAGATACGCTGGAATTTGCCAAACATGTAGCCTAATTACTGACCATGGAATTGTCGTCTTATACAAGACTGAGATATGTGGGGGAGAAAACCACTAGGTTCAGTGACTAGTTAAAAACTGATATATATCTTGTTCATTGTCTCTCCAGTCTAAGATATAAAAGGTGAGTATTGTCTAAGTGGTAGTTCCTTGTCAAAGTTGGAACACTGTTCATGCAATTCTCTCTTATTATTTCCCATTTGGTTTTTTTCAGGTTTTTCTTTTTAATGGAGGTATAATTGACATATAACATGGTGTTAAGTTTATGTGTGTACAACATACTGATCTGATATACATTTGCATTGCAATATGATTGCCATTGTAGTGTTAGCTAACATCTTTGTTGTGTCACATAATGGCCATATCTACTAGCAGTGGGAACATATAAGGTCTCGTTTACTAGCAAGTTTAATGTTTATAATACAGTTTTGTCATCTGTAGTCTCTGTACTGTGTATTAGCTCTCTAGGCTTTGTTTCTCTAGTAGTTGTAAGTTTGTACCTTTAAACATGAAATGTTCAGTTTTTAACCCGCTTAGAGATTTTGAAGTTTCAATCCAAAAAGAAATAAAACTTTGTCTAATTATTGCTAAAATTATCATTAATATACAAAAAATTCTGTAGAACAGTGTCATTAACTGTTTAAAATCTATATTATTGATAATTATGAAGAGAAGAATTAGGTAATATTTGAGAAAATGTTTGCTTACTACTGTTTGTGTAATTCCTGTAGTCCCATAGGACTAATAAAACATTATAAAACATAAGAGAAAATAATTTCAGAGATTTAGACCTTATTTAATTTTTCAATTATGTATGTTATGAAAATGTTTTATATACTGGTGGAAAAGTAACATCTAATATATACCATTTTATCATTTAAAAAAGTTTAATTCCAATGTAACTAACATATAGGGTTTTATTAGTTTTAGGAGTACAATATAGTGTCAACACTTCTATTTACCACTCAGTGCTCATCAAGAGCACTTATTTCACCCATCCTCTACCCACATTCCCTCTAGTAACACTCAATTTGTTCTCTTGGGCTAATAGTCTATTTTTTAATTTGTCTCTGTCTTTCCCTTTTTAATTTTGTTTCTTAAATTCGACATATGAGTAAAATCATATCTTCTGTGACTGACTGTTAGCTTATCATTAGACTCTCCAGATCCATTTATGTTGTTGCAAATGGTAAGATTTCATTATTTTTTTTTATCACTGAATAATCTTTATCCATTCATCTGTCAGTGGACACTTAGGCTGCTTCCATAATTTGGCTAATGTAAAGATTGCTCCAATAAACATAAGTGTGCATGTATCCTTTTGAACTAGTGTTTTGTACTCTTTGAGTAAATACCCAGTAGTGGGATTACTCCATAAAGGGTAATTTTATTTTTAATTTTTTGAGGAATCTCCATACTGTCTTCCACAGTTGCTGTACTAGTTTTCATTTTATGATTAATAATATTAAGTCATTTGATGCAATTTAGTTAAATATCCACTCAACCTCCCAACTTTTCTTTTGAAGTTTTATCATTTAGATGCTGCTTATATATTGTGTACAGTCTCTGATTACTGTGCAAGCAAAGTTATGGAAAGAAAACAAGTAAATACATCTATAAACTATTGTTGGTATATCCTCTCGTATATTTGCTTGATTCAAAGAACAGAAAATTGTTATTGATCTTTCACCTTGAATACCTACAAGGAAGATTTAACCATGATTTAATTAATCATATAGCAATAATACTTTTATAACAGTTTTTGTTGTTGTTAACCCAAAGAGAAACTATAATACATTATAGTGAAAATAATTCTTTCAGTAGTGAATGTGTGACCTTCCTTTAAGGTATCAACTAAAATTAAAACAAAGAAATGTAACTATGAAATCGAAATTTCCCTATTGAAACACTAAAGCCTAATTTTCAGAACACTGACCTTTGTTTTAAAGTATTATATCTTGAATAGCAATTATAATTCTTAATAAAATTTAGAAGATGGATTTTACTTATTTCTGGGTATTATGGAAAATGGAAAATAGAAGAAATGCTTTGAAATATATGAAATACTTAAAGCCTATTTCCCAAATTATTGTAAATTAAATCTAAAAATTGGTAAAATTGGTAATTATATACATGTTTATTTTTATTTTCAAAATGATGTTGGGGTCTCTGTATGACCAGAGTTTCTCACTAAATATTATGGTCATGTCGTAGGAACAGCATATACCATGTAGGCTTACAGGATTATTACAACTTAGATTGATATTAATGTTTGTAAAATATATTTTCAAACATATTTCAGAAACTATAATCTACAAATCAATAAGTTATGTGATACTTTAACAGCTGTTGTGATTTAGATTGTCAGAATTATAAAACAAAACAGGAAGGAAATCCTACCTTGGGGGTCTAGTTAGGCAATCTGAAGGGAGAGTGAAAAGTAAAATGAAGCTGAAAGATATAATCTAGATTGTCAGCACTGAAATTCTGTCATGATGTTGTCAGAGGAATGCAAATTGAAATAAATGAAAAAATAAAAATTACACTGCAGTATTCTAGATTGTAGAGACAATATACGAATTGCAAGAAGAAATGTGATATTGAAAGCACATTGTCTTGGAAATCTAAAAACATGGTATTTATTACTGACTATGCCTTCTTATAGTTTGAGATGACATTTTCTCACTTATATAAACATGGAGTAGAATTTATTATCTCAGATTAGAAGCACCATTAAGAGGTAAACTAAAAACAGAAGGTAAAATATCTACTTTGGGACTGGATTTGCAGGTATGTGCATGTGTACACACATATTTAAGTGCAGTTTTTCAAGGTTTAATATATATTCAGACACTTTTTAAACATAGCTTCCTTTAGATCTTAATATATTTAAAATAGATTATTTAAAGTCTTTAAAGGTAAAACATCTGGGCCTCCTTGGGGACAGTTCTAGTGGTTACATTCTTTCCTGCATATAGACCATATGTTCTGTTTCTTTGCCTGACTCATAATTTTTTGTTAAGAACTCAACATCTTGAATATTATAATGTGACCATTCTTGAAATAAGATTTTTCCCCAGAATTTGTTTTTGCTTTTGTTTTATGCCATTTCTGAACTAACTTTACAAAGTCTGTTTTTTGTCATGTGTAGCCACTGAGGTTTCTGCTCCATTAGCTAAGTGTTCAGCTATTGATTGGATAGAGAGTTTCTTACAAGCCTGGAACCAAAAAATTTCCCAGTCTTTGCAAGGGTTCTGTGGATGTGTTTTCACCTTTCATACTCCAACAAGTAGTTTACAACTCTGCCTTCATCTTTGATTCCTACTTGGAAAGGGCTTCAAAGTTAGCCAGAGGTTAGAGTTTAGCATTGTCTTATTTCTTTCCTGAGCATGTCCCAAACCCTGGGCATGTGTGCAGCCTTCTAGATTCCCAGGGATATGACTTTTTAAAACCATTATTCTCCCGAAGCATCTCATCCTTCAGGTCTTCTAAGCTTTTTGGTTTATCTATTGTTAGCCCAAATTTCCATCCATTGCCGCAGTAACCGAAATATCTACCTGCAGATGTTTTTGACGAATGACTCCCAGATAATGGTTTTAGTGCAGACTGAGTTCTGAATGAGGGAAGATAAAGATAAGCTTTTTGACGGGATTTTTTCTAAGAGTCACCAGACAGATTGAAATAAGGATATTTATCTGGGTAGAAGATTAATTCTGTTCCTTCCAGTACTGGAAGCAGAAGTGTTTTTTGTTTTCAACTATCCCACTGGGCTGGGAAGTGGGAGAAGGACTAGTGTTACCTTAAAATGACAACAAGGCTTACAATTCTTAGAGATTTTCAGCCATTTTTCTTGAATAAGAATTTCTATGATTGCTGCAAGCTTTTGGTTATTTTCCAGAGTTCCTAAACAGTTGACTCTGGAAAGTTTTACCATTTTGTTTATTGTTTCTACGGAGGGGCATAAATTTGCATTTCCTTATTCTGCCATAATCACTGAGATCCCCCATTTTGATTTTTTTCTTCTATTTGCTCATTTTTAAATATATCTCAAAATTTTCCCTGGTGAAGTTGTATGGAATATTCTTTTTCCTCATTGTATTTTTAATCACTTGATTAAAGCTTTTCTCAAATAATTAATTTGAGAATATTTATTTTAACTTAATTTTCCTAAGTTTATTTGTTTATTTTGAGAGAGACAGACAGTGTGAGTACAGGAGGGGTAGAGAGAGAGGATCCTAAGCAGGCCCACGGAGCCCCATGAGGGCTCAGTCTCACAAACCATGAGATCAGGATCTGAGCTGAAGTCAAGAGTCCGATACCTAACCAACTGAGCCACCCAAGCACCTTGATTTTAACTTACTTCTTAATATCTTGTTATTTGCATCTTTCCTAACCCAGTTTCTAATGCCTAGCATGTTATTATTTGATGCAAAAGTATTGAATTTATGTGTGCTAGTAATATTCTCATAATTTCATAGTAGTTTTAACATGTAGATTTTATTTTCAGAATTTTTATAAAAATCCATCCTATTTCTTTTAAATTTACCAGTTAACCTGTATTCTACTTAATATGTAGTTAACTTCTCCAAGGTGCACTATGTTTCTACCCACAATCCCTGCACCAATCACTATGTAAGTTTTTTGTATGCCACATGTTAAAATTAATGTATGAATTAAAAGAGGCAGGGGTGTGTTACTGACAGAGGAAAAATTCTCTGTTAATCAGAAAAAAAGTAATAGAGGAACATCAGCTAAATGCTTGATTTTTTTTAATCTATCTCTTGTTGTGTTTATCTTATTTTTCTTTTCTATTTTGTGATCTCTATTTCATTAAGAAAAGATGTGCCCTCAGTTATAATATTCCATCCAGTTCTATCACTTTTGTGAATTTTGCATGAATTTCATAAGATTTTTTTAATAAACTGGTTTCAGACATTATATATTTTGTTTTCTATGAATGTTTAGGTATTTTAGGAAGGAATTGAAGTGACTGTTAACCATATGAAATTTCCTAACAAGTTTTAAAACGAAAAGTAATTTGGCAATTCTGTAATCAATACAGAACCTGAGATGAAAAGGGGGAAAACCCCAGGAAAACAACTTGGGAGGGAATTATAGTGGCTGTTTGAAAGAAAGATTGTAAGGATGATATACTTTAGAGACCAGCATCCTAGAAGATACATGAGACAAAATTTAGAGATGTACTAACTGGCATGATTATTTGCTGATTAATTGTAAGTAGAAATATGGATAAGTCAAGGATAGTATCATAATTTATAATTTGATTTTTATAAATGATATTTTTATTAGTCAAGGGAGGAAGTAAGAAATGAATGACATGTTTGAATGGTAGAGAAGAAAAATGGTGATTTTCTTTAAGAACATCAGCTAGCAGAAATAGTCCAGATCTAGAGACAAATGTGTGGCAGTTGAGGTAATGGTGGAAGGATATAGTCTACTGACGGAGGGGGGGAAGTGCTTCCTAATGTATGTCACACTTTTAACAGATCTAACATCTATGTACCATTGTCCCTTGTATAGGTCACCCTAATATTTTTTCCTTTTATTAAAAAGTAACTCCATTCTCCTAGTTTATGTGGCCACAAATATGAACTTATCCATGACTTTTTTCTTTCTCTCATATTCCACAACTGATCTGTTAGGAAATTGTGTTGGTTTAATTGTTTACTCTCCTGATCCCATCATTCTGTCTTAGCACCATTATTCTCTCTTAGATTATTATAACAACCTTTTAACTAATTTCCCTACTAGTGCATTTACCTTCTTTCAAATTAGAACATTCTCAACATAGCACCTAGACCACAATATCTTACTACTCTATACATGACCTCCAACAACTCACATCTCATTGTATAAAACATTACCTATAAGGCATGTTATGAAGAAGCAGTTGCAGGCATCGGGCTGTGTTACTAACCTTATTTCCCTCTGTCACTTTCACTCATACTGGCCCACCCACACTGTTGTCCTTGCTGCTGTTTAATATATAGCTGTGTTCCGCTCCTTTGTTTTCTGCATTTGAAAATGTCTTCTAATGTCATATACTCACATTTAAGTTTGCATTTTCTTACATATATTCATAATCCCTAACTTTCTTCTCTCTTTTATTCAATAGTAGTTCTCAGCAGGTTGACTCTATCAGTTCTCTAGGACTGCTGTAACAAATTACCACAAACTTGATGGCTAGAAACAACAGAAAATCATTCCTTCACAGTTCTGGAAGCCAGAAGTCCAAAATAATGGTGTTGGTTTAATATGTTTGCTCAGGAGTCTCTAAGGGAGAATCTGTTCATCATTCCTAGCTTCTGATGATGGCTGCTAATAACCTTTGGGAATTCCTTGGCTTGGGGCTCCATAACTTCAATCTCTGCTTCTGCGTTCACATGGCCTTTCTTCACTCTCTTTGTTTTGTCCTCTTTTTATAAAGACAACTGTCATTACTGTTAGTTCATTAGTATGTCTGCTCCCAATCTATGATGACCTGGTCTCATGATTCTTAAGTTAATTAAATAGGCAAAGACTATTTTTCCGAATAAAGTCATATTTATAGCCAACAGGGATTAGAATTTGGGGATAACTCTTGGAGGAATATAAGTCAATCTATTATATTAAATTACTATTAATTAATTATATATTTATTCTCAACCTCCCCTTCCCACTAGAATGTGAAATCTATGACAAAGATTAAATATATTGTTTTATATTTGCCTTGACCAATTTCTGGCACACAATGGAAGCTTAATAAACATGTTCAATAAATGAGAAGAGAACATATGGACAAGACATAGGAGTTATCAATATAATTGGAACCAAAAGTTTAAAAAAAGTATTTGAAAAAGAGGCCAAATTTATGTGAAAATATAAAAAAAAAAAAAGTGTAAGGCCCCTGAAGTGAAGAGTGTGTTTTCATAATTAGGGAGTGATTGCTAATGTCATATGTCAAGTTGAAGAGGCATGGTAAGAGCTTTCCCAGTGATTTGAATATTTTAGTTGTGTTGGTATCTATAAAGATTTCCATAGCACTTGAAAATATGTCCAAATCTAAGAAAGACTTGTACTCTGGATTGATAGTGGCTACGTTATACCTCATTAAAAATGACAAGATAATAAAAATCAAGAAAATCTCTGTCACTGACTCAAACTCTTTAACTTTGTTTTTTGGTACTGTGCTTGTGAAATCTCTTACCACCCGCACCTGTTGAATTTCCAGTCTACTGTACTGTATATGTTTGATGATTAATGGGACTTATCAATATGTGTATTGTTCACAGACTATTCCTTTATCATTTTTAATTTTTTAAAAATTCCTTTAAACCGGATGCAAGTTTTCACTCTTACTAGTTATATTCTACTAATTCCAACTCATATATCCTGTTGTGATAATTGTAAAATTGGTTTCCATTGACTGTATTCAAGCAGATTTTTTAAATGATTCAAAAACTTAAATTCAGCCAATTCTTAATAGAAACATAAGTTATTTATAGTATATAAGCAACATCACTTCAGAGTGAAAAATATAGATGTATGTTTTTTTATTAAATCATCAGAAGGGCATACTGAGCAATAGTGCAACATGGCCATAGGTATCATTTGTGATTATATGTTTGCTCTTCTAGTGAAGAGAAACACTGAAAAATAATGTAAGCACTTCAACTTGAATGCAATGGAGATGAGTTTATTATGTGCAAATATTTCAAAGATTTTACCTTAAATATTTTTCTGATTATTATAGTGTAACTTTAGATATACTCATGGTATGTAGTTTGCATAACTCACATTTTACCTAGTATAATTTTGCAAATGCAAAATTATCCAAAGTTTGAAAATAGTTTCACCCAAAATAAGTAGATATTATGTATTTAGAAGGCAAATTTAAAAAATGGAGGAGACACCTGGGGGGCTTAGTCAGTTAACTGACTTCAGCTCAAGTCATGATCTCCTAGTTCCTGGGTTCAAGCCCTGTATCAGGTTCTGTGCTGACATCTGAGAGCCTGTAGCCAGTCTTCCTCTGCCCCTCTTCAACTTGATCTCTATCTCTCTCTGTCTGTCTCTGTTTCTCTTTCTCTGTCTCAAAAATAAATAAGCATTAAAATAAAGAAAAACAAATTGCTTTATTTATCATTATAATGATTTGGTCCTAAAAGCAATCAATTTAGAAATCTATGATATTTTTTCTTTTCCCCCTCAATTCAGATTCTATAACTCTTCAGGAAATATCCCAATCTTCCTCTGAAAATGTAGGTAAAACTTATTTTGTACTATCCTATTGGTCTAGAGAACTTCTAATCCAATACTGAAGGACAAAGTCACTATAAAAGAGAAAAGCAATTAAAATAATATGAGTTGAAAAATTGCTTCAGATGCTTGTTGATTTAAGTCAATATAATTTTACTGTAGGATTTGGAATTTGATTAGAGGGGACATAATTCTTATTTAATTATGAGGCCTTGGCAGAAAAGAGAAAGAAACTCCAAAAGTGAGAGCAGTAAAAGGTTGAACTTCCAAACTCAATCAAAGTGGAGAGAGAAGTGTATTATTGGAAAAAAAAATGAACTGTAGCAAAATGTTCTTTAAGCAGACAAAGAAGAGATAGGAGGAAGTTAGGAAACTTATTATGGACACAAAAGCCATAAATTACAGTACCATCCAAAAAATGACTTAAAATAGGAAAAGTAATACACAAATGATCAGAATGCAATATACCAGTTTTTTTTCATTCTATAACTTTATTGTTCTGGGATAAAATTAATACCAACAATATTATCATGCAAAACAGTTTTAGCATTTGTACAAATATCTTTCTGGGTATCTTTCTGAATGTCAATATTGCAAATCCATTATCTCTTATTTATACTCAATTTGTTCCAGAAATGACTGGAGAGGGAGTTAATACTATTTTATGTTATAATTTCTCTAAACAAAGTGTTCCTTTATTTCATTAACCTTTTGTAGATCAGCATATCATTATAGAAACAAGCTGCCAATAAATCCATGAATACCAAGATTCTATTGTGTTTGGTTCAAAATGTGATCTTAGTGCCTAACTTACATACAGATTTCTGGCTTATAGTTCATCTACCCTTAAAACTGACAATACATAAGTATGAGAAAAACTAAAAACCATCAGTTCACCAATAATAAAAATAATTTGGATGAGATAAAAACCAGGGTAGTTTAGGAAAGCTGTAATTCATTCAATCAAAGAACACTAATTCAGCAGCTACTTTATGTGCAGTCAAACACTGAACATACAATTAAACAAAGTCTGAGGAAAGATTCAATAACGTGAGCAGAGAAATAAAAAACAATCAGGAAAAAGTACCATAACAAAAAAATATAGCCTTAAGGGAGCCCATTGAAAAACCTCCTTGCCTGGACTTAAGTTAGGTTAGTCAACAAGAATGTCCACAAGAAATTATATATAAGTGAGACCCGAAGAATGCAGTCGTGGAAATGAGTAGGAGAATCATCTCTGTACCAGACAAAACATTACCTGGAGAAATCTAGATGCTAGGAAAGCATGTAGATTAAAGAAATAAAAGCATTTAATGTGTGACAGTATGATTGCTTGGAGCTACATGAAAGAGGAAGTAGAAGTAATCTGGAGCCCATGCTAAGGAGGCTGCATCATCTGAAGGCAGAAACAGGTGAAATAGTAAAGTAACTTGATCATATTTAAGTTTAGTAAGATTATCCTAGTACCAAATTCATATGGTAGTTAATAAGTTTAAATTTCTTTTTTTCCAAAAATTAAAAGGTCAAAGATAAAATATGTCCCCAAATGCTTTGATACATAGAGTAGAAACACTGAATTTGGGATCTGAAGCTATAGATTAAGTCCGAAGTCTGCCATTTAAAATTGTATGAGTTTAACTAAGTTATCTTTTATTTTTTTAGAAAGAGAGAGAGCATGAGTTGGGGGAGGAGCAGAGAGAGGGAGAGAGAGAATGTTAAGCACACCCCACACCCAGGATAAGATCTCACAACCATGAGATTATGTATGACCTGGATGAAATCAAGACTTGGATGCTTAACCAACCAAGCCACTCAGGTGACCCATTAACCAAGTTATTTAATATCATTGTAAATGTAAATCAACAAAATAAAAATGTAAAAATTTTAATAACCTCATTTACAGAGTGGTTTTAAAAAACAAGACCTTGAATATGCTTTGAAAATTATTAACAAAATATTAACTGTTTCTAGGAATATTGTTATCAATAAAATATCCAAAATGCCTTTCAAAATTGAGTACTATGTTAAAAGTCAAATTATAAATCTAAGAAAAAGGAAAATACTTTTACACTTATGAACAAAAGTTCGTTGAAAATAAAGCTATATAAATGAAGAAAAATGTAAATCATAATATACAGGTTAGAATCCACCTATTATGTAAATTATAACTATTGGCAGTTTTCATTTATTGATAATTTTGTATAACTGATTTAAACTAGAGGGCTCCCAATTATAGTTTTAATGTAGTCTTTACATCAAGCATTTGGTTATAATGACATTTATATAACAAATTAAGTTATAATGAGATTAGTACCTTAGGCATACGATTTAAACCAGCATGACAGTTTGATTCATTTTTCTTATTTTTAAAATTAATCTTACTCTATTACATATGCTTTTGTAGGTCCATTTAAATAGTTTTTAGAATAAGCAGTTGATAAATAAATAAAACCATTATATTTCATTATCATTTGTTGAACTACCAAATAGAAACCACTGTATAGGTTAAGCCAGGTATAAATATTGTGGTTTTTAAGAACATACAAAATGTTAGATAGAATAAAATGCCATTGAATAATATTGAAAATTAGGGGATAGGATAATATTTCAATTAGAAGATGGGTTGGAAAATACAATGAATCCTACTTGGATAAATTGAACTTGAAGTGCTTGAATGGCATCTATGAGATCTACAAGGAAATCTGTAACTGGGTTTTAGAAATAGGGGTCTTTAGTCCAGGAATGGGATAAGAGCTTAAGGTAGCTTAAACTAATCTGTTAGTTAGAACTTGTAGATGAAGGGAACCATACTTTCAAAAACTGGGAAGAAGAAAGTAGAACACATGGTTAAGCTTACAAAGGAATATGACAAATGAGAAAACAAAGGGAATCCAATGCCCTGGAAACCAATGGCAAAGAAAATGTCAGGAAGAATGAAGAAGCTTATTGTAGAACGTAGATTAAAAACGAAAAATTAAAAATGATCATGGCATTTAAACAACCGAATTCTTTTTGAAAAGGGGAAATTCTAGAGGTAAAGTCCAACACAAAAGTCATAAATGTACCAAAAGGAGAGTAGGTAATTTTTGGAACATGCAGAGCAAAACTGGCAAAAAGAATTTCTTATCAAAACTACAGAAAAATTTCAAGTTTAGTGACATTTCATAGAAAAGTAGTGAAGAAAAAGAAGAATCTAGAGAAGATTAGATGAAAGAATGTTCCAAGAATAAGGAATAGAATGAGATAAGGTACTCATCTTATATATATATTTTTTATATTTACTGTGATTATATCCATAAAATTATACTCTTCCTCTAGTAAAAATAGCTAATTACTGAAAGATTGTCTTTAGTAAGAACTCATTGAATGCTAGGTATTTTATATTAGGCCCTTTTCTGGAAGCATTACATGTTAATTATCTCCTTTAGTCACCAGAAAAGTCCCTGGGGGCAGTATTAATGCCCCTCCCAGTTTCATTGTTGAGGAAACTGAGACTCAAAGTGCTCAGTATGGCCCAGTTAGTGGCTAATTCTAAGCTACCTTCCTGATATATTCCTTAAGGAGTTTACCGAGCTTAAAAAAAAATCTTATCACAAAACTTTGGAATTAAGAAGCATTGACGTTTCTCCAGTCTAATCCTTATTTTATAGATGAAGAAATCAAAACCTAGAGTGGCGTTAATTTACGAGAGTAGCAAACACCAAGCATGGGAGCACACAGCTGCTGCTTCTAATTTCCTTCTCTTTAACTACTATTTGAACTTCTTATAAATAATTTCTGAAATTTGAATCTTACTTAGGATTCTACCATTTTACAGGAGGCGATCACACTTTATATGACTAATAATGCTGTAATATATATGTATGTATTCAATATAGGTAGCTTCTAATTATCCTTAATATTTTATTTTGCCGTTTACATTTTAATGTCTCATCCTTTTTTGTTCCAGTGTGTCTAGACTTTGTATATATGCTTTACCCATATCAACACTAGCTTGAAGAGTCTTAGATTTTAATTTTTGAGAAGAATGGGGAGGGTTAGACAGAATAATGAACTTCAAGTTATTATCTCATTTGGTTCTAGGTTTAACAAGAGTAAACTAATATGCTTTGAAGGTTTAAAACAAATGACCTGAATTCAACACTGTGTTCTAATTCCTGCTATTAACTGAGAAATTTTAGGCAATTTACTTTTTCATTTCATTGACTTTCATAAGCAGAATGATAAAATAATATTAATAATTATAATATTATGCTAATATTTTTATACATGTTTTACACTTTGCTGTGGGAAAATAAGAAAATTAAACTAAAGTTCTATGGAATGGAAGACATCTTTCAATTTAAAATGTCAAAATGGAAGGACACCTTGGTGGCTCAGTTAGTTAAGCATCTGACTTCAGCTCAGGTCATGATCTCACAGTTTGTGGGTTAGAGCCCCGCATCAGGCTCTGTGCTGACTGTGCAGAGCCTGCTTTGCATCTTCAGTCTCCCTTCTTTTCTGCCCCTCCCCGCTCACTCTCAAAAATAAACAAAAATTTTAAAAAAGTAAAAAAAAAGTAACAGAAACAGAAGGATCAAAGAGCAATGGGCAGCAATTGAGAGGTATTTATTTATTTATTCATTCATTTATTTTTATAGTTTCAAGTTTTTGTTTAAATTTCAGTTAGTTAACATACAGTGTCTTATTAACTTCAGGTGTAGGATTCAGTGATCACTTACATACAAGTGACCCAGTGCTCATCACATGTACTCTCCTTAAAAAGATGGAAGACATTTAAATACAGTGTTTCTGTTCAAAAATACATGTGATATATAAGCAAACAATTGTGTTTTAATGTTAAAGTTGGAGAAGATCCTAGACTCTTGGAAATCAAAGGGACTCAGAGATTAGTATGTCAGCTTCCTTCTTTTATAATTCATGGAATTTTGAGAAATAAGGCTACCGGGCACAGTCTCAACAACACTAGAACTAACACTCTGGTATTTTCTGATTTTTGATATATACATATGTATGTATATACATTTTCCCAGTGTATCTTATTGTCTCACAGAGACAACACATTTAGTCTCAGTGTCTAGAAGGAAAACGAATGGTCAATGTTTGCATCGATTCAAATGATTGACATGTTCAAAATCTACTCCAGGCAATATACTAGCAATGTCAGATAAAAGGCTCATTACCCAGTATACAACTAAACATTGCTGAGGATTGTGGATTCCCTTAATAATAATGTGAATGCTTGGTCATTTCCAACACTGAAGTTCCATTCTGTGATCAGCCAGCATCTACCTTCCTACCACCCTCAGCAGCTTAAGAACGATCAGTGAACACATTGCCAGAGTTGACAGCATTCTCTCATCTGACACAAAACAAAGAAAAATGTGTTTCCCAGATGTATTAACAGCAACATCTGGTCCTATCAATGTAGGAAAAAACATAATCCTCTGAAAAGCAAATGCATAATATGTACTCCAAGGCTAGTACATATCTTGCATTTCAATAAGACACAAGTTTCAGTTCTCTTATAATTTGGCTTTAGTCTCGGATTGAAAGGTTGCCAGCTGCAATGAGTGTTTGGAGGAGTCAACCTGGGACCAAAGATAAGTCATTCTAGGATGAATGTTTGCTCTTGCTAAACATTGGGATCCTATGCCAATTCAAAATGAGAGAAGATGTCATTTTGCTTAAAGAAATTCAATTATAGATTCAAATGCATCTGCTGTTCATCACTTTTAATCATTGTTATTGTTTGATAAGAGAATGGAAGAAGGAAAGCACAGTGTGGTGCTGACAGATCTCAGTTTCCAGAAACATTGAATTTGTCGACTCTTTTCAGAGGGAAGGAAATAGATGAAGTGGATCCTATGTACCTTTTAATGACTCTGGGTTGCTGTGACATTTATATTACAATATGCTAAAAATAGAAGAAATCTTACTCTTTTAATTAATTTTTTTCTAAAGGAATGCAGAAATCCTCAAAATGATCACCTCTTGAATTTTAGGTTAAAGTTCAACATAAGTGTTGTAACATAAATTTTATATAAAATAGTGATCTGAGAAATCTCTAAGAAAGCCAATGCCCCATTAGTAACCAATTTGATCTTGAAAGCTGGTGAGGGACCAAAAATAATAAGTAAGCCAGATAATTTTTTATGTAAAAAATTCCCACAGATTCCTTTTATCAGTTTTTAGATTTAAATTATTTTTCCTTTTAAAGTGCATTCACCTGTGTAAGAGAGGACTTATTATCTTTCCATATTTTACTTTAAGCATTTGTGCACGTTACTATCTTCCTTACATCTATGTGCAATCATGTTTACAACAGCAACAACATTTTTAATTGGGTAATAGAATAAAAACTGTTAGTATATGTCCGATATGGAATATCTGAAACTATAGCAAATTATTCATCAAACAGCTATAGGAGCATATGTTAAAACAAAACAAAATCACTGAACCAAAAATGTTATTTTATTAACCAATTTAATTAATCTACATGTCATCATTAAGAACATAAAGTTTGTCCAAAACTTTACTGTTAAAACATATTTAGATCAGCTTGATTATCATTTTAAGCTTAATCCCAACAAAAAGAAAGATGAAAATCCCAGACAGATATTTTCCACATTAGTAAACAAAGCATCTGTTTCAAGCCATTCATATACTCATACTAATACCTCACACAGTAACAAGAGGTTATCATTGTGAAAGATAGAGCTTTTGAAATATAACTAATTTTTCTAAAAGCCTTTTCAGTTTCTGCAAAACCTAATCTATAAACCTATCTGTGAAATATGGAGTGCCACATAATCCTAACAGAATAGTAAATTGTAGTAAGATCACAATTCTGGAATAGAAATTATAAGTAAGATAAAAATCACGAAATGACTTGCTTGAAGCAGTAGTGATCAGTTTTAGAATTGAAAATAATTTGGGTTTCACATGTTAATGTGAAATCTAGGAAAAAAGATTTAGTTCTATAGTTTTATTGTAGTGTATTTCTACAATATTAATAACTGCTGATATTGAGTACAGATTACATTTCAGGTACTATATTAGTTCTTTCCCATTTTTAGATGAGGGAGCTATAGTAAAATATATTCAATAATTGATTACATATATAGCTAGTAAGTACCATAACTGGGATTTAAATAATTGTATAAAATCTGAATCTCTACTAAACTCATCCTCATTATAGATCATGTTGTCATATAATCTATAAAGCAATTTTTCTAAGTATTTCACAGATCATTGTTTTGCCTATCAAATATTCACACCAACAATAGTTCTTCCTTTCATTCAAAATTCTTTCCCTGGACTGAATATTTAGTACAATGGTAAAGCCAAAAAACCATGGCACTTGTACTCATGGAGTATTTTCTGTGTCATTGGATTTTGCTTTTTAGGAAAATAAACAGATTCCAATCAAATAGTTGAATAAATACACAATTATAAATAGTGTAAGTGACATGAAGGAAAAATACCAGTTTAATTGAGGAGGAATAACAGGAGAAACTCAATTCAGAATGAGATCCCAGGGAAAGTTGCTTTGAGGAAGTAACATTTAACCAAACGTCCACTGACAAAACATAAAAAGAGCAGAAGGAAGACTGGAGAAGGAATCTAGACAGAAGAAATAATGATTATGAAATCCCTAAGTTCGAAAGAAAGGGGTTAGAAGACAAATTAAAACAAAACAAAAAAAGAAAGTGGTGTTAGATCACCTTGATGGAGGAGAGTTTATCAGGTGATGATATTGAAGGAATTGGAGCAGAAGACAGTAATTATGACTGGGTGAAAGGCTTACTTATAGCAATCATCCATAAGAAAGGTGTTGGAGAGAAAGGGCAGGAAGTGCAGATTGAAAGACCACACGTGACTGTTTAATATTTAAATGATTTTGACAAACCAGGAGCAGTTATTTTTAGTTAGTATTCACACAGTTTCATAATAGGGCAGTCGCAAATTCAAAGACTATTAGCAAACTAGGTACGGTAGGAGGCACTAGCTGTGTCAAGCATGTGCTACCAATAAGCATTTTTAGTAGAAATTGATTGAATATGTCAAAGCACGTTGGTTTAAAATATACTTAATGGGGAATATAATTACAATGCTTAATATTTTGCTTAAATGTGCTGACATGTACACATTAGTCAAATATTACTTTAAAAAATCACAAAGAGCCCATTCATGACCAATTCTAATAAAACAAGTACAGTTTTAGTAATTATCAGTTACATCATTAATTATACATAGATTCAGATGTATAAAGGCAAATAAATAAAATGCATACTAGTATTTAAAGTTAGTAAGTTGTGGCTTTTAATTCCTTTCAGTTTGATGGTTGTAGGCATGTGGAGGTAACAGTGTTCCCTTCTTCTCCACCATCTTGCCGCCACCTCCTAAAGTCATAATATATTTTAAATGTAATGGTCAAAAGAAAAGGCACTATACTATTTGATGTATCTAAAGCAACAAAATAGGGACAGCTGGGTGGCTCAGTCAATTAAGTGTCCAACTTCAGCTCAGGTCATGGGTAGCTTGTGGGTTTGAGCCCCATATTGGGCTCTGTGCTGACAGCTTAGTGCCTGTAGCCTGCTTCAGATTCTGAGTTTCTCTGTCTCTCTGCCTCTGTCTTGTTCACATTCTCTCACTCTCTTTCTCTCTCAAAAATAAGTAAACATTTAAAAAATTTAAGTTAAACAATTTAAAAAATAAAGCAACAAAACCTAGTATTTAAAGCTATCTAGCAATCTACACATTTAACGCAACTCCCTATCAAAATATCACCACCATTTTTCACAGAGCTAGAATGAACAATCCTAAAATTTGCATGGAACCATGGAAGACCCCAAATAGCCAAAGAAATTGAATAAGAAAAGCAAACCTAGAGGCATCAGAATTCCATACTTAAAGCTATATTACAAAGCTGTAGGGATCAAGACAGTAGGATACTGGCATAAAACAGATGCATAGATGAGTGCAACAGAACAGACAGAATAGAAAACCCTGAAATGGACCCACATTGTCAACTACACTTTGACACCACAGGAAAAGATGTACAATGGGGAAAAAAACAGTCTCTTAAAATGATGTTGGCAGAGCTGGACACTTTCTTATACCATACACAAAAATAAATTCAAAATGGATGAAAGACCTAAATGTAAGACATTAAACCTTTAAAATCCTAGAGGAGAGCATAGGCAGTTACCTCTTTGACATCAGTCATAGAAACTTCTTACTAGATACATCTCCTGAGGGAAAAGAAAACAAAAACAAAAACAAAAATGAACTACTAGGATTTCATCTAGATAAAAAAACTTCTGCAGCAGCAAAGAAAACAATCAACAAAACTTAAAGGCAGCCTACAAAATGGGGAGAAGATATTGCAAATGACATATCAGATAAGGAGTTAGTATCCAAAATCTATAACATTTTATCAAACTTAACACTTCAAAAACAAATAATCCAGTGAAAAAATGGACAGAAGACATGAAGAGACATTTTTCCCAAAATGACATCCAGAGCACCAACATAAAACCAGAGCATCAACATAAAAGAATGCTCAACATCACTTATCATCAGAGAAATACAAATAAAAACTGCAATGAGATAACACCTTTCACCTGTCAGAATGGCTATATTTAACAACACAAGAAACAACAGGTGTTAGAAAGTGAAGAAAGGGAAACCTTCTTACACTGTGGTGGGAATGAAAACTGGTGCAGCTATTCTGGAAAACAGTATGGAAGTTCCTCAAAAAAGTTAAAAAGAGAACTACCCTATAATTCAGGAATTTCACTACTAGATACTTATACAAATGATACAAAAAAATGATGGAAAAGGATGCACGCATTCTATGTTTCTAAGAGCATTATCAACAATTGCCAAACTGGAAAAAGCCCAAATGTCCATCAACTGATGAGTGGATAAAGATGATGTAGTATACATATACAATAAAATATTACTCAGCCATAAAAAGAATGAAATCTTGCCATTTGCAATGATATGGATGGAGCTAGAGAGTATTATGGTAAGCAGAATAAATGAGTCAGAAAAGGACAAATTATATGATTTCACCCATATGTGAAATTTAAGAAATGGATAAACATAGGGGTGGAAAGAGTCAAACTACAAGACAGGCTCCTAACTATGAAAAACAAACAGAGTTGATGGAGGGGAGATGGGCAGGGGGGGGATGGGTTAGATGGGTGACAGGTACTTGTTATAATGAGTGTTGAGCATTGTATGATAGTGTTGTATCAGTAAATTCTAAACCAGAAACTAATATTACACTGTATGTTAACTAACTGGAATTTAAATAAAAAGTTGAAAAAATAAACATAAAACTAGCAAGATTTTCTGTTTAGTAGAAATGTCATAAAAGGCTATTGAGAGAATAAGATTCTGGCAGAGGAAATAGGTAAATGTAAAACTTTAACGAAAAGAGTTAGCATCATAATTATTGGAAGTATATTTAAGGTCTGAAACCTTTATTTTATATCTGTATGAATTCAGAAAGCTGTATCTTGAGGCAACTATCATTTATCTGAAAAAGATCTATTTTAGCATAAATTACATGGAAATGTCAGTAAAGCCCATACAAGTTCCATTGTGAAGACCACATATATCTCTATTATAAATCATTATAAGCATTCTGATACTTAGCAATCATTTCTAGAGATTTTGAAGTGTTTTATTTTCAAATGCCAAAAAAATCTAATTAAGTGTGTTTATTTTTTATATTTATTATAATCTTTTACAAAGCAGCATATATTTCTCAAATTTTATGTGTAATGGGAATCACGATTTGTCATAACATGACTTTCTTAATTTTAGGGCCTTTCACAATCTGACTTATAACACATTCATAGTCTGATTCTCCTTGAGCTCTCATGAAGCTTGATTTTACAGCATCAGCACAAAGCAATAGAACACGGTCCTCATTTAAATTATGTGAAATTGATATTGTGCTGCTTTCAAATGACATAAGAAAGAATGTATTCAGTCATGGCAAGGGTGTCAGAGGCAATGGAGACTGAAGCCCTTAAGAGAAAAGGCTCTAAGCTTTACCTTTTCATGAACTTCAGTATTCCATCCAACGAGAATTTTGATACTGTCAAGGTACTTCTAACACTGGATTTTATTACAAGCCATAATGTAGCCTTTTTAATATAAGTTCACATAACCCATTAAAAGTACAGATGTTTTTAAATTGTCTATTCTTGCTAGAGATCAAAAGTTTATTTTATATGAAAATGACAAAAGACTTCCTTCTTCTGGTTCTCAGAAAACCCATTTGCTTCCACTTATTCTCCAATGACATTAATATATCTATCATTTTGCAAGATAGAAAATCGAACTGTGTAAATAAGAGCAGGTTTCAGGAGATTAACAATGTGTATAATTAAGGAGAAGAAAATATCTTTCAATATCAACTTTTCCATTCTTCAGAATGCTGCAAAAGAGCTTGATTCCACATTGCTGTTTCTCTTCTATCAGAAAGTGACAATTAGTTTAGGAATGCTCTTCACTTAGGACAGCTTTGGTATTTGTAAGATTAAGACCAAAAACGTACTCTGAAGGGTCCAGTGATTTCTTCAAGACCACCCCAATTATATTAGGTCTAGTTGCTAATGTATTACTATAGTTATACTGATGTTTAACCCTCGTGGAGTATGTTTTCATTTCTGCTTATAAATAGGATAATCCATTCCAAACTGCTTTTAATGTGATGAGAATCTAGGAATCATTGGAATCCAACTAAAATTTATCATCAGAATTAAAATATGATCAAAAATATGATTAACTATACTGTTTGTATAAAAATATGCTATGTTATGATATCTATCTATAGATATATACTTAGCATGCATTTGTCAGGTGCAAAACAGTACTCTGTGAAATACCACATACTTTGTTTTACCAATACTTTTCCTAGTGACAGTGAGTGAGTTGTAAGGATTTAAATTTTAAGTAGATAAGTGTCTGAATCCTAATTATGGTACTTCTTACCTCTGTGACAGTGAACAAGTTATTTAACATATTTCATTCCAAATCCCTCATCTATAAAAGAAAAGATAAGGGATAATCAATAAAAGGAAATAAACAGAGTATCTAAATAAGTTAAATAGGGTTCTCAGGTTCATCTAATGCTGCTCTGTAAGTTTAGGACCTGACTGACTATCTGGCAAACATGAATATGACTGTTGTTCTAGAATAGAATAATCTGCAGCACATTATGGATAGTGGCTTTCCCATATCCTGGAAAAATTCTCTCTCAAAACTGCTAATTCCCAAACTGTATCAAGACTACCTTAGGAATTTTTTCAAATACACATACTGATTAGGATATATTTGTTTTTGTAAAATCTGTATGTGCTTTATTACTCCTGAATTTCTATCAAGGATTAGAATTAGGGAAAGAATGAGGTAGATTTGTTATCTCCTCAGGTAAATTTGAGACTGACTGACCCATCCCCAAGTCAACACCATTTAAAATAACCTGCTCACAGAAAACTATATCCCTTTACTTGGATGCTATGTTCAAACACAAATGACAGGTTTGGATTATGAATTTGTTTCCCTATGACCTAGATAACATTAAGTGTTATGGGATGGGAAACCATGAACTTTTTGTGTAAAGTTATACTTTCTTTAATGTTAATTAAAGTTAAGCACTGAGTAGGAGTTTGCTTTAAAATCATTATCTAGTAAACTAGCATAATTCAGTCTCCTTATGCCATCTTCAAATCAGGGGTCAAACCTGGAAACTTTGAGAACCAGACCCTGGCCAATGACCATCCATTATGTTACTACATGTTATCTCACTTTGCCATTTTGAGGTTTCAATTTCTCTCCTTAAATCTTCTGCTATTTCTACATTTAATAAAGAATGGATATAGAGTTATAGGGAGGTCTCAAATCATTTGCATGATATTATGAGTTTTCAGTAAAAACAAAAGAACTGAGTTTTAGATTTTACCCAACATAAGCATTTAGAATAACTGATACATTTTCTGAGGGGAATATATACCTTTTTAGATGAATTAGATGGATTTTTATATCTCAGATACACTGATAGATGACTTTGGAAAACTATTTGAAGTTTATTCTACTTTAACTTCAATATTGACAGGATCTGAACACAAATATGAATCTTCTTAGGTGCATATTTTTAATTTTACAGTTATTTCTGCTTTTAAATGATAAGGCAAGTTAACACCCATTTAAAGAGGTTGTCCATTGTCAAATTAAGTCAGACTATATTAATTCATTTAACCAGAGCATTAGAATTGTTTCTCTATATTTCACATATAATTAGCTCATATTAAATTTATGTTGAATATCTGTACTAAGTTATAGTAATATAGAAAATAAATTTTAAGCTATATTGCAAAGCAATTACTCCCAATCTATAATTTATACAGAAATATATATTATCATAAATAAGGTTGTACAGAATTGGTTGGTTATTGGGTAAAGTGGCATAGAGAGAAAATTCTCCTACCCTTGCTAATTTTGTTTAGAACAATGTGTTTGGAACTAGCCATAAAGCAGAATGATTTCATTTTTTTTTCTGTTGTTTTTCTATTTCTGTTAATCCCTTCTTATTTTGGTGAACCACTTGTTCCTGAAGATTCTAGTCACTTCCCTTATACTGGACTTCATACAGGGCATAGGGAAAATATCCAATTCTCCTCTCATTCTATAATTTTGAATGGAGAGCCACAATTAGATCTATCATTTTTCTTTCATATCCCTTATCAGCAGAGAATACTCAACATTAGAAGAACTATGGTATTATGGACAATACCATATTTGAATATGGTATTGAGTGTGGAAGCCTGGGATTCAAGATCTATTTCTGTTTTTACCATTGCCAATAAGTTTGTATATGTGATTTTTATCTCTCCATGCTCCCATTTCCTTATTTTAAAAAAGGCATATGGTAACAACTGAGTTAGTAAGTACTTTATTACATGCTACTGTAATGCTAAGTACTTAACATACTTAAGGGTGGGTGATGTCATCAGTTTTTAAAGAAGGGAAAACTGAGCATCTAAGATATTAGAGAATGAACTGATCAGAGATGGTACAACTTGAGAATTGCAGTGCTGATTTTAACCAGGTCTGCTTCTATCCTAATCTGCAGTTCTGTTACTAATATCTACTTCTGAAATATTAATAATGGTTGTATTTTCCTTTATAAAATGTAACATTATATAAAAGCTGTAGCTATTATAGGAATTTATAGTACTCTGACACTCTTTAGTCTCTCAAGGCTTATACATGTGAGTTGGACATTTATCAGCACCCAAATTTAAAGTATAATGAGAAGATGAAAATTCTCTTTTCAGAATGTATGTCTTTGGAAGATTTAAATTATAAGAATAAGGAGACTGTAAACTATGGAACTCATTTAGAGTAGGTAAAAAGATACTATGTAGTTTAAAACATTAAAAAAATGTAAGGATCATATTTATTATGGAGCTTATCAAAACATTAAGAAAACAGTTATATGAACCATCCAGTATATCTGTATGTATGTCTGTATGTTTTAGTATCAAGTTACAAATTATATATTATCTGAGCTATAGATTTTATGAGATATAAGTATTAAGTATTTACATGTATTGATTATATATTTGCAGGCATTACATATTTTACATAATTTATATATGTCTTAGAAAAAGTTTAGAATGACCTACCCCAAAGAGATGATTCTTCTCAGATATTGGATTTTAGGCCATTTTTGTTTCTATCATTGAAATTATCTCAGTTTTCTTTGCATTCTGAATCAAATAGAATTACTTCATTAAATAGCAAAATATTCTAAATATTATTAACAAGAAGTTCTATTAGCATACTACGCAGAATTTTTCTTATGCTTAACATAGACAAGCAAACAGCAATCTATGAAAATGAGGCTTTTAATTCAACATAACAAATAAATTTGTAGCAGTTTAGAAGAGAAGAATGTACATTTCTTGGTCATTTGCTATTTTGTTTTTATTTGATCCTATGTTGAATTTTTGTAAATATAGGATTATATGTTTTACTTGTGAAGAGAGATAAAGAGGTTATTTAGTTAGTTATTAACCACTGCATTAGATCAGTTAAATACAAGGTGGTCTTTAGAAAATATTTTCTAAAATTGTGCACACTGAGAGCACATGGTATAATGAGAATATTGAAATCAGACTTAGAATGCAAAAAAAAAAAACTGCCCTGCACATCTATATTAAGAATTCTTAAATTTGATACTTGAGGTATATAAGATTAGCAAACCCAGAAAACACTCTGAAAAGCATTTCATAATGTTCACAGAAACGAGAGTTTGAATACTACAGGAAATTTCTCTAACTAATGACTATAATGGAATTTTGGTAAAAAATCCTTTTCACACAAAATTATTTTCATGCTAAATTTAACAAATACATTCTATGAATGGTTTGAAATAGATATTTATGTGCCTTTAATTTTATTTATCTTTATGCTTTTGTTTGCCTATGGGGAAATTATTGCTTTCACACCAAATTATTTAACTGAAATTAGCTATAAACACCAGGAGATAGGACATGGCATTGTATTTTTTTTTCCTATGAAAAGAAGGGCTCAATGATGCTATTTACATTCTTAGTCATCCAGGGCAAGCAATTAATTATATCAGATATACCACTTGGAGCCTGACTAAATCCTCATGACTGTGACAGTTTAAAACAAATGTATTTAATAAAGTATACATCACACAGTATATGTATTAATTATTATGTTTGGTATTCAGATAAAGGGAGAGATAAATAAGATGCGTGAGATTAATTTATTTAAAAGGAGGCAAGTTTCCTTAGGGAATCCCACATATGAGGTCATGCTACCACAAGGTGGGAATTTAATTTAAAATGATTAAAAGTTGGTAATGCTACTATATATAACATATAGAGAGAAGGCTCTCACCTCCTATGGTGAGAATTTCAAATTCCAGGAATTTCTAGAACTAAAGCTTGAGGATAATAAGATCAAAGCTGCAAACACAAAGGAACAGAAACAACAACCAAACAAAACATAATCTATCATGAGTTAAAGAAGAAAAAAGCTAAGGCTGAGATACACAAAGATTTCAAATATTGGAATTATTAAGAATAATGTTAAAATAGGTTTTAAAGAAATAAGAAATTGAAATTATGAGTAAAAGTGAAGGATTAAAAATTGGCAGCCATATATGAATGAAATGTAAATACATATAAAAACCTGAGAAATTAATAATATACCTATAAAAATTTGTTTTTAGCAATGAACTAAGAGAAACTATAGGAAATTTGTATCCTGAAAATTGATGTAAAGAAATTATCAAAAAAGTAACATAGAGAAACAAAGTTTAAAAATATGAAAACATTGAATAGAGACCTTAACAGAAGAGACAATATATAAAGCACATCAAACTGGAGTTTTTGAAGGAGATGAGAAAATAAATACAATATTCAACAAGAAAATGGATGAGAATTTCTTATAATAGGTTAAATACAACATCCTACATATTTGAAAAAGCTGCTGAATCACCTAAAAAATAGAGTAATATACACCCATGCACAACGAATTACAAAATTGATCTCCTAAGACAGAAAGAAAATACTGAAACAGTAAAAAAATATATATATAATTAACTTCAGTGGAATTGATGTCAGAGTGACTCCTAAATTTACATTAGAAATAATGGAAGCCAGAATACAGTTGATGCTTAAACAATGCAGGGGTTAGGGGCGCTGATCCATGAATAAGTTTTGACTTTCCCAAAGCTTAATTACTAATAGCCTAATTTGACTGGAAGACTTACCAATAACAGAAAGTCAATTAACACATATTTTGTATGCAATGTATTTATATACTGTATTTTACAATAATATAAGCTAGAGAAAAAATATTAAGAAAACAATGAGGAAGATAAAATGCATGTACAGTACTGTGGTGTATTTATAAAAATTCAGGTATAAGTGGACCTGTGCAGTTCAAACTCATTTTATTAAAGGGTCAACTGTATAGTGAAATAACATCAATGCAGTGAGAGAAAATGGTCAACCTTAGATAGTACATGAAGCCAAAATACTTTTCAAACGTTATAACAAATAATGTGTTAAGCAAACTAAACATTTTAAAACTAGCAAAAATTGAGAAAAGAAAATTCTAAAGGATATATGTAGAAATATAAAGGAAATTACTCTAAACAAAAGTTTGAAATATATTAAGGAATACTTTGCAATAAAAATTACAGATGTGAAGATTAATACAAGCTTGGTCAGACTTGAAACAATGAAAGTGTGGGAAATATCATGGGCTGATTCTGGGACCTGTTGAGATTCAGGGGCCTTTGAATGATCTGTATGCATGCCAAGGACCCATGGGTCCAAATCTCATGAGAGATGCCTGGGCTGGTTTTAGGATATGTGGTTAGCGTGCATATAAATGATTATTGGAATAGTAGCTGTATATGAGATTATCCCAGGTGAAGGTGATGAAAAATGAAAAGGAAGTAGACCAGGACTTAACACTGAGGAACTCCTACATTGAATAAGAATAT
The DNA here is from genome assembly GCF_006229205.1 of Suricata suricatta. NCBI lineage: Eukaryota > Metazoa > Chordata > Mammalia > Carnivora > Herpestidae > Suricata > Suricata suricatta. The sequence goes on along the minus strand of NC_043700.1, from coordinate 147,547,788 downwards.
TGCCAGTGAGGGGCATATGGGTGTCTCAGTTGGTTGAGCGTCAGACTCTTGATCTTGGCTCAGGTCCTGATTCCAGTTTGTGGGACCACGCCCCATGTCAAGCTCCATGCTGGCTGTGGAATCTGCTTCAGATTCTCTCTCTCTGCCCCTCCCCTTATCACATCTTCTCTCTCTCTCTGCCCCTCCCCTTATCAAATCTTCTCTCTCTCTCAAAATGAATAAACATTTAAAAAAATAATATTACCTGTGAGTTAAAAAAAAAAAGTGGCATTTAGTTTTCTAACGTAATTTTTACTTCAGTGAGATTCAGGTCATATTAATATATTTCTCTACCCAAATGTTAATTCCAATAAATTCCCTTCAATATGATATGGAGCCAAACATTGCTCTAGAATCCATAGAGATCCTTAAATTAGACACAAATATAAAGTATAGCATTATAGGAAATCATTAGTCAAATCAATGAGCCTTAATTGTATTAATAAAACTCATTAAAGAACTGACGCCTGGTTAATTTATCATTTCTCTGAGGAAAATTGCCAAGTTCAAAATCCTACCAAAAGTCACTGATAAGCATTGGCAACCCTGGATTTCCCAACTGCCCATTCGAGGGAGGGAAAAAGTGTTCTTTGGCATTCTGAGAGCATTTTGTAGCTTTGACCACCCAAGCTCCGTGGATGTGAACTACAATATAGTCTAACTGAAAAGCATACAACAGGATATCAGATTTGTAAACTATGTAGATATTGTAAAATGTATTTTTTCTTCATAAAATTTGACATGGTTTTACCATTATTTTGAAACTCTTTGGTATCTCTTTTCAAAAATAGGTCATCAGTTTTGTATTACCCTTCCTAATCTATTATACTTACTGCTCATTACTATCTGTGCAGAATTTCTATTCAGGAACAGCCGATGTGATTGATTGCTTTGTTATTGATATATTTTGAATATTATTCCCGAACTTTGTGTAAATCATTCTCTAGACTGGAATCAACTCCACAACTACCTCTACCATCTAAGCAAATATATCTATTTAAAATCCCTGGTTAGTACACCCATTTTAACAGTTACTAGACTTTGGGACAGGTAGTTATCTCAATGAACTCAGTTTCTCTTTCATAGCTAAAGTACATAATTTTTTCTGCAGGATTTGACAAATTTTGTGTTCTACACTTTAACATGTATGCCCTGTATTTCCTACTTCTGTATTTTAATTATTATTAATATTCTTAACAGGACTTAATACAATACCATTCACAAATCAGGAAATAGTAAACCATCAGGGTTTTTTAATGTTTTTTATTTATTTTTGAGAGACAGAGACAGCTTGAGCAGGGGAGGGTCAGAGAGAGAGAGGAAGGTACAGAGCCTGAAGCAGGCTCCAGGCTCTGAGCTAGCTGTCAGCACAGAGCCTGACGTGGGGCTCAAACCCACGAACTGTGAGATCATGACCTGAGCCAAAGCCAGATATTCAACCAACTGAGCCACCCAGGTGCCCCAGTAAATCATCAGTTTGTAACTCTTTTGGTTGATTTTAGGATAATAGTTTCTTTTTGTAATTAACCTCTTAATTTTGGTAACCTGCAGATATCTAAAATTTGATAGAATTATACTGATGATAGATAGATAATAGATGATAGATAGGGAAAGATAATAGATGGATAGATGCTAGATGTCATGGGAAAAAGCTACATTTATACAATCTACATTTTTTATCTGTGATAATGTAAGAGAGGCACACTAAATATTTGCTATACTAAAGAATTAAAATGTATAACAATGCATAAGATAATTTGGTTGAAAACACTTCAGTATCTTCAGAGTGATAGCCATGAATACATGCAAATTGTTAAAAAAGTAAGTCCTTATAAACCAACAAATGTCTTATTGATCTCTCAATGACTATTTCTACTCCCCCTTTTGAATAGTAAATCATGTTGAAAAACATACATAATTTTTGTCAAAATATAACCCAGGATGGGAAAAGATTGTCAGCACATTTATGGATTCCATTATTAAAGTAACTGAGTGGTTGATGAAAAGAAGCACTGACCTAAAACTTAAAAACTTTTATTTATTTTATTTTTTTAATGTTTTATTTTATTTTTGAGAGAGAGAGAGAGAGAGAGACAGCATGAGCAGGAGAGGGGCAGAGAGAGAGGGAGACACAATCTGAAGACAGGCTCCAGGCTCTGAGCTGTCAGCACAAAGCCCGATGAAACCTGAGATCAGGACCTGAGCTGAAGTTGGACGCTTAACCAACTGAGCCACCCAGGCACCCCAAAACACTTTAAAAAAAAGTTATATGACATGAGTTCATTATAAGTCACTGTTTTCAGCTGTAGAAGACATAACTGGCTTTTCTAATACATAGAATTCAGAGACTTAGACAAATGCCAAATTAGAGAAATACATCCCAAATAAAAGAAAAAATAAGGCCACGGCCAGAGATTTAATTGAAAGAGATATATGTAAACTGCGTAATGGAGAATTTAAAGCAACAATCATAAAGATCATCATCAGACTTGAGAAAAGAATAAGAGATATCAGTGGGACTCTTACAACAGAGATAGGAGAGTTTAAAAAAAGAAACCATCAAAAATGAAGAATTTAATAAACAAGATTAGAAATAGTCTTGATGTAATGAACACAAGGCTGTAAGAAACAGAGAAATGTATTAGTGACCTAGAAGACAGTAATGGAAAATAAAGAAGCTAAACAACAGAGAAAGACAAATTATACAATATAAGAAGAGACTTAGGGAACTCAGTGACTCCCTCAAATATAATAATTGTATTATAGGAGTCTCAGAAGAAGATAGAGAAAAGAGGGCAGAAGATTTATTTCAAAAAATAATAGCAGAAAACTTCCCTAATCTGGGTAAAGGAACAACTATCCAGATCCAGGAGACACAGAGAATTCTCATCAAAATCAACAAAAACAGGCTAAGCTTCTACCAATTTTAACCAGTGTCTTATTCCCAAGATATATTGTTATTAAATTTGCAAAATACAGTGATAAAAAAATCTTAAATGCAGCAAGACAAAAGATGTCCTTGACGGGGCGCCTGGGTGGCTCAGTCGGTTAAGCGTCCGGCTTCATCTCAGGTCATGATCTCACAGTTGGCGGGTTCGAGCCCTGTGTCGAACTCTGTGTTGACAGTTAGTTCAGAGCCTGGAGCCTGCTTCAGAGTCTGTGTCTCCCTCTCTCTGACCCTCCCCTGCTAGCACTGTTTCTCTCTGACTCTCAAAAATAAATAAAAAACATTAAAAATATATATTTTTTAAAAAATTTTTAAAAAAAGATGTCCTTGAGAAAGGACAAGAGAAAACCCATAAATCTAACTGAAAATTGCTCAACAGAAGCTTGACAAGAAGTGAGTGCCATAATATATTCAAAATGCTGAATGGGAAAAATCTTCAGCCAAGAATACTCAATCCAGCAAAGCTATCATTCAAAACAGAGAGAGAGAGTTTCCCAGACAAAAACTAAAGGAGTTTGTATAAACCAAGTCTGTAAGAAATATTAAAGGGGACTCTGAGTGCAAAGGAAAGACTAAAGTGACACATATAAGAAAGGATCAGGGAACATCCCCAGATTCTTTGACAAAACAAGTGATAAAATGGCAATAATTCCATGTCTATCAATAATTATTTTGAATGTAAATGGACTAAATACTCAAAAGATATAAGATGACAGAATGGATAAAAAAAATACCCATCTATGTGGCACTTTATAAGAGACTCATTTTAGACCTAAAGACACCTGCAAATTGAAAGTGAGGGGATAGAGAAATCTTTATCACACAAATGGATGTCAAAAGAAAGAGTAGCAATACTTGAGTTGGACACACTAGACTTTTTTGTTTTTGTGTTAGTTTTATCCTGCTTTGATGCCAGAGTAATGCCGGCCTCATAGAATGAGCACATTTGAACGTGCTGCTCCTTCTATTCCATTATTTGTAATATTTTTATCAAGATTCTCATTAATTATTTTTAAACTTCTTTTAAGTTTATTTACTTATTTTGAGAGAGAGAGTGAGCAAGTGAGAGTGAGCGCGAGCGAGAGCACACACAAACACCGGTGGTAGGGGAGGGGTAGAGAGAGAAGCCCATGAACATTGAGATCATGACCTGAGCCAAAATCAAGTCAGACACTTAATTGACTGAGCCACCCAGGAGCCCTGGTCATTAATGATTTTTTTAAGTTTTTGGTAGAATTCACCAATGAAACCATGTAGTCTTAGACTGTTATATGTTGGGAAATTTTTGATTCCTATTTAGACTTTCATTCTTATTAATTGGTCTAAGATTTCCTATTTCTTTATTCAAGATTCATGTCAGTCTTAGTAACTTGTGAATTATAAGAATTATCTAAGTTTTTTTCTAAGTTGTCTGATTTGTTAGCATATAATTGTTCATAGTAATATGTTATCACACAATGCATTTCTGTGTTTGTTGTATTGTTTTCTCTTACATTTACAATTTTGATTTTTGAGTCTTCTTTTTTTTCTTAGTTAATGTAGTTAGAGCATTGCCAATTTTGTTTATTGTTTTGGAGAAATTAGTCTTTACTTTCAGTGTTATGTTATTACGTATTCTACTTTCTATTTCTGATTTTTCTTTGTTATTTCCATCCTCTACTAAATTTCACCTAAGTCTTCTTTTTCTAGTTCCTTGTTGTGCTTGTTGTTTACTTATACTTTTTTCTTAATATATATAACATAAATAACATAACATAGTTTATAACAAATTTTACTCTAATATCTGCTTTTGCAGTATCCCATGGATTGTGGAATACTGTGTTTTCTTTTTGTTTTGAGAACTGTTTTGATTTGCCATTTGATTTCTTATTTGGCCCATTGCTTGTACAATAGTGAGTTAATATTTTCACATTAAATATTTAATATTTAAAAAATTAAAAATTTTGCCAAACTCCAGGCAACTACGTCCAGTATTCATAGGACCACTATTGTAAGGTGCTGTTTCTATTTGCACAATATAAAGGCATTTGATAGATGCCATAATATTATTAGCACAGTAGCAGAGTTGATAAGGAAAACTCAATTAGTAGCTATAAAAAGTTATTAACAGCTAAATCTAAACTGTCACTAATTCCAACTATCTAGTGGAATTATAGTAAGACATGGTCACCTAGAAAGTACTTTATGCTATTCTAAAGGAAGATATACATTTCTAAAAATCCTATATCAAAGGCATTAAATATCTCGTACCCTAGAAAGATAAAAATAAGCTATATGGAACACAAACAAAATGAAACTGTAAAACAAATAAATTAACCAGGTTTACTTATTAATTAAATTAAAAAGAATAAATTGGTATTAAATGGGCACTTTAACTCATCCTCAGAACTCTTCAGGTATATAATATATAAACATTCTCAACACAAATATAGTGAAATCCACAAATGTGTACTAGTAGTATAGAAGAAAGACACTTTGTGGTAGACTAATAGTCCTTTGCAACTAATTGAGAGGGAAAACAGGAAAATGTAATTCCACTAAGGCTGTTAGCTGCTGATGTTGCCTGTTTTAATATTTAATTTTCTTTGCTCCTAAGTGGCATTGAGCTTTTGACCTTGTACTAAAAATAGATTTTCCCCTTGACTGAAAAAATTTTCCCCCCAAAATAGAATGTTACTTAAAAAGAAGAAACCTCTCCTAAGTGTTGGGAATTAATTTATGGCTAATCTTATATCTTTCATGTTTTGCTTTTTATTTTTCATTGTTTTATTTTTGTTTTAGAGTGCACATGTGCATACACCTCAATTAGTAAGAGGAAAAATGGACTCTGAGTGGCAGAAAAGTATCTTTTATATTCTATCTCATTGTCCTTGATCTCAGCAATAAAAACTACTGTTTCCTATGTATCTCTTAAACTTTGGCTATACAATATTTGTGGTATTCTTTCTGTGCTCCAAGCAATTGAATGTGTAGAAACCTAGTCATTACCCAGTAAGATCACTGCAATAGCATTTAAAGGCTGCTGATATTCAATGCATGCTTTAAAGCTGTAATCACAGTCATTTTGATCTGTATCTTAATCAATTCCATGTTGCCTTAATGATTTGGCTTTTCTCATGAAGTAATGTCTGAAACTTTTTAGAGGGCTTGCAAATGATTTACTTACTTCTTTTTTATCTATTAAATGTATATTACATTCTCAAGGCTATCTAAGAACATAACTGACATAGTAATTAAACTTTGGTATGGACTCATTATATGCTAGAAAAAATAAGCTACATAGTAACATATTTAAATGTTTTATAAAATGGTGGGGTGGGGGCTAGGCTAAAAGAAGACTCTAAATGATTATTACTCTATTGTACTTTTGGGATTTATATTATCAAAGGTCAACATACCAATTGAAAACCAAAATCTAGGGGCACCTGGGTGGCTCAGTCAGTTAAGCATTCAATTCTTGATTGCTTAGACCTCAGCTCAGGTCTTGATTTCAGAGTCATGAGTTCAAGTCCTGTATTGAGCTCCATGCTGGGTGTGGAGTCTACTCAAGAAGGAAGGGAAGAAAGGAAGGAAGGAAGGTAGGAAGGATGGAAAGAAGGAAGAGAAAGCTAAACTAAAAACTAAATCTTATACCTGAAGATCTAGTATAGTATTAAAACACAGCAGATATTCATATATTTAATGTGTTTATTAATGATTATGCCTACATATTCTTCCAAATGTTTTTAAAATTGAAAGATGTTTTCTGTACTACCTGCAAAATTAGTTTATTTACAGCATACTGTAGATAAAAAAATAATAATTCTTTAGTGTTGGTACCCTGAAATTTATCTTCAGAAAGCCTTCCCATGCAGAGGCAAATCTTTATTGATTTTGCGATTTAAGCAAAGGCCAATGTACTCAATACAATTTCCCACTGGCTTTGTTGAATTGTATAATATATTATGTCTTTTTACATTGTTACTACATATTACTTTTCCTAGAGGAATACATCAGCTCCTAGACTTTCAATTACTTTCTATTATCTATAAAATATCTCCACAAGATTTTTTTTATTTCTTTTAAGAAAAACTACCTAAAGTAAAGCTCAATAATTTCCCTCCAACTTACTCAAACTTTTTTGTAGCCCTCTTCTCTATCTCCATAGGTTGCCTCCCTATATTCCCAATCTGAAGGATTTATAATTTTTAGTCCATCCTATACTTTATGTTTAGCCACACAGCAAATTCCATTAATATCAACAAAAGGTCTCTTTATAGGAGCAAATGCCCTTGAAAGAAAATATCATCTGATGTGTTTGAAAGTCCCACACAATAATTTATCAAAATCTTCTTTTCACAATTTTAAATAACTTTATTAAAATCAGGAAACAAGAGTATTTTATTGATATTTTTCCTAAATGAACTCAAGAGTATTTCAAAAAATACACTAAATGTCATATCATTTTATCAATAAGTACATAAATTTTAGAATTATAAGTGCAAATTAGTATAAGAGAATAATAGTGAAACATATGTACGCTGATATATTTTTTAAAATGTTAATTGGTAATAATGTTCTTTTCCATGTTGATATAAGGTTTCATCAAGGAAAAATGACAAAAGCAGTAAAATGATATTTTTCAGTTTATTGATATAAAGTTGACATACATTACTTTTTAAGTTTATGGTGTACAGCATAATAAATTAACTTACATATAGTATAGGAGGATTACCATAATAAATTTAGTTAACATCCATCATTTCATATAGATACCCAGAAAAGAACAAGAAAAAGAAACTCTCATAACGACTTTCAAACATACCATATAGCTGTGCAAACTGGTCATTATTTTGTAGATAACACCTCTAGTCTTTATTTAATCTATAATGGAAGTTTCCACCTTTTGACTATCTTCATCCAATTAACCCTCCCCCCAACTCTTTACCTCTATACCACAAATCTTATCTCTTTTTTCTATGAGGTTTTTTTTTCAGATTGTACATATAACTGAGGTCACTCAATATTTGTCTCTCTGTCTGACTTATTTCACTTAGAATAATGCTCTCAAAAGCCCATTTGTGTTGTTGCATATTGCAGGGGGTTTTCCTTTTTTAGGTTGGGATAATTTTCCTGTGTGTGTGTGTGTGTGTGTGTGTGTGTGTGTGTGTGTGTACGCACGCGCATGCACACATGCAAGTGTGCCAGTTCTTCTTTATCCATTTATCTGTTGATGGACACTTAGATTATTTAAATGTCTTGGCTCTTATAATAATTCCGTATGAACATGGGGGTGCAGGTATCTCTTTGACATAGTATTTTTGTTTCCTTTAGATATATCCTCAGAAGTGGAATTTCTGGATCATATGGTAGTTCTATTTTTAATTTTCTTTTAGGAACTTCCATACTATTTTCCATACTGGATGCACCCATTTACATTTCCACCAAATGTGTACAAGGTTGCTTTTTCTTCATATCCTTGCCAACAGTTGTTATCTCTTTTTTTTATTCCACACATAAATAAGTTCATACAGTATTGTATTTGTCTTTCACTGTCTGACTCCTAATAGCATAATGTCTTCAAGGGCCATCCATATTGTTATAAGAGACAAGATTTTTTAATTTTTTTATTGTTGAATAATATACTATTCCATATATGTATATATAATGGAATATTATTCACTTTTTTACAAATTAATTTACAACTTTTATATCATATTTTGATTGACACATAGGATATTGTCATGTTTTGGCTACTATAAATAACATTGCAATGAACATGAAGATGCAGATATGTTTTTGAGATAGTGTTACCATTTACTCTGGATAAATTCTAAGAAATGTAATTGCCGTATTATATGGTAGTTCTATTTTTATTTTTTTAAGAACCTCCATACTTATTTCCATGGTGCACCATTTACACCAAAAATGCACAAGGAATCCCTATTCTCCACATCCTTCCCAACACTTGTTATTTCTGGTCTTTTGATAATGGTCATCCTATGACATGTAAAGTGATACTTTATTATAGTTTTGATTTTCATTTCTCTAATGATTGATAATGTTAGGCATATTTTCACATAACTGTTCACAACTGATGTGTCTTCTTTGAAAAAGTGTCTATTTAGATTCTCCACTGTTTAGGGGCACCTGGGTGGCTCAGTCGGTTAAGCGTCCAGCTTTGGTTGAGGACATGATCTCATGGTTTGTGGGTTCGAGTCCCGCGTCAGGCTCTGTGCAGACAGCTAGCTCAGAGCCTGGAGTCTGCTTCAGATTCTGTCTCCCTCTCTCTTCCCCTCCCGGCTCATGCTCTGTCTCTCTCTGTCTCAAAAATAAATAAAACATTTTTTAAAAATTTAGATTCTCCACTGTTTAATCACATGATTTGTTTTCCTTAGCTTTTGAGCTTTTTCTTAGAATTTATGAGTTCTTTACATATTTTGGATATTAATCCCTTATCAGACATATGGTTTGCAAATATTTTCTCCATTCACTAGGTTGCCTTTCCATTTGGACGCTGGTTTCCTTTGCTGGGATGGTTTCCTTTGAAGAAGATATCTAGTTTGATATGATCTCACTGATTTTGCCCTTTTTTTTTTTTTTTTGCTTTTGCTTTTTGTGTCAAATCCAAAAATTATTGCCAAGACTAATGTCAAGGAGTTTAGTGCTTATGTTTTCTTCTAAGAATTACATGGTTTCAGATCTTACATCTGAGTATCCGTTTTGAGTTAATTATTTTATGATGTAAGATAACGTTTCATTGTTTTGCATATGTATGTCTAATTTTCTGAGCACCGTTTAATGCGGAGACTGTTTTTTCCCCACTGTATACTCCTGGTTCCTTTATCAAAAATTTGTTGACATTATATGATTTGGTTTCTTTCTATGCTTTCCATTCTGTTTTGCGGAGCTATGTTTGGTTTTGATGTCAGTACCATAATGTTGTGATTAATATAGCTTTGAAATACAGTTTGAAATCAGAAATTTAGTATGATGCCTCCAGCTTTGTTTTTCTTTCTCAGTGTTGCTTGGCCGTTCAGTCTTTCATGGTTCAATACAAATTTGTTTATTCTATTTCTTTGAAAAATGTCTATGTAATTTTGACTACTAAATGAAATTTTAACATTTAATGTCAATTGTTTAAATTTCATTTTAACGATATTAATTATTCTAAACCATAAGATAGTATATCTTTTAATTTATTTTAGTCATCTTCAATTTCTTCAACCAATGTTATCATTTTCAGTGTATAATTTTTATCTCTTTGGTTAAATTCATTTCTAGGTATTTTATTAATTGGATGTAATTGTAAATGGGATTATTTTCTTAATTTATCTTTATGATAGTTTGTTATTAGAAATGCAGTAAATTTTTGTGTATTTATTTCTGTGTCCTGAAACTTTACTGAATCCAATTTATTCTCTTTTTCTGGTGAGATCTTCAGGATTTTTTTATATATAATATACAATTTCATCTGCTAAAAGTGACAGTTTTACTTTTTCCTTTCTTTTTTGATGACTTTTTTTTCATTTTTCTTGACTAATTTCTCTTGTTAGGACTCCCATCATTATATTCAATACAAGTGCCAAAAGTGAAAATTCTTGCCTTGTTCCTGAACTTACAGGAAAATCTGAGTTTTTCACTGTTGAGTATGATGTTAGCTGTGGGTTTGTAATTTTTGGCCTTTTTCATGTTGAAGAACATGTTCTCTCTATCCATTTTGTTGAGATTTTTAAAAATCATAAATAGATGTTGAATTTGTCAAATGCTTTTTCTTCACATATTGAAATTACTGGATGCTTTTTGTCCTCATGTTTGTTAAAGTGGTTGATCATATTGATTAATTTGTAAATGTTGAACCATTCTTGCAACACTGGAATAAATCTTACCTGCTCATAGTCTATGATCCTATTAATACATTGTTGAATTTCATCTGCCAATATTTAGTTGAGGAATTTGCATCTATGTTCATCAGGAATATTGGCCTTAATTTTTTTTCTTATGATATTGTCATCAGGTTTTAATATCGAGGTGATATTGGCCTTATGTATTTAAAAGAGTCCTCTTCTATTTTTTGGAAGAGTTTGAGAGAGACTGGTATTATTTCTTCTTCTAATGTTTCAGAGAATTCACCCTGAAGCTGTTTGGTCCTGAGTTTTTGTTTGTTGGGCGGTTTTTTGTTACTAATATTATCTCCTTATTAATAATTGGTCTATTCAGATTTTCTGTTTTCACAGTTCAGTCTTGGTAGGTTTTATGTTCCCAGGAACTTACCATTTCTTCTTTTGTCCAATTTGTTAGCATATAATTATTCATATATATCTCTTATGATCCTTTCCATTTCTGTGGTATCATTTGTAATGTTTCCTGTTTTATTTTTTACTTTATTTATTTGAGCCTTTCTTCTTCTGTTGTTGATGAGTCTAGTTAAATGTTTGTCACTTTATCTTTTTAAAGGTCCAGCTGTTTCATTGACCTCTCCTGCTGCTTCTTTAATCTTTATGTATTTCCAGTCTGATCTTTTTTCCTTTATTCTATTGCTTTTGAACTTTTTTTTCTTTTTCAAGTTCCTTTAGGTATAAATTTAGATGGTGTATTTGAGATCTGTCTTATTTTTGATACAGGCATTTATTGCTATGAGCTTCCCTCTTAGAACTATTTTTGCTGCTTCCAATCAGTTTTGTTATGTTATCTTTCCATTTCATTTGTCTAGATGTATTTTTTTAATTTCTTTATTTGACTCATTGGTTATTTAGTAGTATGTTGTTAAGTAAGTGGAACATATCAGAAGAGTCATTTGTAAACATCCTTAATATGTATGTGACTCTAGGTGGAGAGATATCAGAGTCAAGAAAGTCAAGGAAGATTGACCTGTGCAGTTTAAAAAAAAACAACAGTTTATTTTAATATACATACTTTTCATATTTTAAGAACTTATAAATAATTTATATTTTATGAATATAGAACTATACCTATGTGGTTGATCGATGTTCTTTTGGAAGTGAAGTCCTGCAGCTTCAACAGCTACTACAATAGTCTTCTAATGTTTCTCTCCACATCCAGTGTGTGTGTGTGTGTGTGTGTGTGTGTGTGTGTGTGTGTGTGTTTCATTCCATCCACTAAATCCAGAACAATAGTTTTGATATGGGTATTTGATAAAATCCTTGTTCCTATTTAAAAACATATTTCTGGGGTGTCTGGATGGCTTAGTTGGTTAATCAGCCAACTTTAGTTCAGGTCATGATCTCACGATTTGTGAGTTCTAGCCCCACATTGGGCTCTGTGCTTATACCTCAGATCTTAGAGCCTGGCTTGGATTCTGTCTGTCTATCTGTCTGTCTCTGTCTCTCTCTCTCTCAATCTCTCTCTGCCCCTCCCCTACTCGCTTGCTCTCTGTCTCTAAAAAAAATGAATAAATGTTAAAAATTAAAAAAAACATTTTCTCTCCATTATACTTAGGATAATGATCAAATTCATTGACATTATCAGTTAATGAAGTAGCATGGGCTGACTACCATACACCTCAATCTTTTGTCCTTTGTGTTCTTTGGTACTGTCCCTTCCATTCCTTAATTTTCATATCTTCCTCAGACCTTTACACATGTAGTACCCTTTACCTAAACCATTTTGCTTGCCCTCCTATGACCCCATGCACACACACTGCCTCTCTGTCTAACATTTCCTTCTAATGTCAACTCAAACTGACTTCCTCATGGACCTTATCTTCCTAAACAGGTCAATCTTTCTTACCCTGTGCTCTCATATACCTTATACCCTTGAAATATAGCACTTACCACATATTAATTTTAATTTATTATTATATATGTGGTTGTTTCTTTAGTGTTTAACTCATCCACATGATGATAAGCTCTCTGAGTGAGGTACCATATATATATTTTTTCTTTTCTGCCCAACATGTATTCCTGTTTCTACCTCACTAACAAGCATACAGTAGATGTTCAATAAATATTATAGAAAAAAACTCACAGCATTTCCACCTTAGTGGTTGTTCAATTATGTTAATATTTTTTCATGTTTCATTATTCCCTAACAAGTTTATAGGTACTCTAGTTTATGGTGATGAAATTTTCTACTCTCTAGAACTGAAATACATATATACCATTCTCAAAGTCATCTTAGGTCAAGAGATGAAGATCCAGGATATCACCGAATTTTTAAGAATTGTCTCAGAGCACCTGGGTGGCTCAGTCAGTTAAGTGTCTGACTTCAGCTCAGGTCATGATCTCATGGTTCTTGGGTTTAAGCCCCACATCGGCTCTGTGCTGACAGCTCGGAGCCTGGAGCCTGCTTTGGATTCTGTGTCTCCCTCTCTCTCTCTCTCTCTGTCCCTTCCCTACTTGTGTGCATGCTTGCTCTCGTGCACTCTCTCTCTCAAAATAAATAAACAGTAAATTTAAAAAAAAGAATTGTAAGTCCCTTAGGTGTTAATATTTCAATATTTCATTTATTAAGCAAATAAGATATTTCCTATGTGTATTACCAAATCAAGTTTTATATAAGATAAGAATGATTAATGGTGCTATTTGACTTTTATTAACAAATTGGGTTTTATATAATTAAAATTGACAATAACTTTCAACAAAGTCACCACTTATCTTCCAAGTAATCATTTGCCTGCCAAATTCTATCTTAATGCTTATCTTTTATTGTTTTTCTGAAGTTATTGGCATTACTGTTCTTCACATGCTATCTTTGATTTTCATGAAATACCTTGTGGTTACCACACCTTAGCAATCTTTCTTATATACTACCCTTGACCCAATAGAGTTTCCTTAGAGATTGACTCTTTAGCATTCATTTTAACTCTAGAGAGTTAACCTATAGAGTTTCATCCAGGACTATGGTTGTAACACCAGAAGTTCTCTGTTTATCTCTAGGTATTATATTTCTCCTGAATGCCAATCAATATATTTAATTTATTTAATTAACAACTGTTTTGAAAATATCCTATTTTCCAGACATTGTTGAGGTATTACAGTGCCTACTCCTTCATTTGTACATGTTTAGATACCACCGATATCTGAAACTCAATATGCTCCGCAACTGAATTTGTCACTAACTTCCCTAAACTACTATGAAGCCCTCAGAAGTGACACAGTGTTTCACTGAAAGCAAGTTATTGTCCAAAATGTAACCCTGTTTACCCTGATGCTGACTCACTGTAAATGCTCTTTGCCAGTTTCAATTTTTTGCCCTTCACCTAGAGATTTGGTTCTAGTCAGTAGACAAAGAGCCATGTGAAGGAGTTCACCTAAGTCCCCCCCTGTGTAAAAGATACCACTATCTATCTTTTTTGTTTCAATTTTAGTGAGATATAATTCATATATAATACTGTATAAATTTGAAATGTACAGTATAATAATATAACTTACATTACAGTATAAAATGATTAGCACAATATCTTTAGTTAACATCCATAATCTCATATAGATAAAAAAGAAAAAAGATGGGCATATATGTGAGTATGTGTGTGTGTGTATTTGTATGTGTGTTTGAGATGAGAGTTCTTAGGATTTACTCTCTTAACTTTCAAATATACCATATAGGGGCGCCTGGGTGGCTCAGTCGGTTAAGCCTCCGGCTTCGGCTCAGGTCAGATCTCACAGTCGTGGGTTCGAGCCCCGCATCGGGTTCTGTGCTGCAGCTAGCTCAGAGCCTGGAGCCTGCTTCCGGTTCTGTGTCTCCTTCTCTCTCTGCCCCTCCCCCTCTCATGCTCTGTCTCTCTCAGTATCAAAAATAAATAAAACAAAAAAAAATAAAAAAAAATATACCATATAGTAGGGTCAACTATAATCATCATGTTGTACATTATATGCCTAGTACTTATCTTGAAACTAGAAGTTTGTACCTTTTAACCACCTTTTTCAAATTTTCCCCCAACCTCCCACCAGTAATAAACACAAATCTAATCAGTTTTTCTGTAAGTTTAATTTTTTTGTTTTTCACTTTTTATTTTTTTAGATTCTGCATACAAGTAAGAATATATAGTGTTTGTCTTTCATTTTCTGACTTATTTCACTTAGCATAAAAAAATTCATCCATGTTGTTTGAAATGGCAGGACTTCCTTCTTTTTAGTGGCTGAAAAATATTGTGTGTGTGTGTGTGTGTGTGTGTGTGTGTGTGTGTGTGTGTAGTTTCTTTATCCATTCATCTATTGTTGGAAACTTAAATTGTTTCCATTTTTTTCCTGTTCTAAATAATGCTGATGTGACCATGAGTGCAGAACTCTTTGACATAGTGTTTTTGTTTACTTCAAATATGCAGAAAACTTGGATTGCAAATAACTTGTTCTTCAAGTGTTTCACAAGATGAGCAAACATTTCTAGTCAATTTTAACTTGATACATAAGCAATATCTTATAATACAGTAGTATGTGATGCCAAATGTCACATAATCACAACTGATCAATGGTTCTTGAAATCTGCTTTGATATACAAGTACTTTGGATTACAAGCATGTTTCCAGAATAAATTATGCTCACAAACCAAGATTTTACTTTATTCCAGAAGCAGAGTTGGCTGGATCATAGGTAGTTCTATTTTTAGTTGTTTTAGGAACTTCCATACTATTCTTCATAGTGGCTGCCCTCATTTACATCCCCACCAACAGTGCACAAGGGTTATTACTTTCTCTCCACAACCTCACCAGAATTTATCTCATTTTTTAATGATAACCATTCCAACAAGCATGAGGTGATACCTCATTGTCATTTTGATTTGCATTTCCCTGAAGATTAGTGATGTTGGGCACATTTTCATGTACATGTTAACTATTTATATATCGTCTTTGGAGAAATATTCAGGTCCTTTACTCTATTTATTTAGATTATTTTTTTTTCTCATTGTATTGTAGAAGTTCTTTATGTATTTTGGATATCAACCTCTTATCAGATATATATGATTTATAAATATTTTTCTCCATTTTGTAGTGTTTTTTTAATTTTACTGATTTTTTTAAATTTGTTTTTTGTTGTTGTTGTTGTTGTGCAGTAGCTGTTTATTTTGGTGTAGTCTCATTTGTTTATTATTGATTTTGTGACTTGTGGTCCTCTTGCTCTAATTACTACTACACCAACGTGTGATTTTGAACCAAATAGAAATATATTTATGTTTTATTCCCCTTACATACAGATTATTGTGAAAAATCTTACCACTACTCCTTCTGAAATGTTTCTCTAACCATAACTCCTGTCACTGGTTTTCATCAGTCCTAATGTATTAACTATAACAACTAAGAAACTAAATGTATAAATAGTCAATGGCCAGAAGATGTATAAAAACAGAACTCTGTCCCATAACCTGCAGCAACCTTCCTAGGAAAAGAACTATCCTATCTATAATAAATAGCCCAGGAGGCCAACCTGTTCTAGGTTAGATATTTAGGAAGTCAAAACACAATCTCCAGGAACAATACAAGGGCTAAACAATAACTTCTATAACACTTGGCCCCAAATGACCAGTACTTGGTTAATTGACAGCTTTCCTAATTTCTGTCCCTTCTTATGACCTAAGACCGAACAGAGAAAGTGAAATATCTACTCTCAATTAATCGCACAGGATTCCTTGTGTCCAGTTAGAACACCTTCATCTTTCTCATGTCAACAGCCTCCAGAAAGGCATGGCTGAAGCTTCCACTGCTCACCCCTCTGCCTATCTTTAAGTCTCTGCCAAAACACAAGTGATAGTGGCTGATCCCCTGGTTGTGACAAGCACTGAATAAATAGCCTTTGCTTGTTCTCATTTGGTCAGTCTTCACTTAGTTCCATGCAATAAAATTCTGGCTAGTCTCTTCCACAGTCTGGATACTTCCAAACAATTTCATGAAACAAGTAGAGTGATATTCCTGAACTCATAACCGGTATTGTTATTGATCTGAATATTTTTCAGTGGCTCCTTGGGAATAAAACTAAAATTCTTAAGCTAAGCACAGGAAGTCTCAGACTCAACTCTTACCATTCTCTCAAGTAAATATCTATCTGATATTATGATATGCCAAACACTATCATTCCTCCAATTGCTTGAACAATATGGTGTAATTTCTTAATGAGTTTTTTGCTTTTACCACCTGTTTAATTCCATGTTTATCCTTCTTGACTCGGTCAACTATCTTCTCTGCAAAGAATCTTGTACTTACTTCAAGCATTATTAGATTTTTTCCTTTTATACTCTGATAGAACTCTGTCACTTGCATTGCTTTCCATAAATTCTTGTTTTACTTTTCATTTTCCCTCATTGTTATTCCCCTAGGATTGTACCTCCTAAGTGAAATACTAGTAATTTTCCTTGTCTCAGGTTTTTTTTCCCTCTGGGATCAAGGTCTAAAATAGGATGGATATAAACATAAGCATGCAAGATCTGATAACTTAAATGAATGAATAATGTTATGTAACCAATCGTAACAGAAACCTGGTCTTTGTCAACATGGAGATTTTAGATGCTCTATATTGTTACATAGAGATCCAATGGGATGCTAAAGTTAAAATCCTAATAATTTGTGCATGTACTCGTTATTCTATGGATAGCCTGTGCCAAGAGAATGAAAAATCTCAATAGATGTCTTCTAAAAAGAGTAAAGCTAACAATGTGTTCATATTAACTAACCAATTTAGAGAGCTATTTTATTCCATGTATTTGGATTGGGTTCAAAGGATAGGAAACCCAGTCATCCCTGATCTTATAAGCCATGGTTGTGGCTAGACTAGGTCTGAGAACATAAACCATGTGCACATCTTGCTTTCCATTTGCCCTTTCCTATGTTAGTCCTTGAGAACCTCTGACTTAAAGGCTTTGAGAAAAAGCATGAACAAAAGGTGTAATCAAATACAGAAAAGCAGACATTTGCTGCAATTGAGGCCTGACAAAGCCATAAACCGTACATGAACATTGGAGACATGTGCTTGCCACAGTAGGAGTAAATAGGCCTGCTACTAAGAGACCAGGAAGGCAGGGATTCTGTGGAGTTTTTTGAAAATTCTATATAGAAAGGGAGGTGTTTGTCCAAATATGTGCACTGCTTGATTTTTTTAAAGTAGAAAATCATCATCTCTATAAAAGTAGGCTATTTATCAATATGGGCACTCTGAAGGCACCTTAATCTACTTGAAAATGACATTAAATTTGATGTCATGATATGTTTCAGAAGAGTATCTCTGTACATGGAGGAAGGCTGCAGTTCAGCAATCCTGGCTTCACATGACAGGGAGGAAGAATTTAACTGAAGTGTGAGTACAGGATGGTGTGTGGCTGGCAGAGTCCTCCCTGTTAACATTAGATAGAACAAGAAGGAAGAAGAAAGAAAATTTCATTGCTAGATCCTAATAAAAACTTCAAGATTGGTGATAAACTTGTAGCTTTTTAAGGCATTGATTCATAGGACTCTAAATCAAAGTGGAAAAAAAATCAGAGACTTTTTTTAAGTTTATCTATTTTGAGAGAGAAAGAAAAAGTGTGACCAGGGAAGGGGCCGGAAGAAAGGGAGAGAGAGAGAGAGAGCTCCTGCCAGGCTCTGCACTCACACCAGAGCTTAACCTATGAACCATGAGACCATGACCAGAGCAGAAACCAAGAGTCAGATGCTCAAACAACTGAGCCACCCAAGCACCCCGTAAGAGACTCATTTATACAAAATTTAGACTGATATTCTAATATAATGTTTCTATTTACACTAGTGTAGTGTGTCTTTTAAGTATATTTGAAAGAACTATGAGGCATTTTTTATTATTTATATTTACAACCTCAATATCATGAAATCTAAAGTCCTTATAGGTAGTGGAGAGAAAGTAAGCAGCTGTACAATAGTATTAAAATGAGCAAATGTTGAAAAAGACCATTTGCTTAGTCAGTCATTGGCCACAAAGTATTGGTACCAAGTTCATGGTTAGTTACTTCTCTAATATGGGTTCTCATGATGACCTTAATGGGGGGATTTTTAGAATTAGCTCCTGTAAATAATTTTGTAAGAAACAGTCTAGGTGTTTTACCTGAACAACAACAAAAAAAATCTCTGAAATTGTACTGAACTGTAGAAATTAACTGAAATTGTATGGTCTAAAAATAATAATAAAATTATTTACATGTGTTTTTTTAACTAGAGGAATTTCTAGTTTTCTATAACTATTATTTATGCTTCCAATTAAAAGCCATTTATAGCAAAGTGGATGGACCTTGAGGGTGTCATGCTAAGTGAAATAAGTCAGGCAGAGAAGGACAGATACCATATGTTTGCACTCACAGGTCTAACAGGAGAACAGGAGAAACCTAATGGAGGACCGGGGGGAGGGGAAGAGGGAAAGAGAGTTGGGGAGAAAGAGGGATGCAAAACCTGAGAGACTATTGAACGTTGAAAATGAACTGAGGGTTGAAGGGGAAGGAGGAGGGAAAAGAGGTGGTGGTGATGGAGGAGGGCACTTGTGGGGAAGAGTACTGGGTGTTACGTGGAAACCAATTTGACAATACACTATTAAAAAAAAGTAATTTTATAAAAAGAAAAATGTCAATTATAAAAATATTGTTTTCTTCTAGGTAAAGTTATATTTAAGGCCAATATCCTGCCTAATTCTTAACTTATATAGTCACATTCACTTCTTACAACAACCCTATGACAGAGGTACGTTACATTTTACAGATAAGAAAAATGAGATGAACGTCCTCATTATACCAGCCACTAACCAGCAAATGTGAAATCAAGATGTGCTTGATTCCAGAAAACTGGTATCTCTAACATAAAAGCCAGTTTCCCATGGTTTCCCGTTCAGGATGCCAGCACGATAGGTACTAAGGATGGGTAAAATTACCCTCTCAGGCTAGAAGAGTTCCAATAAATATTTTCAAAACTAAAAATCAGACAAGATTTTTGATTGACACATCAAGTTAGTCAATTAAAAAAAGTTTATTTATGACCTGCTGTGTTTCTGCATCAATTCAACAATATACACTTTTTCAACATAACCAAGTATGCTATATTAAATAGATACATGGTGTTAAAAATTAGGAAACAACTTGGGTCTCTTACTGTATTATTTATTTTTTTTTACAAAACTGGAAATAGAAAAGGTTAGTGATTGGCAGACAAACTGTTCAATCATATATTGAGTTATCCCAGGATTTTTTACTTTTAATTTTTACTTATTTATTAAAAACTTTTTTATGTTTTTATTTATTATTGAAACAGAGAGAAAACGAGTGGGGTAGGGGGCAGAGAGAGAGGAAAACACAGAATCCAAAGCAGGCTCCAAGCTCTGAGCTGTCAGCGCTGAGCCTGATGTGGAGCTTGAACCCACGAACTGAGATCATGACCTAAGCCGAAGCCAGACACTTAACCAACTGAGCCAACCAGTCGCCCCTCTCAGGAACTTTTTAATAGGACAGTTATATGCAAAATACTGAATTTTGTATTCTGCTATCCATAAAGAAAAGTTACACAATCGACCCTCCAAAATCATATTAATTCTGCAGGGCATTTATTTATTCCAAGTAGAGACACATGGTAAAGGATAATTTACAATCCATTTAAAGAAGTCAATGGTTGAGGGCTGATGCTGGAATAATTTAATGAGAAAATAACAGAAATTATTAATGGACAGAGAGAAGCATCAGAACAAATGGTGGCCAAGTGAATGACAAGAATAAAATATTTAGCCTGAAAAGTGACAATAATTTAAAAACAAAACAAAAGGATATTGTCTGAAACTGTTTAGAGCAGTGTTGGGCCTATAATTTCTTCTATTTACCAGAAAAGTAAATTGTTATATCCAAATTGTGGAGGCAAAAAATTATATATCTGCAGAATTATATGTTCAGTTATGCTGTCATTTATATGATGAATCTCAGAACTGAAAATCTTGTGCAGACAGAATCATTTACATGTACCAAAAAAACTATTTTGAAAATAAAAGCTTACTAAACTTTTAGAAAATACACGCTAAGGAGGCATGTAATAAAAGCTTAGCTTTATCACTCCAACAATATTTAACTGCACAGTAGTCATGGTAATCGCTGTAGTAGGAACAGGGTATATAAAGATGACCAAGATTTCACTGTTTGTTTCCATGAAGAGCTCAGGAAAAATAATGCAAGAGCAAATAATATTTTTAATTAGAGGATTAAATAAGTATAAGTATAGACAAATAGAAAGTTCTTCTCTTTGCTTTGTAAAAAGATGCTATATTTTTAAGCATTTTTGGAATACTTTCTTAAAAAACAAGTAGTTTTATTTCTCTACTTGGTGGCAGCCCTTTAGGGTAAAGTTATGTTATGTGAAGTAATCTAAATTCTTTCAGAAAAGCTCCTTCCTGCCCCCCCCGCAAAAAGCCCAATAACTTTATAAATTTCACAGAAATTTAATTGTTTTCTCTGTTTTACTAAATAAACTATTTGCCTCCCCCATCCTTCGCTATCCTCCCCCTTACTTAGGGGCGTTTCCAGTGATTTGGCAATTTGTTCGTAACAGGGAGAATAATATATAATCAAAACTTGATTTCATGCCTGATTTGATTACAGGGTACTGATTAAACTAATGCTAGTGAATTTTCTTTAATTCAGTGATTAGGAGAAGGGTGTTTTCCTATACATCTTTGAGAGACCAATCACCGTAAGACAAATTCCCGGTCCTTAATGATGGGGAGACATGAATCAGGCATTAACTAATGTATTCATTCTTTTAAATATAAATTTATTAATAGGCTTTTAGGTTTTCCTCAGAAACTGGGACTTTAGGTCCCTGGGTAAATGCAAGGAAAGCGATCTCCTTGTCTCTTGAGTTTAATGACATTTATTACTACCGAGTCTTGACAAGTCCCATTATTACATTTCACTTTTTGAAAAGTGGCAGCATGCAAAGTATAATACCTGACATAGCATTATATATCTTGTCCAGTGAGTTTACAAGTTAATTCATTAAACCAAATCATTTTCATTAGAACACTGGCTTCATGTGTTACTTCTAGCACTAAAATAAATCATTTTATTCTGTCCATTATGGTAAGTGATACATCTGATACATTTATTAAGTTAAAGTGTTCTCTCAAATTCTCATGTTCAATTATTCTTGTCACCACTCACTAGGCTGATGATGCTCTCTGGAATCATTACCTATAAGAATAAATTCCAACTTTGTTTCCTGGTATTTATGTTTCTCCACCATTTGCTGATCTCCTGATATTCAGTACCCAAATCTTCCACAGCAACCAGGCTGCCCTATTCACAGTCTGAAGGTCTGGTAGGAACCCTGAAGCCTCCATAATACTTTTCCCTCCAACAAGAGCTTCACTGCCTCTTTGTTTAGGCAAACTGTACCCTTCCTTTGAGATCAAATCCAACCCTAACTCTTTCTATTTCTTATTTGCACCTCTCCTTTGCACATTACAATATATTCTGATGACAGCCATTTTAATGCTGTCCTTGCCATGGTATTGACAGGTATCACCTCCTTGAATTACAGTTTAGTCCATACATTGTGTAAGGATATAAACTACTTTGTAACAGTTTTCTCTACTCACCCAACAGTTAGCCCCAACTGCATAGAGAACAGTGTTCACATTAAAAATGTCTCAGTACTTACATATCAAATTTTGCCTGGGATCAGAAGAGGGGCAATGCATCTGTACCAAAGCCACTCTTAATAAATCAGCTCAAAGTTTCTTCTTGACACATTGGTGGTCACTTTTTTCATTTCTTTGAATCTACAGAGGAAATGACATGCCTTAGACCATAGACCATCCCAGCTACATTTTCTATAAATATTGAGTAATATTCCCAGGAGAAGTGATATTTATTGAATTTCTAACGTGTGGAGAATTCTATAAATTCTTAATTTCCAATTCCACTTGAGCTCTGTGTGTACTCTATAATCCTTGAATCTTTTGAACTTCACTTTTTGAATGCACTAAATAGTGCTATTGTACTATCACCAGTACACTTTTTTTCAGGCACTATGTTGCAAAAGTATTAAATTAGAAAATATTGACAGGAAGCCACAATAAACAGCAGAGACTTCACATATTACTGACTTTAATATAGCTGAATCTAGCACTCATTGGCTAAATCTTGGTAATATGTTATAAGAAAATATTTGACCACAATCAGATACAATAGATTGTTTACTAGCTCTCATTGGCTGAGAACATAAGACAAGAATAAAATGAATATTACTAGCTTAACCTAATAGACTGGTATATATATGTATGTGTATATATATTATATATATATATACACATACATATATATTAAACATTTCAGAGAATAATAGCATAATAAAATCATTCCCTCAAGTTGTTGAAAAAATAGGTTATGCTTATATTGAAAATTAAAACAAAAATATATGAGTAAATATGTCTGGATAACTACTTCAGTTATATAAAACCAATGATTCACAATGTCAATGATTTTCATGAGTATTCAATATAATTGTGATAATACTTATTAATATATTACAATATTTTAGAATCCAAGGAACCAAAAAGTCAATTCTGGACATTAGATGTTGACAATATTGAGGAAAAGAGATGTGGCATTAAGTAACTATAAAATAATGTCAACTCCTAAACTTACATACTATGTATAATTTTGTGATAATCTTTTGATGTGTGAATTTTGCTAGGCTTTAGTCCCTCATTAGTCAATCAAACACTAATGTAGGTACTGTTGTGAAGGTATTTAATCACAAGTCTGGTTAAAATCTATATTAGTTGACTTTAAAAGAGATTTTTCCCAGATAATCTGAATGGGCCTGATTTACTCTTTTGAAATGCCTTAAGAGCTAAGACCTCTCTGATGAAAAAGAAACTGCTTCTATAGACAGTAGTTTCAGCTATGGCATCAGGGTTCCAGCCTGCCTCATATATTTTGGACTTCCCCAGCGAACCCCAGCAATCCTCAGGCCAATTCCCTGCAAAGACATCTAAATTTATCGCTTCTGCTCATCTGTTTCCATAAGTGAAGCTTGAGTGACTGAACTGTGCATACTCAGTGTGTGTGTACAAATATGAGTGTGTAAGTTTATGTGTATAAACTCATCTATTCAGGGATATTAATAGAGTGAGCATATAACCTACCCCCCTTCCAATAGGCTGACACTTTTTTAAGTTTTTTATGCTGAAGACAAAAAAGCATCCAGCAATCAGCCAGGTGAAGGGTTAATGGCTGGACTGAGAATTAGAAGCCCATGAAACCGCCTGTGCATTGGCCTAGAGATCAATGAGTGGGTTGCTGTCTAGAAACATAAGATGGATATGAAGCCAAGTATGAAAGTTACAAAGGAACAAGACTTGTACTGGCCAGGTCCCAGTGAGTCCAGCCTACCTGAAAAATTTGTATTTTAAAAGAGGTTGATTTAATTAAATCCTGAATCTATCCTTTTAGGGTCTGAGAACTTGGGCTTTGGTGGTATCAAAACTCTATGTTAGTTTAGCCTTCAGTGTTAAGTTCCCCTCCAGTACTTTTCAAAAATGAATAAAAAAGTAAACTGTTATCTAAAGGCCCAAACTAGTAGGTATACCCAGGAAAGTTGGTTGGTTGGTGAGTATCCTGGGTTCTGTAATGAAGAACAGCATTTCAGGCTTTTTAGCCATGACCACATAAGCTGGCTAAGACCCACGACCATCACCATGTACTGGCAGCTGAGTATACTGCAAAGGCAATAATCAGGATGGAAAATTCCCCTTTCCAAGTTCTTGAAAACTGTAGTACAAGGTGGCACCTAGTAGCTTATTCCCTGGAACTCCCATGAAATGTAAGAATTTTATTTGTATAATTCTAGGCAAGATAAGTATGATTTTTCTTGAGTGAAAAGAATAGTTTATGATTAGAGGAGTGTTCCTTTCATTTTTCTTCTGAGACATCACTGACATATAACATTAGTTTTAGGTGTACAGATAATGACAGTATTTATATGTATTGTAAAATGGATACAATAAGTCTAGTCAAAATCCAACACTGTACAATTACAGTTTGTTCTTGTGAATAGAACTTTTAAGGCCTACTCTCTTAATTTTCAAAAATGTAATACAATATTATTAAACATAATCACACTGTACATTACATCCCCTTGAATTATTTATTTTATAATTGGAAATGTACTTGTACTTTTTGATTCTCTTCACTCATTTTGCTCACCTCCTACCTTCCATCCCCCACATCTGGCAACTCCATTCTGTTCTCTATCTATGAGCTTGGATTAGGTTTTGTTTTGTTTCATTTTTCAGATTCCATGTATAAGTGAGATCAAAAGGTATTTGTCTTTTTCTATCTGAATCATTTCACTTAGCATATGCCCTCAAGGTCCATCGGTGTTGTCACAAATGGCAAAATTTCCTTTTTTGTGGCTGAGTAATATTTCATTTTCTTTATCCATTAATCTATTGATGGATAGTTAAGATGTTTCCGTATCTTGGGTATTATAAATAATGCTTCAATAAACATGGAGTTTTCAAGTGATTGTTTTTATTTTCTTCTGGTACTCAGAAGTGAAACTGCTGGATTATATGGTAATTCTATATTTAAGTTTTGTGGAACCCCATACTGTTTTCCATAGTGGCTGTACCCATATACATTCCCAACAACACTGCGTGAGGGTTCCCATTTCTTCCTATTCTCACTTTGTATTTATTTTCTTTTTGATGGTAGCTATTCTAAGAGGAATAAGTTGATAACTCATTTTGGTCTTCATTGTTGTACCATTTCCCTAATGATTAGTGATGCTGAGTATCTTTTCATGTACTGATTGGGCATCTGTATGTTTTCTTTGGAAAAATTCAGATCCTTTGCCCATTTTTAATTGAAATTTTCTTTAGTTATCAGATAAATGGCTTGCAAATATTTTCTCCCATTCAGTAGATTCTCTTTCCATTTTGTTTAATTGAGAACTATTAATAGTTACACTGGGACACAGGTATAAAACATTCTTCAGGACAGACTGGTTAAATATTATTATCCTATATTAAAAAGAAAAAAAACACTCATGAGATCAAGGAAGGGCTTTAGACGGTATATGATTACCCTAAATTGAAAGCAAATATACACACATGCCATGTATGGCCATATTCCCTCAGTCTCTCAAAAGTTTCATGATTTAAAAGGTTAAGAATCACTGAAATTTCTTCTGTTCTGCAAGGCCCTTTATCATATTATCCTGTATTAGACTCTTTTTCTATCATGATCCCTGTTTTGTGATGTGCCTATCATATAATCTAAAGATTCCATGTGCATCTTTATTCTTTAATCCCAATAGGACTTCACTCACTGCCAAACATTTAATTAGCACTTATATTCTAACACATACTTCACTTTACCTTAGGATATGAAGGTGAATAAAATTTAAGTCAGTCATTGCAGAAATTCTACTGAAAATGTGCAATACAAAAAAAGTTGTATTTCTCAAAATTCTCTGATGTTCAACACACTTATCAGATATAATAAAACCACTGAAAATGATGAGAACAGTAGTCTCATTTTGGATTTTCAAAATAGGCAGCAATTTTGGTTATATGGTCTTAAGCTTTTATCTCAATAGACATTTTAGAATTTTTTTTTTTGATCTTTGTTAATGTACTACCCAGTTACATCACATAGGTCCCTCTGTGTCCTGTCTTAAAATATCATTTCCCACACTCACACTCTGTTCCTCTCTGCCTCTCAAAACTGAATAATATTTTTAAAAAAATTAACTTTGGAGCACCTGGATAGCTTAGTCGGTTAAGCATCTAACATCAGCTCAGGTCATAATCTTGCCTTTTGTGAGATTGAGCCCTGCGTCTGGCTCTTTGCTGATAGCTGAGAGCCAGGAGCTGGCTTCAGATTCTGTGTCTCCCTCTCTCTGGCCCTCCCCAATTCACACTGTCTCTCTCTGCCTCTCAAAAATGAATAAAATTTAAAAAAATTAAACTATCATGTTCCATAGAGAAGTGTTCCCATATTCAATTAGGACATCCTTCCACATATTAAGCTACTGATCTGCTCTTTCAGCATATCCAGTGTGTTATGGGGTGTGGTATATATGTTTGTTGTTTATTTAATTTTATTTTCTCTATAGTTAACACACCATGTAAAACTCATTTCAGGTACGTAATAGAGTAATTCTACAATTCTGTACATTAGTGAGTGCTCATAATGATAAATATACTCTTAATTTTCTTCACCTATTTCACCCACCTCCCCAACCAGCTCCACTCTGGAAACCATTAGTTTATTTGCTATGTTAATAGTCTGCTTTTTAGTTTGTCTCTTTTATCCTTGGTTCATTCATTTTGTTTCTTAAATTCCATGTATGAATGACATTATATGGTATTTGTCTTCATCTAACTGACTTATTTCGATTGCCATAATGCTCTCTAGCTTCATCCATGTCATTGCAAATAGCAAGATTTCATCCTTTCTTATGGCTAAGTAATAGTTCATTGTATATGTACCACATCTTTATTCATCTATTGATGGACACTGGGGTTGGTCCTATAATTTTGCTATTGTAAATAATGCTGCAATAAATACAGTGATGTATATATATTTTCAAAGTAATCTTTTCATATTTTTGGGTAGATACCCAGTAAGGAATTACTAGATTGTACAGTAATTTTATTTTTAATTTTTTGAGGAAGCTCCATACAGTTATCCACAGAGGCTGCACCAGTTTGCATTGCCACCAAGAGTACATGTGGGTTCCTTTTTCTCTACATCCTCAACCAACCTTATTTCTGGTGTTTTTAATTTTAGCCTTTCTGACAGGTGTGAGATGATATATTATAGTAATTTTAATTTGCTATTTTCTGATGATGAATGATACTGATCATCTTTCCATATGTCTTGAAATGTGTAGGTCTTCTCTGGAATAATGTCTCTTCATGTGTTCTGCCCATTTTTCAACTGAATTCTTTTTTTTTTTGGTGTTGTATTAATTCTTTATATGCTATGGATAAACACACTTTATCGAATATGTCATTTACAAATGTCTTCTCACATTCAGTTGTTGTCTTTTAGTTTTATTACTTATTTTGCTGTGAAGAAGCTTTTTTTTTATAGTTTATTGTCAAGTTGGTTTCCATATAACACCCAGTGCTCTTCCCCACAAGTGTCCTCCTCCATGACTATTACCCCACTTCCCCTTTCCCCTCCCTCTTCAGCCCTTAGTCTGTTTTCAGTATTCCAGAGTCCCTCATGATTTGCTTTCCTCCCTCTCCCTAACTCTTTTTTCCCCTTCCTCTCCCCATGATCCTCTTTTAGGTTTCTCCTGTTAGAATTATAAGTGAAAACATATGGTATTTGTCCTTTTCCACTTGACTTATTTTGGTAAGCATGGCACCTTTGAGGTCCATCCACTTTGCCACAATTCATTCTTTCTCATTGCCATGTAGTATTCCATTGTATATATAAACCCCGTCTTCTTGATCTGTTCATGAATTGATGGACATTTAGACTCTTCCCATGATTTGGCTATTGTTGAAAATGCCACTATGAACATTGGGGCACATGTGCCCCTATGTGTCAGCACTTCTGTATCCCTTGGGTAAATCCTGAGCAGTGCTATTGCTAGGTCATAGGGGAGTTCTATTGATAGTTTTTTGAGGAAACCCTACACTGATTTCCAGAGTGGCTGTAACAGTTTATGTTCCCACCAATAGTGTAGGAGGGTGCTCGTTTCTTCACATCCTCACCAGCATCTGTAGTCTCTTTATTTGTTCATTTAAGCCACTCTGACTGGAGTGAGGTGGTATCTCAGTGTGGTTTTGATTTGTATTTCCCTGATGATGAGTGATGCTGAGCATTGTTTCATGTGCCCGTAAGCCATCTGGATGTCCTCTTTGGAGAAGTGTTATTTTATGTCTTCTGCCCATTTCTTCACTGGATTATTCATTTTTCAGGTGTGGAGTTTGGTAAGTTCCTTGTAGATTTTGGATACTAGCCCTTTATCTGATATATCATTTACAACTATCTTTTCCCATTCTGTCGGTTGCCTATTAGTTTTCTTGATTGTTTCCTTTGCCTTGCAGAAGCTTTTTATCTTGATGAAGTCCCAAGAGTTCAGTTTTGCTTTCAATTCCCTTGCCTTTGGGGATGTGTCGAGTAGGAGATTGCTGCGGTGGAGGTCTAGGAGGTTTTTTCCTACTTTCTCCTTGAGGGTTTTGATGGTTTCCTGTCTCACATTCAGGTCCTTCCTTCATTTTGAGTTTATTTTTGTATATGGTGTCAGAAAGTGGTCTAGTTTTATTCTTCTGCAAGTTGCTGTCTCGTTCTCCCATCCATTTGCTAAAGAGACTGTCTTTTTTCCATTGGATACTCTTTCCTGCTTTGCCAGAGATTAATTGGCCATACATTTGTAGGTCCAGTTCTGAATTCTCTATTCTATTCCATTTGTCTATGTGTCTGTTTTTGTGCCAGTACCATACTATCTTGATGATGACAGCTTTGTAGTAGAATCTAAAGTCTGAGATTGTGATTCCTCCTGTTTTGGTTTTCTTCTTCAATTTTACTTTGGTTATTCAGTTTTTGTGTGTGTGTGATTCCATATGAATTTTAGGATAGTTTGTTCTAGGTTTGAGAAGAATGCTGGTGCAATTTTGATTGGGATTTAATTGAATGTGTAGATTGCTTTGGGTAATAATGACATTTTCACAATGTTTATTCTTATCCATGAGCATGTAACATTTTTCCATTTCTTTGTGTCTTCTTCAATTTCTTTCATAAGCTTTCTATAGTTTACATTGTACAGGCCTTTTACATCTTTTGTTAAGTTTATTCCTGGGTATTTTATGGTTTTTCGTTCAATTGTGAATAGGATCAGTTTCTTGGTTTCTCTTTTTGTTGCTTCATTATCGGTGTATAAAAATGCAACTGATTTAGTTATGTTGATTTTGTACCCTGCGACTTTGCTGAATTCATCAATCAGTTCTAGTAGGCTTCTGGTAGAATTGGTTGGGTTTTCCATGTAGAGTATTATGTCAAATGTGAAAATTTGACTTCATCTTTGCTGATTCTGATGCTTTTTATTTCCTTTTGTTGTCTGATTGCTGATGCTAGGACTTCCAACACTATGTTAAACAACAGTGGTGAGAGGGACATCCTTGTAGTGTTCCTGATCTCACAGGAAAAGCTCTCAGTTTTTCCTCATTGAGGATGATATTATCTGTGGGCTTTTTCTGAATTGCTTTTGTAATGTTTAAGTATGTTACTTCTATCCTAACTTTCTCCAGGGTTTTTATTAAGAAAAGATTGTGTCCAATGCTTTTTCTGCATCTATCGAGAGGATCATATGGTTTTTATCTTTTCTTCTGTTGACATGATGTATCACATTGATGAATTTGCAAATATTGAACCAGCCCTGTAACCCAGGAATGAATCCCACTTGATCATGATGGGTAATTCTTCTTATATGCTGTTAAATTTGATTTGCCAGTATCTTGTTGAGTATTTTGGCATCCGTATTCATTAAAGATATTGGCCTGTAGTTCTCTTTGTTTGTTGGGTCTCTGTCTTTGAGAATCAAAGTGATGCTGGCTTTGTAGAATGAGTTCGGAAGTTTTCCTTCTATTTCTATTTTTTGGAATAGCTTGAGAAGAATGGGTATTAGCTCTGCTTTAATGTAACACTCCATTGTGTGTGTGTATATATATATATATATATATATATATATATATACATACACCACATCTTCTTGATCCATTCATCATGTTATGGACATTTAGGCTCTTTCCATGATTTGGCTATTGTAGGAAGTGCCGCTATGAATATTGGGATACATGTGCTCCTATGCATCAACACTTCTGTATCTTTTGGGTAAATCCCTACAGTGCTATTGCTGGGTCATTGGGGAGTTCTATTGATAGTTTTCAATATGATTGTTTCTCTTTGTGATTAATTGTTTTATGTATTTGGGTGCTTCTGAATTCAGCACATAGATATTTGTAATTGTTAGCTCTTCCTGATGGAGAGACCCTGTAATTATTATATAATGTCCTTCTTCATCTGTTACTGCCTTTACTTTAAAGTGCAGTTTGTCCGATATAAGTATGGCTACTCTGGCTTTCTTTTGACTACCATTCGCATGATAGATATTTCCCCATCCCCTTACTTTCAATTTGAAAGTCTTTAGGTCTAAAATGAGTCTCTTGTAGAAAGAAAATAGATGAATTTTTTTTTTATCCATTTTGCTGTGCTGTGACATTTGATTGTATCATTCGGTCCATTTACATTCAGTGTTATTATTCAAAACTGTGGGTTTATATTCATTGTGCTCTCAGTAAAGTTCATGTTTGCTTTGTCTCTGGTACTTTGTTTCCTTGCAACATTTCCCTCAAAGTCCCTCTTAGGATTTCTTGTGGTGTTTGTTTGGTGGTGTTGAATTCTTTAAATTTTTGTTTGTTTGGGAACACCTTTTTTCTCTCCTTCTATTTTGAATGACAGGTTCACTGGATAAAGGATTCTTGGCTGCAGATATTTTCTGTTCATCACATTGAAGATTTTCTGTCATTCCTCTCTGGCCTGATAAGTTTTGTTAGATAGGTCTGTAACCACTCTGATCGGTTTCCCTTTGTATGTTAGGGCCCTTTTATCCCTAACTGTTTTCATAATTTTCTCCTTATCCTTATATTTTGACAGTTTCACTATGATATGTCCTGCCGAAGGTTGATTCGAGTTATGTCTTGGGGTTTTCTCTGCACCTCTTGGATTTCAGTGTCTATTTCCTTCCACAAATTGGAGAAGTTCTCAGGTATACTTTGATCAAGCACCCCTTCAGGCCATTTTCTCTTTCTTCTCCTTCAGGAATTCCTATGATACAGATACTGTTTTGTTTGTATCACTCAGGTCTCAAAATCTCCTTTCCTGCTCCTATATCAATTTCTCTTTTTCTCAGATTCCTCTCTTGCTATAAATGTGTCTTCTAATTCACCTATTTTCCTCTCTGGCTCTTCAATCCTTGCAGTGGCAGCCTCCATTTTATTATGTACCTCATTTAAAGCCTTTTTTAACTCGTCACAGCAATTTTGAAGGTCCATGGTCTTTGTATCAATAGCTTCTCGGATGCTTTTTCCAAGTTCAGTGATTAATTTTTTGAGAATTGTTCTAAATTCTTGTTCAGTTATATTGCTTATATCTGTTTTAAGCAGTTCTGTGGCTGTGACTTCTTCCTGGAATTTCTTTAGAGGAGAGTTCTTTCATTTTGTCATTTTGGCTAGTTTTCTGTCTCTTGTCAGTTTTAAAAGCTTATTGTGCACTGTGCACCTGTTAGTATTGCTCTATTAAAGGAGACTCATTGACTGTCTGGGGCCTGTCATTTCAGGAAGTGTTCTTTTAATGGTGTCTCTTGGTTTTTCTTGTTGTGCCTTTAATTATTTTATTTCCCTACTCAATGGTATTTGGGACTCTCCACCATGTGTACTGTGGCTTGTTTCTTGAGGTAGTGCTGAAAAGGAAAACAGACAAACACACAGGGAACAAAAGCATGCAAATGCACAAACAAATTAAACAAACAAGCAAACCAAAAGGGGAAAGAAAGAAAGAAACGAAAAAGAAAGAAAAGGAAAAAAGGAGGGTACCGAAACAACAAAAGACAATGCACGGTCTAAAAGCATTTATCCAGCCGAAGGGAAGGGAGAGATAAGAATGAGATAAGGGAAAATATATCTGGATGGCCAGGAAAAAAAAGGCAGTTCTTCCATGTGGATGGGCGTGGTTTGGATAGGTGCGTCTCGAGGGCTGTTCTCTGGGGCCCTGCCTTAGTTGTTATGGGTAGAAGGATGGCAGTGCCCCAAGCTCTGCTCAAACCAAGCATGGCAAGCCACTCTTTTGAGTCCTATCTCCCTGTGTGGTGAGTTAGCCAAGTTGCATTTTCCAAGCCCCGCCTCGTTTCCAAATCCTAGTCCATGCACTTTAATTC
Organism: Suricata suricatta; assembly: GCF_006229205.1. Taxonomy (NCBI): domain Eukaryota; kingdom Metazoa; phylum Chordata; class Mammalia; order Carnivora; family Herpestidae; genus Suricata; species Suricata suricatta. Next base: position 147,514,942 of record NC_043700.1, on the reverse strand, counting down.
TACTGCAAGAGATGAGATGTACTCCTGCTGGAGTCTGGCTTCCTATCTGGGATTGAGTAGGGGGAGGGAGCTGTTTCTCTTGGCGCAGCCTGAAATTGGTAACATCATACCCGAGCCCAAGGAAGAATGTGGCAGCTAGATGGGAAGGATTTCTCTCCCAGTGCCCCGCAGTTATATATGGGATGACAATATCTCTCTCCGTCCCTGGCTGAGATTTTTATCCCTTCTCTGGAGATAGTTCTATGAGCATTTTCAGTCTTTCTTTCTCTTCCCCCTTGTCTCTCCAGGGCTCCGTGTGCTCTTCCTGCATTAGGCTGGGGCTTCCTCTCTCCTCCACACCTCCAGGGCCCAGCCCATTTTTATTTTCTCAGTTCACACTCACTCAGGCCCCTTTGAGGTTGTCTTCTTTCTGGAGTCTGTGTGTGTTCCTTCCACTCTTGCAGATCAAAGTACTGTGGCTTCAGTCCTTCTCAGTTTGATAGAAGCAGGTGGGGAGAAGTTACAGCGCTCCCTACTTCTCAGCCATCTCGTCCCCTCTCCCCAAAACTTTTTTTTTATGTAGTCCCAATAGTTTATTTTTCCTTTTGTTTCTCTTCCCTCAGAAGACTTATGTAGAAAAATATTGCTACAGACAATGTCAGAGAATTTACAGCTTGTTTCTCTTCTGGAACTTTTATGGTTTCAGGTCCTACATTTAGGTCCTTAATCCATTTTAAGTTTATTTTTTCATATGGTGAAAGAAAGTGATCCAGCTTCATTCTTCTGCATGTAGCTGTCCAGTTTTCCCAACACCATTTTTAAAGAGACTGTCTTTTTCCCACTGCATGTTCTAATCTCCTTTGTTAAAGATTGATTGACCACATGATTTTAAAATTATTTCTGGGCACTTTTTATTCTTTTCTATTGATCTATTTTTGTGTCAGTATCATACTGTTTTGATTACTACGGTTTCATATTATATCTGGGATTGTAATACCTCCAGTTTTGTTCTTTTTTTTTCAAAATTGCTTTGGCTATTCAGATCTTTTGTGGTTACATACAAATTTTAGGATTGATTCTTTCAGCTCTGTGAAAAATGATGGTATTTTGGTAGGGATTGCATTATATATGGAGATTGCTTTAGGTTGCATGGACATTTTAACAATATTTGTTCTTCTAATCCATGAGCATAGAATGTCTTCCCATTTGGTTGTGTCATCTTCAATTTCCTTCATTAATGTTTTATAGTTTCAGAGTATAAGTCTTTCATCTCCTTGGTTAAGATTACTCGTAGATATTTTATCTATTTTTTTAATTTTAAGTGTTTTTTTCCCTTAATTTCTCTTTCTGCTACTTCATTTTTATTGTATAGAAATGCAACATTTTGGGGTATTGATTTCTTACTATGCAACTTTACTCAATTCATATATAAGTGCTGATAGTGTAAGTTCTATATTTCTTTGGTATTGGTTGTTATTTCTCTTCTTTAATTTCTGATTTTGTTATTTTGGTCTTCTCTCTGTCTCTCTTTATGGTCTCACTAAAGGCTTATCAACTCTTTTGATGTTTTTAACCAACTCCTGGTTCCATCGATCTGTTCTATTGTTTCCTTAGTTTCTATTTTATTTAATTTTGTTCTAATATTTATTATTTCCTTCCTTCTATTGGTTTGAGGGTTTCTTTGTTCTTCTTTTGCTAGCTCGTGTAGGTGTAAGTTTAGGATGTTTACTTGAGATTTTTTTTCTTGCTTCTTAAGGTAGCCTGCATTGCTCTTATTTCCCCTCTTAAATAAAATTTTGCTAGATATGAAAAATGTTAGACCATTGCATTTTTATTTTCATTCTCCACATATCTTTTAACTTTCACTTTGATTTCTTGATTGACTCATTCACTATTTAGTAGCATGTTGTTTAACCTCAATGTTTATATGTTTTTTCTATATTTTTTCTTGTAGTTGATTTCTGGTTTCATAGCATTGTGTCATCCCTCTTGTAGAGATCATGTTAATCTTCTCTGTATTGTTCCATTTTAGTATATATGCTGCTGAAGCAAGCACCCTAGTTTCATTGCATTGTGATTGGAAGAGATGTACGGTATGACTTCAGTCTTTTTGAATTTGTTGAGGCCTGTTTTGTGACTTAATAGGTGTTCTCTTCTTGATAATATTCCATGTGCACTTGAAAAATAGTGTGTATTCTACTATTTTAGGATGGAATTTTCTTAATATACTGTTAGAGCCACACGGTCCAATGTGTCATTCAAAGCCATGATTTCCTTGTTTTATAGGTCTTTATTTAAATTCCAGTTAATTAATATACAGTGCAATATTAGTTTTAGGTGCATAATATAGTGATTCAACACTTTTATATGATGCCCAGTTCTTATCACAAGTGTACTTCTTAATCCCCATCACCTATTTGACCCATCCCCCTACTCACCTCCTCACTGGTCACCATCAGTTTGTTCTCTATAGTTAAGAATCTGTTTCTTGGTTTGCCTCTCTCTCTCTGTCTCTCTTTCTCTCTTTTTCTTTTTGCTCATTTGTGTTTTGTTTCCTAAATTCCACATATAAACGAAATCATATATTTATCTTTCTCTGACTAACTTATTCCACTTGGCACATGCTGTAAATGGCAAGATTTTATTTTTTAAGGCTGAACAATATTCTGTTATATCCATCTCACGTCTTCTTTATTCTTTGCATCCTTTTATTCTGTGAATCCTTTGCCTTTTACTATAGATATATTTGTTTTACTGATTTGGGGTTTCCTACATTTCTTATTCCTACTTGTGGTCTTTCCTTTCCACTCAAAGAATTCCCTTTAACATTTCTTGTATGGATGGCTTAGCAGTCATTAATTGCTTTAACTTTGGGAACTCTTTATCTCTCCTATTCTGAATGATAGCCTTTCTGGACAAAGTATGATTTCTTTAAATACATTTTTTTGCCTCCTTTTCTTCCTTATTCTCACAGCCCTACAATGGGAATGTTATTACTCTTGATGGTGTCAATGTTGTTCCCTACATCTATTATCATTTTTATTTATTTTTTATCTCTTTCCTATCCAGTGTGATTGCTTTCCATTGCTCTGTCCTTCAGGTCACTGATATGTTATTTTGCTTCCTTTAGTCTATCGTTTATTTCATCTAGTGTATTTTTAATTTCAGTTATTGATTTTTTAAATTTTTTAATGTTTTTTAAATTTATTTTTGAGAGCCAAAGAGAGAAATAGTGTGAGCAGGGGAGGGTCAGAGAAAGAGAAGGAGACACAGAATCTGAAGCAGGCTCCAGGCTCTGAGCTAGCCATCAGCACAGAGCCTGACGCGGGGCTTGAACCCACGAACCGTGAGATCATGACCTGAGCTGAAGCTGGACGTTCAACTGACTGAGCTATCCAGGCACCCCTCAGTTATTGATTTTTTCATCTCTGATTCATTTTTTGTTTTCTCTTTGAAAGGGGTTCTGCACTCTTTCTCCAAGTCCAAGGAGTATCTTTATGACCATTACTTTCTATATCAGGCATATTATTTATTTCTGTTTTGTTTAGCTCTCATGTCTTGATTTTGTCCTATTCTTTCATTTAGGACATATTCCTCTGTCTCCTCATTGTTTAACTCTGTTTCTGTTTCTATGTGTTAGAGTCAGCTATATATTCTGCTCTTAAAGGTAGAGGCTTTATGAAGAAGAGAACCTATAGTGCCTTACAGTCTGATTTATCCTGTTCACCAGAATCTGGTACTTCAGGGGTGTCTCCTGTGTGTTGCATGTGCCCTACTGTTATATCTGAGTTGTGTTTATCTTCAGTCCCATTATCTACATTGGCCTTCTTTGCCTATTGTGTGAGAGTTTGTTCCCTGTGTTGTTAGTGGGCCATCCGAGGCTTCCTTGAATTGGTGTTGAGACAGACTGGGCATCTGTCAGAACTTCAGTAGCACCAAACTGCAGGGTGTTGTATTATGTTCTGAAAAGCTTTCTTTGGTGGGCAGGACCTACCATTAGACCAGATGTCTTCCTCCAGCCCACTTCTGGGGCTGAAGTGAGACTGGTGTGCATGATTATTTTCCCCTCTCCCTGGGGCAGGAGTCACCTCATGGTGGAGCTGATCCCTATCTGGGCTGCTTGTACACTGCCAGCCTTATGGAACTTCTTTTGATGTACTCTTGTCAAAGGTATATTGGAAGGCATAAGACTGCAGGAGAATGCAGAGATGGGATGCAGTGCCAGCAAGATTAAAGCAGATCTGCTGTGAGAGAAGATCTAGAACCTCCTGTGGAAGGTTGGAGGGAGTGGGTCTATAGAAGAATGCCAGTCATGCAGTGACAGCAAATTCCACATGGTCCACTACATCCACTAAAAACTCCTGCCAAAGCCTTATGGATTGGAGGGAACAGATCCACAGAAGCATGGGCATGGGATGCTGCTAGTTAGCTAGGTGGAGAATGTGTGCCGTCTTGGTTCCTGCACGTGTCTCTTTGTCTAGGCTGTCAGGCAGAGAATGAAAATGGGGTCGGCCAACTCATTTGTTCCTGGATAAATCTCCCAATAATTCCTGCCCCACTTGCATATGCTTTGAAATTACTAAACAAACAATCCTCCCAGAAAGCTCCAGATGTTTTTTCCAACTTTCTATGTATCTCTGTGGAGCTGTTTGTTGTGCTTTCTCTCTTTAAGGGTGCATACTCAGTTTCCTCCAACTCTTCCAGATCTCCTAGATCTAAGCATACTGCTTTTTAAAGTTCCAGGTGTTAAGCCTGCTGATTGTAAAAACTTGCAAAATAATGCTTTCAAAACTAAATGTTATGGAGATTCATATTTCTGTGTGGATCCCTGTGCCTAGGGTGCCTGGTGTGAAAGACTCGTTCTTTATTCTTTTTGTGCTGAAGATATCCCTAGCTATGGGGATTATCCTGTGGGTCATTTAGCTCCCATCCATGTCTTTATCCTTTGTGGCTTCTTCTCTACATTTGGCTATGGACAATCTGTTCTGCCAATCTTTGGGTCATTTCCTGGGTTATTTTCATTGTCTAGATGTATCCATGGATGAGTTGAACTTAGAAAACTTCTACTGCACCTTCTTCCCAGATGTCCCATGGTATTTCTTTGTGTGTGTGTGTGTCTAGATTTTTCTAGAGAAAACCATCAGTTACACTACAACCTTCTGTTCACCCATTATCATTTCCAGAATTACAAAAACATTTTTCTGTGGTCACTTCAGTTTCCCAATCTTATTTACTCATGAATTTGTAGGAGTTGGTTATCCAAAGTAACCTGTCAGCTTGTTTTAAGTCCACAAGCTCCACCCACTTAAAATTTAATGTTTATTTACTTTTTAGAGAGAGCACAGGAGCAGGGGAGGGACAGAGAGAGAGGGAGACTCAGAATCTGAAGCAGGCTCCAGGCTCTGGACTGTCAGCACAGAGCCTGATGCAGGGCTCGAACTCAGGAACCGTGAGATCATGACCAGATCTGAAGTTGATGCTTAACCAACTGAGCCATCCAGTTGCCCCAAGCTCCACCCACTTTTAGCATTACTGTCACTAAATATAGTTCATACAGCAAGACCATTATTTGCAAATAATTTTGTGGTCTAAATACAAATGCTGGTCGTCTGCTCTTGATATTTATTTACATATTTAATTCATATAGTAATCATGTGATTGAAGAAAGAGATATAGTTTTACTAAATAAAGACAGAGTTCTACTACAATCTCTCTGTGTTTTATGTATTATACCAACTCATTACACCCAAATGTCTTAATTTTAAGCCAATAATATACCAATTTTGGACTGCTTGGTGATTCAGCATCTCCCATGCTTCTGCTACTTTGCCATTATTGTGGTATCTGAACAATAAGAGGTTTATATCTGGTTTGTCTTATATATTTTTTAACTTTTTTAATGTTTTATTTTTGAGAGAGAGAGAGACAGCATGAGCAGGGGAGGGTCAGAGAGAGAGGGAGACACAGAATCTGAAGCAGGCTCCAGTCTATGAGCTAGCTGTCAGCACAGAGCCCAAAGCAGGGCTCAAATCCACCAACCATGAGATCATGACCTGAGCCAATGTCAGACACTTAACCAACTGAGCCACCCAGATGCCTTTGGTTTGTCTTTTATATTTAAGCTACTCTGAAATGAGACTGTTAAAACAAGAGGATAAAAACTGTTACTGAATGTAACATAAATTTTTTAAAAGTTTACATGACCTAGAATTATAAAATTTTTCTAGGCAGCTATCAATGGAGTGGGACTTTTCTACGAGTTATATTGCCAAACTTAAGATAGCATTCTTGACAATTTTTAAGAAAATTGAGTCAAATACAATTAAAGTATGTAAAGCAATGTGAAATGTGCATACCAATTTCCAAGAAGAGAATTTATCCTTAGAAATTCTTTGAAGGACTTGACAGCAAATTCAATTTTACATCTGCCATCCTATGAAAATCAATTCACGTTTTAGAACCATCATCTATAAATTCCTTACGAGAAGTTATGTCCCAAATCAATTTTGTGATTATTATCTACTTCTTTGTAAACTTTTGATATATTCTTAGCATAATGTAAGTGATTATACATGAAAGTTGTGGTGACTATAAATAATAAGACTTCTTTTAGGCAATTGTGCTTTAAATGTTTTAAGAAAGTTGGTTCTACTATCTACCATATATTACCATAATCAATGAGAGCTATGCAATTCATTCATGGTATTATAATTTTTTGTTGTGTCATTCCTGAGAGATTAGAAGTTCCATACATTTTCTGCAATCCCTTGCATAAAGAAAAGGTAGATCATATTTTCATAACAAACTGTTTTAAAGTATTTAATCTTTTATAAAAGATCTATTCCTTTACTGTTTCAATTTTTCTTGCTTAAACTGCAAAGTATACTTTTTTTTTAATTTTGTAAGAACACTATAGAAAAACTCTTGAAAGAAATTTTAAACAGGAATCTGAACTTTCTTTGGAAGGCTACAGTTTATAGAAGGAAAACATGTGCTTGAAAGGCAAACAAAAACCACAACAAAATCTCTTGAAGCCAAAAGACAAAATAAAAAAAATATGCTAAAAACATATATGAGGCTTTCATTTACCAGAGCTCTTAAATGAATCTTTAGTGTGATATTTTTCATAATTTATAAACTATCTTTTCTCTTTGAAAATGCAACACTCTTGGTTTCACTTTATTTATTGGTATTTATCTTCCTCACTGGCTCCTTTTTCTTCCCTCAGTGAACATATTCTTTGACATGAAAAGCATTGGTGTTACTACTTTAAATTCTATGCTCTGACCCTTAATACAAATTTTTTCTTTTTTTTAATTTTTTAATGTCTATCCATTTTTAGAGAGAGTGTGTCTGAGTGGGGAGGGGCAGGGAGAGAGGGAGATAGAGAATCCAAAGCAGATCCAGGCTCTGAGTGGTCAGCACAGAGCTAGACACAGGGCTTAAACTCGTGGACCAGGAGATCATGACCTGAGCTGAAGTCGATCACTTAACTGACTTAGCCACCTAGGCACCCCAATAAAACTATTTTCAAATTTTCAAATATTGACCTTTGTCTTCAATTTCAGACAAACTTTCAAATTAAATGATTCCTAACACTTCTTTATGCCAAAATCATCTCTATCTAAAATGTCCTTTTTCTCTCAATTCATTTATCTATCTGTTGAGACAGGATTAAACTAATACTTCATATAATGCCTCCCTCTTAATTGGTGCTTAGAAAAAGTTGATTATTGGATCACATATTTTCCTACCACTTACACTGAAAACTAGTATTTTTTTTCCTATGTCTCACACTCTCTTCTCAAAGACTGAGGTTTGACTTCTTTTTTTTAATGTTTACTTTATTTTTGAGAGAGAGTGCAAGTGGGGCAGGGGCAGAGAGTGAGGGACACAGAGGATCTGAAGAGGGCTTTGTGTTGACAGTAGCGAGCCCAATCTCAATCTCACAAACTGCGAGATCATGACCTAAGCCAAAATAGGATGCTCAACAGACTAAGCCACCCAGGTGCCCCGAGGTTTGATTTCTTCTATTTTTTTTCTTGGGATCCTTCTTTTATATTCACTCCATGAATAAATTATCCCAAATGACAACTAAGAAAAATAATCTTCCTGTTATATTTACTTCATATTCCTAGAGAATATCAACATCAGATTAATTTCCTAAAATACAAATTTTAAGATATTCTTTATTAAAACTACTCAGTGGTGAAGTGGGAAGAAGGGATGAATAGTCAGAGCAGAGAAGATTTTTAGGCAGTGAATATACCCTGTATGATATCATAATGATATATATGTGTCATTATATATTTGTTCAAACCTATAGAATGTAAAACACCAACAGTAAACCCTAAGGTAAACTATGGACTTTGTGTGATTATATTTTATCAATGTAAGTTCATCAGTTGTAACAAACGTACCGCTCTGTTGGGGAGTGTTGGAAATACAGGAGGGATGTAGATGGGGGCAGGAGGTATCTGTGAAATCTCAGTATCTTCCTTCCAATTTTGCTGTGAATCTAAAACTGCTATAAAATTTTTTTAAATTATTAAGAGGAGCACCTGGATGGCTGAGTCATTTAAGGATCAGACCTTTAATTTTGGCTCAGGTCATGCATGATACCACAGTTCATGACATAGAACCCAGCTGACACTACACTGACAGCGTGAAGTCTGCCTGGAACTCTTTCTCCTTCTTTCTCTCTCTCTCTGCCCCTCCCCTGATTGTTCTCTCTCAAATAAACATTAAAAAATTATAAATACACTTAAAGTTTTTTTATTAATATTCTTCAATGGATATTTCAATTACTCTTCTTGTTTTCCACCTAGAAATCTAAATATAAGTCCTGAACAATATGCTTGCTTTTCTCTTTGTATCTGCCTTAGTTCCCAATGTGTCACCATAATTTCAACCAAATTGATATTCTCACTGCACTTTTAAATTTCTTACAAAGATTTCCATTCCTTTAAGTAAATTGTGCTTGCTGTGTCCAAATCTTGATAATCTCTCTCCTATCTCCTCATATATCCAAATCTTACTAATGCTTAAAAGTCTAACACACATTTCATCTACTTCAGGAAGGTTTTTCTGAACTTGCTGTTTAATGGTAATTTCCCCCACTATTGAGGCATTAAAACAGGGTGGCCTTTGGTAACAGACAGAACAGGTTCTAAATATTTATCTCGTACTATCTTGTGACTTTGGACACATTTCTTGACTTTTTAAAATTCATATTCCTTAGGCATTGGAATTGGATATTACAATTCACATCATTTTCTAAAGGCTGGATTAACTCCATATGTATATAGGTTCGTGTACATAGGTGTGTTTGCATATAGTGTCTTGAATATAGACATAACAAATGTTCAGTAAATTGTACCTACAATTGTTCCTAAAGTACTTCTTATCATTTCCACTCATTTAATCACAGATCACATATTTAGCAAGTGGAACACCATATTTATGGATGCTGTCCCAGTTCTCTCCTCTTCTAAATCTATATATGATTCCAATATTTTAGTTATTTTAAATCCCTCACAACACTAAACAGAGAAGTCACTTAATAAATATCTTTTGACTTTCGTGGAATAAAATATCTTCCTCAACCTCTACCTAGGATCACAAAGTTTTATACATGGAAGCACATCCTGAAAAGTACATGCCTAGATTGCAGATTTAGGAAAACTCAGAGATAATATCCTTAAGTATTAATATCAAGAATATTACAAGAATAATTTCTGATTAGAATGTTGCCCCAATGCAACATTTTAAAAAGCTTTGTCTTAGAGTTAGTATAATGCTACCATTCATTGGATATCAGCTCAGTGACTTTGGTCAAGTGATATAAAATATCTAGGTATCCACTTTCTCCTCTAAAAATGTGGAGGTAATATAATACCATTATTATATAGAACCTTAAAAACCAATTGAGAAATAATAGTTAACATCAAAGTATTTCATGAAGCTACACTATACATAGAAAATATTTTCATAAGCACTTGTGCTTAGACCTGAAGAAAATAAAATTTATTTTCATTTGCAGCACTTTGTACCTAGATGTTGATGACTGTGGACTAAAATGTATGGGAATATAGTATGTTCTATGGAAGGACACAGGCCATTAGAACTGAGAAGGAAAGGAGATGGCACAAGGTCCTGGAAGTCAAAAGATGGTGATAGAAGTTTATAAAAAATAGATAAATAAGGAATAAATAAATTCACATAAATGTGAATGATTATATTTAAATGAAAAAAAAAAAAGAAAGCCAATTGGAGCACCTGGCTGGCTCAGTCTTTTAAGCGTCTTACTTCAGCTCAGGTCATGATCTTACATTTCTGGGTTTGAGCCCTACATTGGGATCTGTGCTGACAGCTCAGAGCCTGGAGCCTGGTTCATATTCTATGTCTCCCTCTCTCTCTTCCCCTCCCCTGCTCATGCTCCATCTCTTGCTCTCTCTCTCAAAAAAAAACATATATATATTTATAAATTTTTTTGAAAATGACATAGAGACGATTGGAAGATAACCCATTAAGGTCATTTAGGCTCCAGACAATTAATAAAGCCTTAACTTTCCAGAACACATAGACAGATTTCTTGATAGCCAGAGAATTTTAGGTAAAGAATTTTCCAGATATACAGATATGCAGATACAGAGACAACTTTTTCAAGTTTAGGAACAGGAATACCCCAAAAGTAGTTTCCATACATTTAATGTAAATGCTAATTTTGGTAGATTAGCTTATTGATGAAACACATAACTATTTTTACCTAAGATATGCATCAAATACTTAAAAATAGTGTATGAATCTTTTTTACAAAAGGAAAAGATGAAAATAATATTGCCCAGTGATGATGTCCCACACTGCTACAAACTTCTCATTTTCTGAACATAATATCCAAATTGTTATCATATCCAAATGTTAGCAGCAATATAAAAACAGGTAACTTTCTTGCCAGATCATACTTTAATTATGTTCTATAATATATCAACAATAATCTCTGTAAAAGTTAAGGTAATGATTTGCCTTTTTGTATCAATAAGACACAGAAATATAATGACCAAAGTGTCAGAACAATGTATACACATTCAGGTATTTCTGTTCCAAATAGTTTTCGTTAAAACTATCAAATTCATATCTCAAAATCAAAGGACTATTTAAAAAATAATTAGCATACTTTAAGAAAAATATAACTAGATTATTAATGAATTAAAAAAACAGGAACTAATTACAGATACTTACAGGTAAGTGTTAAAAACATAAACTGAATTTCCATTGCCTCCTTACCAAAGAACTCTAGTTGTTCACTAGTCTGGGATACCAGCTCAATACTGCAATGCATTTATTTCACCCCTTTGATCTTGACTGATTTTTCTTTCAATTAATGTTATGGGGTACATTGAAGGATAACAAACTGATTTCCACTACAAGAGTCACCATTTCCCATTGTTAATGCCATAAATAGATCTGGCTTTTCTAGGTTCAGAAACTCTGGTTTGTCCTCTGCTTTTACCTGCTCCTTTTTTCTTTTTTTTTTTTTTATGCCATGTTTTCCCCCTCCTACTTGATTTTTTCAGACTCATCTATTAGCACACTTTTATTTCTCATTCTCTTTCTAATGCTACTTCTCTTCCTACCCATATTTCCTTTTTCCACAATTCTTTTTATATTTCAAGAATTCTTCTTTTAAAAATATTCTTCTCGATTTTCTCCTACTTCAGCTGGGATTTCCCTACAAAGATCTTCTGAGAAAGAAATCTAGAGGAGGAGGTGAAAGAAGAAATGGCCAGTTCTCAGGGACTGCTGCCCTTCAGGGATGTGGCCATAGGATTCTCTCAGGAGGAGTGAGGATGCCTGAACCACAGCCAGCGGGAACTTTACAGGGATGTGATGTTAGAGAACTACGGACACCTCTTCTTCTTGGGTTGTCTTGTGTCAAAGCCAGACCTGGTCATCTTTTTGGAAAAAAAGCAGGTGCTATGGGATGTGAAGAGAAAGGAAACCGTAGCCTCATACCCAGCTGTATCTTTAGATGATACTGAGAAGCTCCTTCCAAAGATTTTCACAGAATCTTCCTTCCAAAGAATGTCAGTGGATACATATAAACCTAGTGCCGTTGAGAATGAATACTTAGTGATGGACTGGAAGAAGGATGGGGAGAGTGAAGGGCATCAACGATGGCTGGGGACTCATTTTCCAGAAAATGATTATGAATGTAATAAATACAGTGAGGTCTTTGGTCAAAGCGCCAACCTTATTATACATAAGAGTATACATTTGGGAGAGAATCCTTCTAAATATAATGAATGTGGGAAAATACTTAACCAGTCATTTAATGTCGGTGATCAAAAGAGGATTCATGTGGGAAATAACCCATACACGTGCAATGAACCTGAGAACATGCTTAGTCAGTCGTCAAGACTGCATATAAACAAGACAATCTATACTGGACAAAAGGGTTACATTTGTGAGGAGTGTGGCAATGCCTTCAACAGGCATTCAGCACTAATTCAACATCAGAAAGTGCACACTGGAGAGAATGCTTACAAATGTGTAGAAGGTGGAAAACCCTTTAATTATGGCTCATCAGTAAATGGACATAGACTAATTCCTACTGGAGAGAAACCTTACACACATAAAAAATGTGGGATGGCCTTTACCCAACACTTTCCTATTATCAAAGATCACCGAATCCATACTGGAGAGAAACCTTACCAATGTAATGAATGTGGCAAGGGTTTTAGCAGGTCCTCACACCTTACTCAACATCACCGAATCCATACTGGAGAGAAACCTTACCAATGTCAAGAATGTGGCAAGGCCTTTACCCGTTCCTCAGACCTTACCAGACATCACAGAATCCATACTGGAGAGAAACCTTACCAATGTAACGAATGTGGCAAAGCCTTTACCCAGCTCTCAGCCCTTAATCAACATCACAAAATTCATACTGGAGAGAAACCTTACCAATGTAAAGGATGTGTGAAGGCCTTTTCCAGGCGCTCACACCTTACTAGACATCACAGAATCCATGCTGGAGAGAATCCTTCGCAATGTAGAGTGTGGCAAGGCCTTTAGTTGTTCCTCATACCTTAGTCAACATCACTAAGAAACCTTACCAATGTGAGCAATATGGCATGGCCTTTCAGCAGTCCTCATGCCTAAATCGACATTGCAGAACTCATACTAGATTGACACTTTGCAAATGTAAAGAGTATTGCCAGATCTTTAAGTGACTTTACACCTTATCAACATCACATAATTCATACTAGATAAAAGTGAGCAATGTATAGAATGAATTAAGGTCTTTATTCACTCTCCAACCTGTACTCATTATCACAGATTTCATATTAGAGCAAATCTTCCAAATTTAAGGAACGTGAGGAAAGTTTTGTGGACTGCTCACCCCTTATTTCACATTGGAAAACTTATACTGGAGAATAACCACTGAATACTAAACAATGTGCAAGGCTTTTAAGCAATTCTACATCCTGATTCCTAATCGGAGAAGGAATACTGGGGAGGAGTTTGCAAATATACAGAATTCGGAATTTGGAAAGCCTGTTATTCAGAGGTGAAGCTTCATTCTGCATCCCAGAATTCATAGTGGAGAAAAAGCTTAAAATGTACAGAATGTAGTAAAACCTCTATGACTGCTCAACCCTACTCAGGATCACAGACTTTATACTGAGGAGAAACATTACAAAGGTAAAGAATGGGTCCAGCCTATAGCTGGAACTCACAACTTGCTCCACATCATAGCTACCTTACAACATAGAAAGTCACATGTGGAGAAAATTGCAGTGCTTCTACGTGGGATTTGATCTTTAATCAGTATCTGAAAATGCACATGAGATTTAGATCCTACTACATAATAAATGAGGCAACGCCTTCATTTTAAGTATACACTTTAGCAAACTGTAGACAGTGTATGAAAGAAGGTAGTTTTGAAGACATAAATATTTAGAAAAATATATATATTGACATCAAATATCAATAAATGTCACAGAACTCACCTTGGAATGTAGAATATCAGTCCCTACAGATATACATCAAAATACTGATGTTAAGGAATAATGCAAAGTTGAACATGATGTTTGTGCTATTATGCCTCAAAAGAGTAAATGGATTAGTTTTTGTAATGTTGATATTTTTTGAGAAAGAGAGACATAGAGACAGCAGGATTGGGGAGGGGCAGAGAGGGAGGATGACACCGAATCTGAAACAGGTTCCAGGCTCTGAACTGTCAGCATAGAGCCCAATAGGGGACTTGAACTCACGAACTGCAAGGTCAGGATCTGGGCCAAAGTTTCATACTTAAGTGACTGAACCACCCAGGTGCCCCAAAAGGACCAATTTTTGCATAGGGATAATTAATTTCAGTCTGTGTGCTCTTTTTTGTCACATCACCCCTATCTACATTTGTGACTAGAAAATATTAGTATATTTCTACTATCAAAATACTTCCAAAACTCATTAAATCTGAGTGGTTTGGGAAAATTATGTGGCTGATTATTGATGCAGGAGAGATACGACATGCCCTTCTTCACAAGGTGTGACTCATGCCTCATTCTCCATGGAAGATGAAGGGCAACATGATATACAATATATAAAGAAAATGTACAAGGAGATGGTGTTGGCAAAGACACTGATGCAAGTTCTCATGAAAGAAGTGTTCAAAGCATCATTCTTTTCCCTGTATTAAGACAAAAATCTTGTTGAATATTACAAATAAAATAATCTCTCACTACTGGTGTAATTTCACTACAGCAATAGTTAGAGAATGTCAGTTGATGTGGTTGGAATGATGCAATCCTCAGAGAGATTAGAAAGAGCATAACTAATTTTCCCCAAAATAGCATATAATTATACATACACATTTTAAATATTTTCTAAAAACTTACTTATTTTGAGAGAAAGAAAGAGTATGAGTGGGGGAGGGGCAGAGAGAGACACAGAATCCGAATGAGGCGCCAGGCTCTAAGCTGTCAGCACAGAGCATGATTCGAGGCTCCAGCTCATAAGCTGAGGTCACATGCATAACTGAGCCACTCAGGTGCCCCTATAAATACACATTTTTAAAGAATGACCTCAGGCCTGGAACTTATGGAAGTCTATTCCCACATCGTGTTAGCAACAAATACTTTCTGAAGTCTTGTAAACTAGATTTTGTACGATTGTAATAGAGTGGATTTGAATGCATGACTCAGTTTGTGTGTGAAGCTAATACATTTAATTAATAAAACTGTGTGTAATGTGTTAAAAAATAAAAATAAAAATAAATAAAAATATTCTTCTCAATTTCTTTCAGATGCCACCCTTCTTCACAGCTTGGTGGGAGGGACTATTTGCCTTTCAGTAAACCTCCATTACAATAATTTGAGAAGGAAAAGCAAGCATTGCCACAAAGAAGACAATTTTTTGCTAAGAATCAAACAATTCTTCAATACAGTTTTCTGTTTCTGTGGTTTATGGTAACTCCCAGTAGAGTAAAAATCACATATCAAACATAGGAACTGCAGAAATCATGTTCAGTGTATTTGAGACATGGCAATTGCTGTGTTACATTTATCTTCTTTACTCTTACCTTCAGTTCTCCTTTCACTCCCTTTGACTAGTCCTAGAGGGATATTGTCACATGATCATTCACTCTTTGTTATCTGTGGGAGGAGGTGGGAATGGAGAATATGGTAATGAGGAAAAAGAAAATGCTGATCTAGTTAACCACTGGACAGAATTGATAATCTCTTCAATGGTAGAACTGTGGTTGGTGTGTACTTAAATCTTCACTTTTCAGGAGCACCTTCCTGGCTACCGAGTAGACTCTTGGATAAGCTAAATAGTGAGCATAAATTAGAATCCCCATTAGGAAGATTCCATATAGAGAACTTAAAATTAGTGGAGGAATGAACAGGTAGGGAGAGAGAAAAAGTAAACAAAACAATGAAAGAGTTTAAAGGAAAATCATACTTCAATTTCAAAAGTAATATTCTATTCCACTGTTTATATCAGTAATATCTATCTATATCTACTATCCAATATGGTAGCTATTGGTCACATGTGGCTATATACTAAAATTAAATTAAAATTAAAGTGAGAAATTTCCTTAGTTGCACTAACCATATTTCAAGTGCTCAGTAAGCACATAAAGCTAGTGGCTACTGTATTGATCAGTGCAGATAAAGAACATTCCTCTCATCACAGAATGTTCTGTTGGGCAGTGTAAATCTAATAGAATGCATTTATTTAAGTGTTTGAGCAATAACCATTATCTTTGGTGATAATTATTTAATTGACTCTACTGATCCTTCTGATTCTTTTATTTTTTTCCTCTTTTTGACAAAATTTCCCATCATTTTTGTAAGTCTATCACCCTTCATTCCCTCCTTCACTTTATTATTTGCTTACTTCATTTTTTCAATATTAGTTAGTTTCAGAAATAGAATTTAGTGATCCATTACTTACATATAACAGTGCTCATCACAACAAGAGCCCTCCTTAATGCTCATTACCAATTTAGTCCATTTCTTGCCATCTCCCCTCCAGCAACCTCAGTTTGTTCTCTTTAGATAAGAATCTCTTTTGGTTTGCTTTCTTCTCTCTTTTTTTTATTCCTTCTCCTATGTTCATCTGTTACACTTCTTAAATCACACATATGAGTGAAATCATATGATATTTGTCTTTCTCTGACTTATTTTGCTTAGCATAATACTCTCTAGCTCCATCCATGTCATTGCAAATGGTAAGATTTCATTCTTTTTATGGCTCAGTAATATTTCATTATATGTGTATATCACATCTTCCTTATCCATTTGTCAGTCATTGGATATTTGGGCTCTTTCCATAGATTGATGATTGCTGATAATACTACTATAAACATCAGGGTACATGTATCTCTTCCAATCATTAATTTTGTATTTTGGGGGTAAATACCAGTGAATGCTAGATCCTAGGTAGTTCTGTTTTTATCTTTTTGAGAAACTTGAATACTATTCCAGAGTGGCTACCAGTTTGAATACACACCAACAGTGTAAGAAAGTTTTTCTCTCTCTACATCATTGCCAGCACCTGTTGTTTCTTGTGTTGTTAATTTCATACATTCTGACAGGTGTGAGGTGGTATCTCATCATAGTGTTCATTTATATTTCTCAGATGATGAGGGATGTTGATCAACTTTTCATGTGTCTGTTAGCCATGTGGGTGTGTTATTTTGAAAAGTGTCTATTTATGTCTTCTGTCCATTCCTTAACTGGATTATTGAATTGTTATTGTTTGATTTTGAGCTTGATAGATTTTGGATACTAACTCTTTATCAGATGTGTCATTTGCAAATATCTTCTCCCATTCCAACAGTTGCTATTTAGTTTTGTTGATTGTTTCCTTCACTGTGCAGAAAATTTTTATCTTGATGAAGTCCCAGTAGTTCATTTTTGTTTTTATTTCCCTTGCCTTCTTTGCTTACTTCAGTTTGACTTCTGTTCCTACTCTCTTCAAAATAGGTAATCACAGAGGTTACTAATGAGCAACTAATCCCAACATCCAGGCAGCCCCTCTTGGACTCATTCCCCAGGCAATTTCAGCACATTCAGGAGTCACCACTCTCCTTTACAAAACTCTCCTCTCCCTACTTATCTGTAATTCCCACCTGCATTTTTTTCTATATTTGATCATTTCTTTTGTTTTGTTAATGCTTCTTCCTGCATAAGCTTTACCTAGACTTGATTACAATTCTCCAATACTCATTATTACTCCAAATAATTTTTCTAAACATGACATTCTTTCCAGGGTAAGTGAAAAACTTACCCAGAACCATAAACAAATAATAAAAGACCCTTCAGAACTACTCTGTTTGATAAAAATGTGAGATATCCAGAGGGTTATACCTTATATCCCTACTTCAGCCATTGCCTTGACATAAACTAAGGTAACTCTTCTACTCTCCAATCACAATTAGCCATGGATTAATTGACTGATTATTTTCTTATCCAAATTGACACTTGAGTTTTATCTCCACCTCTTCAATTGGACATTTCTTTTTTTACATTTTTTTCAATGTTCATTTATTTTTGAGAGAGAGAGCAAGCGAGTGAGCAGGGAAGAGGCAGACACAGAATCTGAAGCAGACTCCAGGCTCTGAGCTGTCAGCACAGACCCCAATGCAGGGCTTGAACTTGTGAACCACAAGATCATGACCTGAGCCCAAGTTAGACGCTTAACCGACTGAGCCACCCAGGGGCCCTAATTGGACATTTGTTTATATCTTTCCTAACCAATGCCCTCTGAAATAGGCCATGTGTTAGAGCAACGTTATAATCCTGCTAAACAGAACACCATCTGACTTCCCTTATTTATCCCCTTTTAATAATCTATTCCTACTTAAGTCAGTAATAATCCTATATAGCTCCTTCTTTGATGTCTTTCTTGATCACTTTGAATAACATTATACTTTCTACTCTCTTAACAATAGTAGAACCTCTTTTGGAACCATATATGGCCATTGACTCATAATATATCTTGATTTACAATTACATGTTACTGTGTAATTAGGGGGGAAAAGTATCTAAATGAGCAGGTACCTGAGTTATAATGCATACCAAAAATGTTAGCTATCAACACTATTATGTATGCATCTTGTCTTGAAACCTAGACAATAGGGCCCTTAATAATAGAAAAATATATGCAATAATTTTAGTATATACCAACAGTGCCTGCCAGGGTTTTATATACATATTATTTATCTGTACAGCACATATTGATTAAAGATGATACTTTGTTGTACACATTTTGGTAATCAGTAAACTTCAAAGATTTTAATTACAACATATGCAAATGATTTGAGTGCAAATAGGAACAATAGAGTAAAATCCTCTGCTAGATGAAAGAAAATATAAAGGAAATCAGCTCTGAATTTTTTAACATCAATGCCTGTTGCTTATTTGATGTTTAACTTCCATGTAAACAGTATTTAAAAGAAAACATAAGAGCTCATTGTCAAATCAAACATACTTTCTTGAAACAAAGAGCTAGGACACAATGATACAAGTTGCAGTTCATCTTACAAGCCAACTGCTCCAAGCAGCCTCTTCTCTCCCCTTTGGCAGATGGTACTCATTATGATTGCTCTCAAATGAGAGTGGTTTGAAGCAGGCTTGTATTTACAATATGACTCTCACATAAGGAGGTTTACTAGGGTTCTAAAGCTAATTAACTCTGTCCACATCTCAATATTTTTTTTGTTCCTCTAGCCCACAATCATTTTGGCAATCATGGAGAGAGGACAGCCTTGGGAAAGGGCAGAGAAAAACAGAATATAAATAAGCCTCTTACGATGTGTTATTTTTTTTTAATGTTAGGTTAAAAGAATAATCTTTAAAGCACAGCTATAGTTACAAAACCTCATGGGGCGTACAGCAATTCAAGACATAAGGAGATGTGAATACTTCTACATTAGAAAAAATATGTAAAATATAGGTTTAAAGCATAGGCTTGTCTATATTTTCTGACGCAACCATAGTGGAAAGAAAGTTGAAGTGACGTATATCTATTGACGGCTCCTTAAACCCAGTAGAAGTTGTTCTGTTGAGGAAGATCTGATTGATGATACATGTCACTAAGGAATCCTTTCTCCTGTTCTTATATTCCCCTAGTTTTAGAAAATAAACATGAATGTACCAATACCAAGATATATTGTTATAAAATACTGAAAGTGTGAGGATAAGAAAAATAAGTGAAGACTGACTTAAGTTTTACAAATGGGAGCAGCATTCCTGAACACAGTTAAGCTAGTAAGCCAATCACCATCAATCTCCATACAGAGCAAAATTCAATCAAAAGCAAAAGTATATTAAAAAGTAAGTTGCTACATGTCATTGATTTTTAATAGTTGCACATAAATAAAATCTCCATAATCAAGATGCAGTAGACATATTCTCTGGCAGGCTCACAAAAAAGAGACTCAAACAAACTATTTATATCAATAAAATTATAGAACTTGGCCTTGCAAAGCATAGAATTCCTCTGTCCCTTCCTACATTTATTAGACTGCATTACTAAACCTTCATTTCTATCCCTTAGAAAAATATGTCTTTATACTTATTAATGTTTTAATTCTTATTCACTAGATAGATGAGGTAATTTCAAAACAAATTCATTGTAATGAACATATTCTGCCCTGCAACAGCTTTATATTTACTTTATTGTAGAATTCATTGAACCAAAGTGTTCTTGCATATAACCATTCAATAGGTCCTTTTTTCTTCCTCCCTTCTATTCTAGTTTGATATTAATAAGAAATGTTTTATTTCTGGATACATTGATAACTCTTGATACTGTACCCTAAACACTTAGAAACTGTTTTGTTTCTTAAAATTATGCTAAGGATCTGAAATGTGAGAATGCAAAACTGTGTATTTCTCAATCATTTGTTCATGGTTGTTCACTCCTTTACCTAAATACCAAGAATGCAGGTAACAACTTATAATAGTCAAGCAAAACTTTGAAATATGTAACTCAAAGCAACTTTCTTTACAGGAGGAAAATGGCAGTAAATAGCAGAACATATATTTTATTTTAACATTTATCAATTAGGTAACTTGGGTTGAAGGGATTTTAGTAATATATGGAATTGAAAATCTTATGTTTTGTAGAACAGAGATTTATCTACTGAGTATCCCATAACTCTTAGTAATTTTCTTAAGACAATTACTACTAGTCTTTAACTTAGTTTATAGCTCTGATATTGCAGTTTAGTTGAACAAATGAAAAACTTTCAAATGAGAACAGAGAAAGAATTAGAAAAGTAAGAAGTTATAAAAGAAGAACAAACATTTCAATGAGGTACATATTTGGAAAAATGAATTTCCCAAACTTAGTTTTCGTCAAGAGAATGCCATATTTGGCTCATTGATCAAACTGAGCAAATTTAAGCATTGAGAATTAATGCACTGTTGTCCACAAAATTATTTCTAAACTTATAAAACAGTGAACTAAATGTCAGCATGAGTTGACTAACTCTAACATAAATAATAGACAAAACCTAGACTAGTGAGACAGTCATTAAACCAAGATCTGTATGACAGTCTATATTCCTAACTAAGAAACTCCTAAGCTATATTCTGTTTAATATGGATAATTGTCACAAAGTGATATATATTTCTTTTAATTTTGTAAGTGTTTTTAAGAAAGTTTTTTAATGTTTGTTTTTGAGAGAGAGACAGAGCATGAGCAGAGGAGGGGCAGAGAGATAGACACAGAATCTAAAGCAGGCTTCAGGCTCTGAGCCGTCCACAGAGCCCGACACATGGTTTAACCCACAAACCATGAGATCATGACCTGAGCCAAAAGTCAGACACTTAACCAACTAAGCCATCCAGGCGCCCCAATAGAACACTAATTTTTAAAGTTAACTTTTTACATGTAGAGTGCCATTGTTGTTTTAAGCTATATACAAAGGAGTACTACATGGCAATGAGAGGGAATGACATATGGCCATTTGTAGCAAGGTGGATGGACCTCGAGGGTGTCATGCTAAGCAAAATAAGTCAGGCAGAGAAGGACAGATCCCATATGTTTGCACTCATAGGTCTAACAGGAGAAATCTAACAAAGGACCCTAGAGAGGGGAAGGGGGAAAGAGAGTTGGGGAGAGAGAGGGACGCAAATCATGACAGACTATTGAATACTGAAAAGGAACCAAAGGCTGAGGGGGGAGGGGGACGGGGATGGGTGGTGATGGAGGAGGCCACTTGTAGGGAAGAGCACTGGGTGTTATATGGAAACCAATTTGACAATAAACTATTAAAAAAAGACACCATATATTAACATTAGGATTCAGCAATTCTTTATTAATTTGGCCTCAAAATTTCGTATCGTATTTTTTATCTTATTCTATAATATTAAATGTTATGTGCAATAGTCTAAAAGACTCTATAATCTTATATTAACTGAATGTATTAAATCATAATTATGTAACTTAATCCAGTTCCAAAATACGTATACTTGCATAGTACTTTATTTAAAGCACTTAGAAGCAAGGAAAATGCTGTTTGCTAAAATGTTGACTTCTACACATTTTTATAAATTAATAGCTGCAATAGGAAATTGTTCAATTACAAGAATAATATTTTTGTAAGATACTATCAATTTAATATAAATATATATTTATGAGATTGAGAAATAGTATTTTTGGTTAAATATTTTTGATATTTTAACAAATGTGCATAGGCCACTATAATATATTAAATAATCTATTTAAGTAAGCCATTGGAAGGGATTTTTCTGAAGTAATTGCAGAAAATTATTTTCTTTTCTGTAAAGATGAGTAACAAACTAGAGGTTTTCCTAAGGTTTCTTTTTATTTGTAAACTTTTGATTCTGTGACTTTTCCTTACATATGTCTCAATTGGATCCTAAACTAGGGGAAACATAAGCCAATATTGTGAATTTTATGAAGACTTTGAGGTAGCCAGATAGAGGTTTTGATCTACCAATGGTCAGAGAGAATATGAACTCACAGGTTTAAAACCCAAGAATTTCAATCTCACTATGATTCTAGTTTGAAAAATCCTCTAAAATACTAGAATAGTATCAAGGTAATTATGGAACATTTAATTCAATTGAGAAACTGAAGAGACAGAGCCCTGTGCTTCTGGGAAGACAATTTACATAGGTTTCAGAGTATAGGCTGAGGATCTTGGGGTAAAGAAAAATGTTTCATTAAACAGTAAAGTTGAACACTTTCCAAAGAAGAAGGAAGTGCAAAAAAAAAAAAAAAAAGCAAATTATCCATCTCCTCTGAACATACTGAATTGTGTTCTGTATTTACTCCTAGGTTTAGGATAAGGAAACTGCCAAGACAGCTTCTATAACAGTTGCATATTTAGATAGCCACCCCAAAACCCCTTAGAACAATTCTGTACCATCTTTGTCCCATCTTGTGGTACCTTCTAGAAAGTGGGCAGTTTTATGTCCTTTTTTGTTCAAGATTGTTAGCAGAATAGAGTTTAAAATAGACTGGTATAATATGGTTTCCTTTTTTGCTCCAGTAATGTGACCTGGCTGGTGGTGGGATTAGGAGAACAGAAGCAGGAATAGATATAACATTTTAGGAGTCTATACTGGCTTTCTTACCTATTCTATGTAAATTAGTCTCTGCACAACACTGTGAGTTAAGTATTATTTTCATTTTAAAAGTGAGGAAAGTTGAAGCTTAGAGACATTAAGCAAGGTGATGAAGATTATAGAGCTAGGAAATATAGTTCTTACATTAAACCTTGGATATATATATCTGACACCCAAAACTTATTCCCTTTCTTACATACAGTAAAAAATGAGAAGATAGCCCAAGAACATGGTGCTTTAGCCTAAGAGAATATTGGAAATACAGTTGTAAACTTTTTATGCTGGCCATTATGAGAAAAACAGAGTTAATTGGTTGAGGCCAGTCAATATTAAACTGGTATATTTATCCAAATGATAAATAAATCCAATTTAATTAATTAAAAGTTCATATCTATAAATTTATATCTTCAAGCAATTGGTGCAAATCCCTGATAGTAACCACACACAAGAAGAAATACTTATGCAGATAATTGTATTACATATATATTTAAAATAAACAGGTGATATGCAATTTTTACTTTGTCAGCAGAATAAATCATATACATTTCCATTATTAAATTATTAAATACTCAGCAAAGAAAAACACAACATTGAATATTTAAAACAAAGAGGCCTGTATTTGGTTTTTTTTCCCAGAAATTTTATTCCATACATTTACAGATTTATAAAACTCTTCAGCCAGGTAGTAGCAAAGTAGGTAAGGACATACTCTCTTGAGTTGGACTCTTTGGGTTTAAATGCCAACGAACTATTAAAGTTGTGTGAGCTCTGGCAATGTGCTGATTACTTCTATGTCTTTTATTTCCTCATTATTAAAATGGTACTTACCACATAGGTAGATTAAATATTTCAATTAATTTATGTCAAGCAAACTATGATAAATATGCCTTATGCAATATGCCTTGTGCATAGTAATTTTTCAGTAAATGTCATCTAGAAATTATTGTGAAAGTCACACAATATATAGAATATTTGTGTATTTTAAAAACTTTCATATGTTATTATACATATGGATTTTTTGTTATTCTATAAACTTCATTAAACTGAAGTTAATTATTATACAAAATTGTAGAAATACCTTCTTAGAGCCCTCAAGGTTTTATTATAAATCAGAAAATGTGTAAATTATGTTAATTCACTTTTAGAAGTTAATTTAGAGCTAATCAATATTTATGTAGGTAAGAATCAAATACTATTTATGAAAGGAAGGAATAAGGTTACTTTGATGAAAACTACACAGAAGACCAAAGAAATTAAGATAGGTGACCTAATAGGTTTGAGAACCACTCTGGTAGTTTTCTAGATATGGTAAGAAAAACATGGACACGTTTTCTTGTGAACTTCTCACATTAAAATTTCTCTAACTTTTTCAACTTGTAGTGGACACACAGTGTTACATTACTTTCAGATGTACAACATGGTATTGCTACAGCTCCTTAATTTATGCAATGCCCAAAACAAGTGTAGCTACTGTCTTCCAACTTACAGCACTATCACAATACATTGACTATATTCCATTTCATCCCTGTGACTTATTCACTTTATGACCAGAAGACTGTATCTCTTACATCCTCTTATCCACTTTTCCCATTCCCTTACTCCCCTCCCATATGTCAACCACTAGTTCTCTGTATTTATGGGTGCGTTTCTGCTTTTTTTTTTTTGTTTTTCTGTTTTTGTTTTCTATATTCCACATATAAATTATATCCTATGGTATTTGTCCTTCTCTGACTTATTTCACTTAGTATAATACCCTCTATGTCCATCCATGTTGTCAAATATGAAAAGATTGCATTCTTTTTTATGGTTGAGTAATATTCCATTGCATGCATGTATAGATATAGATGATATAGTTAGATATAGATATAGATATAAATACAGATATAGATAGATATAGATGGTGGACACTTACATCTTGACTACTGTAAATAATGCTGCAATAAACATAGTGTTGTCTATATCTTTTTGAATTAGTGCTTTTGTTTTCTTTGGGTAAAATACTCAGTAATGGAATTGCTGAATCACATGGCATTTCTATTTTTAAATTTCTGAGGAACTTTCATACTGATTTCCACAGTGGTTGCACCAGTTTGCATTGCCACCAATGGTGTAGAGGGTTCCCATGTCTCCTCATCCTTGCCAACATTTATTATTCTTGTATTTTTAATATTAGCCATTCTAACTGGTGTCAGGATAACTCATTGTGGTTTTGACTTGCATTTTCCTGGTAATTAGTGTTTAGTATTTTTTTCATGTGTCTGTGGGTCATTTGTATATCTTATTTGGAGAAATGTCTATCCAGGTTCTTTGTTAATTGTTTAATCAGATTATTTGGTGTTGAGTTGCATAACTTCCTTATATATTTTGGATATTTCTTATTGAATACATACTTTGAAAATATCTTTTGTCATTTAGTGGATTTAATTTGGGTCTGTCGATAGTTTCCTCTGCTATGTAAAAGCTTTTTTGCTTTTGCTTCCCTTACCTGAGGAGAAATATCAGTAAAAATGTTCATAAAGCCAATGCCCAAGAGATTACTGCCTATGTTTTCTTTTAAGAGTTTTATAGTTTCAGGCCTCACACTTAGGTCTTTAATTCATTTTGGATTTATTTTTGTGTAAGGTGTAAGAGAGTAGACCAGTTTCATTTTCTTGCATGCAACTGCCCCGTTTTCCCAGCACCATTTATTGAAGAGGCTGTCTTTCTTCCTTGTACATTCTTGCCTCCTTTGTCATAGATTAATTTACCACATAAGTATGGGTTTATTTCCAGGATCTCTATTTTTCTGTATTGATCTCTAAGTCTATTTTTGTGCCAGTACCATGATGTTTTGATTACTATAGCTTTGAAGAATAAATTTAAATTTCGGATAGTAATCCCTCCATTTCTGTTATTCTTTCTCCAGACTGTGCTGGCTATTCAGGCTCCATGAAAATCTTAGTATTTGTTTTTATCATATGAAAAAATTGCTATTGGTATTTTGATAGGGATTTCAAAAGATATGTAGGTTGATTTGGGTAGTATGGACATTTTAATAATATTAATTCTTCCAACCCATGAGCATGGGATATCTTTCCATTTGTTTGTATTATCTTCAATTTCTTTCATCAGCATTTTATACTTCTTAGAGTACAGGTCTTTTACTTCCTTGTTGAATTTACTCCTAGGTATTTTATATTTTGGTGCAACAGTAAATGGGATTGGATTCTTAATTTCTCTTTCTACTACTTATTAGTGTATATTAATGCAACCAATGTCTGTGTGCTAATTTCTTATCCTGCAATTTTACTGAATTTATTTATTAGTTCTGATAGTTTTTTGTAGTATCTTTAGGATTTTCCATGTAGTATCATGTCATCTGCAAATAGTGAAAGTTTTATATCTTCCTTACCAACTTGGATGCTTTTATTTCTTTTGTGGTCTGATTTCTGTGACTAGGGCTTCCAGTACTATGTCAAATAAAAGTGAGGAGAATGGGTATATTTGTCTTGCTCCTGATCTAAGGGGGAAAACTCTGTTTTTCACAATTGAATATGATGTGAGTTCTGGGTTTTTCATATATGGCCTTTATTATGTTGAGGCATATTTCCTCTAAGCCCATTTTGTTAAGCGTCTTTATTATGAGTAGATGTTGAAATTGTTTCAAATGCTTTTTCTGTATCTTACTGAGATAATTATCAGATTTTTATCCTTACATTAAAATTTGTAGATCAGCATACATGTTAGTTTAGTATTTATTGTAACATTTTAAACAAATGTTCAAAAGTTCAAATATTTCCATCTTTTGCATAGAAGTATTACCATTGATTACTATAGGCTTTAGCATTTAACATGCTCCTCATATTCAAATCTCTGAATTACTTCAAAAACTCAATCCATACCTATATGAAAAGCTTTAAGTTCCATCTAGAACAGGTTTTCTCAGCTAAAAATCTCTTTTTGTGTGGGGCATCTAGTGTATTATATGATATTAGCATCTGTGTTTTCTACTTACTAGATATATAGCAGCGTTTAGTTGTGATGAACAAAAACATCTCCAGACATTGTTAAATATCCCTGGTTGAGTTCACTGCTCTAGAATTACTCTTGTCCTTAATCAGGGCCTGAGCAAAGAATTCTGGTTAATTATGGTGTATTCAACATCATGTTTTCCTCCATTCCTTCATAAAACCTCATTAAAATTACATAAGCAAGTAATAAGTCACAAAATAACAAGGGACAAGACAAGTAGGATGGTTTGAAAAAATTTACATAAGGCAGTTTTCCAGATAAAATTTCTTAAACCTTCAGAAGAATATAGTTTATTGTGAAGGAATTGAACCATGGAAATTCTGAAGTAAACATCAAGAAAAACTAAAGGCAGGAATCTAAGACCCTTAAAGAAAGGCAACAGATAACATTTAAAACTAAAATTTCAAGTTCACAGAATATCATTTAAGCATTCTATTTAGAAATATAGAGATGATTGCTAGGAGAAATTTTTTAAACACTGCTTCTGTGAAAACATAGATCAAAAGTAAAGAGAAATAGGGAAGTTGCTGCATTTTGTTGCTGTTTTATTTATTTTTTTGTAACTTTATTTTTTATTTTTTTAGAACATAACATATTTTTTAACATATGCAATTATTG
>NC_043700.1:147441013-147487117 GCF_006229205.1 Suricata suricatta | reverse complement strand
AAATGGATAAGCAAAGTAAAAAATCAGAACCCCAACTTCTATTTCATGTAATTAGACTTATACAGAAATTAGAAGGTTAAGTAACAACTAGTTAATCACCTAATTTCACAGCTATCTGAAGTGGCAATCGTTATATAGCAGCTTATCTATGATACATTCAAGATAAATGATACAATTTATTACTTGCCCATAAGCTAAACCACAGCCTGCTTAATACCTTTCCTTAAATTCCATCTCTATACTACAATATACTTGAGGTCCATGCAAAAAAGTAGCTACCTTTTATATATGAAATGGATGCTGTTTTAAACCTATAAAATTTCTTAAATTTTAAAACATTATATATTGGACAATTATACACAAGTAATAATAACTTGAAAAAGACTCAGATGACTCTGAATAAAGTCAAATGCACTGGTAATCCTGATTTGACCTCATGGTGTTTTGTGAGCATTTCTGCTTATTGCCATGGAAAGACCCAGTCATTTGACCCAGTTGTCCTTGAGTTGGGCCTCGCCAGCTGAACTGGGTTTCCAGTAGTCTTGTGCAATTATATCCTTGGATCCTCTTTTCAGATAAAATAATTCTTAAAAATTCTTCATATACTGGAAATCAGACCAGCTTCTTTGTTTCCTGCTTCCAGGTGCGAACCCAGAAACAAGACTCATTCATTTATTTCAACTGGTGTCCTGAATCAGAACACAAACATGTCTCTTTATCACTTTTCTGAATAGGAGTCTTAAAATGCCCCTGGCTAGGAACAAATGAATAGTCAGAGGAACTAGGTCTCTGTCTTATTGCTGCTTGTCTGTGGTCCAGTTACATAAACTCTCAGCAATGGCTTGTTCTTGGCACTTGAAATGAGGATTTACTATTGAACTGAACTGCTGGTTGGAGTTCACCTACATTCCTCCTTCCTTCCTGTCTTAATTCCTTCCTTCCATCCAGCTACTCATGACTCATACAACACATAGTGCCAGCTTATCTGTTGTCAGGACTCCCTAATGACATCCTTTGAAGAGGATGTGCAAAATCTCTGGCTCTGTAAGCTGTGCATGGACACTCAAATGGCTAGCGCTTTGCTCATCTGACTGCCTGAACTGAGTACTGTCACTTCCTCTCAACACTATTTTGAACTTCTCTTCTATAAACTATGATTAAAGTCATGCTAGACTTCAGATAACTTCCTTAAAATAATGATAGTATAAACTTCCCTGCCTGAAGACAGGAGAACTTGGAAAAAAAAATGTCCCAAAGTTTGGGACATTTAAAAATCTTTATTCTTACATTTTATTGGTCTTTTTCAGACATAGCTTGCTATAAAAATATACCAAACTAAGAAGTAGCACAGAAGTACAAAAAAAAAGTCTAAAGCTCTGACAATAACAATCAACAGGATAAATATTTTAAGAAAATGTTTCCAACTGTTATTCTTTGATTACCACTGAGGAACTAACATTCAGGAATAGACAGAAGGTTTTTGGCAATTGAGCACTTGAACAAAGAACACTGATGGATTTCTCAGTGGGGAAATAAGAGACACATCCGTTGGCTCCTTTTTAGATCTTATAATGAGTCTTGTTCTCTGGTTCTTATGAATATAAAACCCTCATTGGCCTGCACATACTTCGGTGTTCCGAGACTGAGGTTGGAGCTCTGCCTGGGAAAGGACTCTGTACAGCACTTCTGCACGAAAGGTCACTAGGGATAGGTGGCTCCAGCTTGTACACAAATCCTCCACCTATGATCCACTGTGATAAGCACTTCTGACATTATAGGCTCATTCCTCTTGTTTTGTTCCTTAAACTTTATATCTTTGTAAATTAGAAATATATGTCAAATTATGAAATTATATATATGCTCTTATTCAGTATCATTTTTTCAAATTTGATTGAGAGCATTTCTACTGAATAACAAATGTTTGATTTCTAGAGGAGCAGTGCTTCTAAAATGGCAAAGAGAACAAAAGCATTTTGACCTGCAGAAGACAAGTTTGCACACATGTACTATTAGAGGTTGTAAAGACTAAAACTCAATTTCCAGTTCCCTGATGGCCATGTATCCAAGTCTTGGTCAATGAAACAGGGTCTGCTGCTTTGGCCACTTCCAGGAGGCCTGCACTTTGTGCACAATGCCTGGAGGTACAGCAGCTGCACCAAAGATGGTGGAACGGGAGGGAGGAGACTGGTTCTTGCTAGCATATTGAGTACATAGAGATGGCCTCGATTTTGGCTGGAAACTTGTCTTTTATAAAATCTGATAGGCTGATTGTTGATGTCTCCCCCAAAATTCATATGTTGAAACCTAATCCCCAATGTGATGGTATTTGGAAGGAAGGCTTTTTGGAGGTAACGAAGTTACAATGGCAGAGCCCTCATGATTGGGATCAGTGTCCTTATCAGAGACTCCCGGGAACTCTCTCACCTCTTTTGCCACATAAAGATGTAATGAAAAGACAGCCATAAAACAGAGAGCAGTTCTGTACCAGATATCAAACTTTCTTTTTCTAGATCTTGGACTTCCCAGACTCCAGAACTATGAGAAATAAATTTCTATTTTTTATAATCTACCCAGTCTATGGTATTCTAAGAGCAGCCCAAATGGACTATGGCAATAAAATAGCCACAGAACATAGTCCACACATGTAAATGTGGTCAAGTATAGAAATTAATGTAGAATCATGGTTTACAACAAGGCCAAGACCTGTCACCTCCTCTCAACACTATTTTGAACTTCTCTCCATCAACCACTGATTAGACTCATGCTGGACTTCAGATACCTTCCTTAAAATAAGTATAGTATAAACTTCCCTGCCTGAAGACAGGAAAGCTTGGGGGAAAATGTCTAGAAGTTTCTTCTACCTTCAAAATTCTTTGTTCTTACATTTTATTGGTCTTTGATATGATTCTCAAATCACTTGGCAAGCCCTTGGTAAAACAATGTAATCTCTACAGACCTGTAAGGTGAGTTTACCAAACTGCTCAATGAACCCTTGACAGTATATATTTAAGGAAAAATTATCTCATACTGAAAAAAACCTTGGCTTGCTCCCTGTCTATTCTGCTTTCTAGCATAATGTGCAAATTAAACATTTCAGAATAATTTGAGGAAAAAGGAATGTTTTTTATATTTTTTAAAACTTTGCTGGAAAAACTCAAGAGTATGTGTGTGTATTCTCAATATTATACAATACATATATTATATAATACAATATTAGCACCAAAGTGAGATCACATTAAATATGTTAATACATATACCTGTAGTGTAACTACTATATGAATGAATATCAGTTTATCTATAGAAACTTGGGCTATGGAGTCTGCTCATCACTAGGCTGATACTCATTTTATGCTGCTGACTAGGCAGTAGAGATTCCCTGAGCTAATTTTTTAAGCAGATGTCAATTGGAAAGGATCACATAGAGCAGGGTTTCTCCCTCTCTGCCTGTATTATTTCCTGCTGAGAGATCACCACTCATTAGTTGCTGCTTAAGGAAAGATTTACAGTAAAAGAAATTGGTAAGTGGAAACTGATGAGCTGGGCAGAAAAATCTCAACTGCTAAGACACCACAAGCACGTATTGTGCATCTAAAAATGTCAATGTATATGCTGAAATACTAATGATTACTTCTGAGTACATACATTCACACACATACATGTACACACACATATAGAGATAACAAGTGAAATGAGAATAACTGGGGAGAGAATTCTTTTCTTCTATCCTTTTGTGACTCAAGCCCTGAATATGTGAATTAATATTGACACAGAGAACAGGCACTGTACTCCTATGGGCTAAAGTTCCAGTGGGCACTAATGAGCATGGGTGCTAGCACTTCCTCATTAGACTCCAATTCTTTTCTTCCAGTTTCTGAACTCTTTCCATTGTAAACTCCAGGTTCAATTAATATTAAAATATTCAAGAATCACAATTTTCAGGAAAAGTCAGCAAACTGCATCATCTTCAGTGTTTTAAATAATACATTGCACAGTGACCTTCCTTCACAAATAATTCATTTACCACCTAAAATGTCACATTCTGAAACTAGCTATGTAATCTCAAGAAATCATCCACAAAGACATTGCAAACAAGAGGAGGCTTTTCAAAAAGCTGACCCAGTTCATGTCCATGAGACATACTTTCTGAGCTGATGCAAAAGGAAACATGAGTAAATTAAAGACTTTCACATCCAGCCCCCAAACAATAAGTCATGACAACTTCAATTATGGGTAATGAAAACAGCTAACATGCATAGAGCACTGGGGTTTTAAAAAGTCTTGCACATACTTTGCCCCTTATGAAATATCACTTTTCTAATAGTTATTTTGCCAGATAGCTACAAAACAGGTTTCCTTGGGGCATCTTATTACTTGTCAGGCTAACTAAACAATGATTTGTAACAGTTGGTCAGATTTTAAGGTACAGGAGATAGCGCCACATTTTGCAGAATTTTCAGTTTCATTGTTAAAGAGAAATGAAGCCCCCTACTTGATGTCCAGGCAGGCCTTTAGAACCTCTTCATCAGTGTCCATCGAAATCACCTGTAAAGGGATCTAAACATCAAACATCAACACTTCCATTTGCATCCCGATTACTGACATTCTAAGGCATCTTAGCTGAACTGGAAGCTATTTAAAGATTATCCCAAGGATTTTAGGCTTGTCAAAGCAGAGGAATTTCTGGCATTTAGACGGGTTTAAGTTTTAAGAACAATTTTACAGATTAAAAATTAAAAGGTACTTCTCAAGGAGTTCAGGATTAACTCAAGTCTAGATCTGTTTTGGTGGATGTGAGGAGGGTTGGGAGTGGTCCAAGAGGTGGAAAAAGTACAAAAGGGCAGAGGACAAGCAGAAGAGTGATTGGCCATAAGGGATAATTTTAAGATTGACATTCCAGCCTTTGCCCTCAGAGTCATTCCAGAATAGAACTTGAATAGTTACTCCATTTTTGGGTCTACTTCATTCTTTTGCTTCTTGGTTAAGAAAAACATGAGACAGAAAAACAACTATCTTATTTATAAAATACAACAGGATCTACCTACTTTATCTTGTAAAAATGTTTGCATTCTTATTGTTTTGCCTCCAGAAAAATCCTCATCAATTGCCTCTTTATTCATTCTTCCCTGTGAATTAAAATTAAGTAATCTCCATCTCCTGTGGGAACTATATAGTTAATAAAGAGCAAAGGAGTTCATGTTGAATTATGTGGTTGATATTCTAAACTTTTATGTCTATTGACCTGAAAGTCAAGGAGTGATTATTTATTCTTTCAACAAATATTTTGTGTTTACTGTGTGTTAGCTAGATCTTTTAGATTACAACAGTGAAAAAAGCAGACAAAAATCATGGCCCTGTTGAAATTCCATTTTAGGGGCACAGTAAAGCAACATGCAGAATGTCCTTGTGATACTAGGGATTTCTCTGTAAAACACAAACTAAAAAAATAACTTTCATATCAAATTCTCTGTGAAATCCATTTGTTATAGCTTTTGGATTTTCTTAGTACAATTTTTGAAATGTCATTAGGTGCTTAATTCATATTTGTAAATCAGACATTGTGTATTTAGCCTTGCTACAGTCAGAATAAACTGCTATATAAAAATGCAACACATATTCAGCATACAGTAGTTATAACAGCACCAATAGATTCAAATGCTTAAAGACAAAATACATGAATGATGAGATAATAACGGAAGAGTTAACAACACTTAGAGAAAATATTTCTTACCAAAACCTGAGATTTTTTTAGTTTTTTTTAAATAAAAGTTAAAAAGTAGTTTCCTTAATGTCTTCTAGATTGTGTGTGTCTACACACACACACACACACACACACACACACACACACCATATTATATATATTCTAAATTACATTATAACAATGACTATAAAAATAGCAATTTGGCTTATAGTTGAAGTGCAGTATTTTGAAATATAATTTTTTTATCTTATTATTAAAATAGATGTTACCATAGCAGAAACATGTGTGGGTAGAAGCTTTCAAAATCTGTTAGCTAGGGACTATAATAGAAATCCAGGGAATTCCCCAGAGTGATCTCACTTGTCACTTCTGAAAGAATATTTGTTAAAGTAGAGTGTTTGGAAAGGGTATGTTAAAAATATTCTGGATAAAGCACATTGCAAATGTATTGGATTAAATGCAAGCCTTGAGTGTCAGGAGCCTACGTTTGTATTTGCACTGGTGTATACTGCCATGAAACAAATGTCTATCCCAGGACTGAATGTAGAAAGAACCGCCTGGAAATAGCATCACTAAATTTCTTCAACATAATAATAATTTTTTTACAAATGCATCAATGACATTTTTAATGTTAGGACCATGAAAACTTTTTAACTGAAAATATTCCCAGTTAAGTTGAGGCACCTAAGAAGAATGAGAACTAATGAAATTATTAGATCTAAATCTTTGTTTCTCTATCACCATAATTGGCTTCAAGCCAAGAAGAAATACTTTGGTTTCCAATTTGGATCACACTTAACAATGATCTCTTAAGTTCTGATACATTCAATGGCATCTCTGCATTAGCTTCTATGAAGGCAGAAGCTCAGGAGGAGTAGGGAGCAGAGCTGTCTGTGATTGTGATGAGATTCTAGTTTGTCTCAATGTTTACTCTTTTCAGTTCTTACCAGAACAGATGGGGGAAGAGAGGGGGGAATGATTATATGTATTCTAGAATATTAATAGCTAAGAAATGTTGAGAACTTAGAAATAAGCATTATTATCAAGTGAATATATGGCAAGAAAAATAGATTTGCTTAATATCACATAAAAAATATGATTGACACATTTTTCAAAGCCAGAAGCCAAAGACAGGGTTACTTGGTTTACTTAATAAAATCAAAATGCCTAGGCTTTAACTCAAGATTATATTATGAATAGATCCCTATATTTAGGGAGCTCAAAATCTAGTGGGAGAGAGAAACAACACCATATTAAAAATGGGAAAGAGAAACACACAAACACCTTTTAAAAATGTCATAATAGGGGCGCCTGTGTGGCTCAGTTGGTTAAGTGTTCAGCTTCGGCTCAGGTCATGATCTTATGGTTTGTGGGTTTGAGCCCCACGTCAGGCTGTGTGCCGACAGCTAGCTCAGAGCCTGGGGCCTGCTTCAGATTCTGTCTTCCTCTCTCTCTCACCCTTCCCTGCTCACACTGTCTCTCTCTCTCTCAAAAATAAATTTAAAAAATTTAAAATAATTTAAAATAAATAAAAAAATAAAAATGTCATAATATGGGAACAAACTAAAAGATACTCTAACGAGGTAACAATTAAAGAACTGGGGAGGAGGGAACAAAGGACTTAAGTATGAATAGATGTTCTAGGTTGATAAAGAAGAAATAGGCATTCCAGACAAATAACATTAAATGTACAAAGGCAAGAAACAAAGACAAGGTTTTCTCAGAAAAATATAAATAGTTCAATATGCTCCAGCCAGATATGAATTTGAGGAAATTGTTGGAAAACCATTATAGGCCCATGTCATAGTGTCTCTTATAGCCAAGGAAGAAACTCAAACTTTTCTACAAGGGATAGTATGCTAATTATGGATCTTAAGAAAGGGTAATCCTAACTTACTTTATTATTATTATTATTTCAATCACATAGATAAGGAGGGAAGTGAAAAAAGGACATAGTGTTTTACTCATAGTTTCAAAATTAGTTTTCTCCACTTTGTTATAGAAATTCTTCAGGTCTGTTTTACCATTTGTAAAATAGGATAAATAATACTTTATAGTGTTAGTGTGAAGATTAAATGAGATGTTTATATAAAAAGTATTTGGAAGCTGGATATATGGAATTGATCTGAGGAAAGATGTTTAAGATAAAAATATAGATATGGACATTAGTTGCAGATAGATGAAAATTTGAGTTGTTGAAACAGAAAAGAAGGTGAAGGAAAAAAGAAGTAATGGGAAGAGAACAGAGTTTGCAGACTTACTGAGCCCTCAAGAAGAAAGAATGGTCAAGATAAGAGGACTCAATGAAAGAAATAGGGATAGTTGTATTTTACAAAGCAAGAAGAAAACTTGAGAAATAGGTATTAGTGGACAGCCAGTGAAGATTTATTTCTTTGGGGATTTCAGCTGACTAAAGTCTGGGACACAATTCATATCACCTTTTCTAACTGGATGACTCCCATGGAAGGAACAGCCACCTTCTGGGTGTATATAATTAATGAATTAGTTATCCTTCTGGGGACTTCTCTTGTAACTAAGGGTAGACTGTGTCAAATATATTTTTGTAGAATGCCGCATAATCTACTGGTTTATTTTAACAGCTGAAGGTCAATTATGGCTGTCCCTACAATGAAAGCTACCATGGTCTTGGAAGCAGACAATCTGATGCCTGGCTTCTACAGAAAATGTACAGTGCTAAGTGCACACATGTCTCCCTTGGAAATAAAATGTCACTAAAATTCCTAGACAATTCTCCCACATGAGGCCTACTATAGTTGGGATACCTGGTTTGAATTGCCTTCCATACAGCCTCCCTCTCAGGTGGCTCTAAGCCTTCATGTTCCCAAATCTGTTTGAATGACTGAATCTAGGCCTTGACTTTGGAAGGACTTTGTCTCAGTCTATACAGGTTGCTATATCAAAATACCAAGAGACTGGGAAATTTATAAACAAAGAAATTTATTTCTCAATGTTCTGGAGACTGGAAGTTTGAGATCAGGGTGCCAGCATGGACAGGTGAGGGCTATATTCCATGTTGCAGACTTTTGTTGTATCCTTACATTGCAGAAATTGTTAAGGGGCTCTGTGTGGCCTCTTTTATGAGTACTAAACCCATTCATGAGAACTCTGCCCTCATGAAATAATAAATTCCCAATATCCACTATATAATATTGTTACATTGGGGATTAGGATTTGCATACATCAGTTGGGGGGGGGAGGGAATATAAACATTAAGACCATAGCAGATTGCTTGACAGCAGTCAGTTTGGTGAGTCTTATTTCCCAAACCATGAACAGGTTATTGGGTCTGGTGTTTAGTTTTGATGAGAGCCCAGTAGCCGGCTGTTATGGACTGAATGTTTATATCCCTCCAAAATTAATTATATTGAAGCTCTAACTCCCAGTGCAATGATATTTGAAGATGAGGGTATTTTGGAAGTAACTGGGTTAAGAAGAGGTCATCAAGGTAAAGCCCTCATGATGGGATTAGTGGCACTTTAAGAGGAGACACTTGAGAGTCCCACACCTACCCCCTTGTCTGCTATGTGAAGATACAGCAACCCAGGAAAAAGCTCTTACTGGAAACCGACCATGCAGGCTAATAACTGCTTTTCAAAGAAATAAAATCTGATAAGAAATAATCTCCATAGGGGAAATTATGAATTTAAAACCCTAGAATTTGTTATTTGTGAGTTGATGTTCCAATTGCAAGAACTGTCAAAGAGAACTTGCAAGAGGTCCTTTGAGTTGTGTGGCCCTGTTGACAGAGGGTGTGCCATGGCTTGACCAGAAATCTACCCTGCAGATGGCTGATTTGGGCTCCACTCAAAAGACGGTAGAGGCAGATCAGTCCACGTAAAAGGCCAAGCAGCATGCCCAAGTGGGACACGTGTTGTCTCTGATATCCAAGAATCAAACAAGGTTCTGGGCTTGCTTTTTAGGAGGAAGCCTGAAGGGACAATAGTTTTTCTTTGATTGCTGGAGAGATTGGGTATTGTAAATCTGCTCACATAGTCCCAAGGAAGTTTACTTGGTGAACAGGTTCCTGAGTTTTATTCTGAGTAGTTCTGTTTTTAAATTACCCAAATTAAGTTTTAAAATAATGTCATCCTAGTTCCAAGAAAAGTAAGTAAATTTACTTCTAGTTTAAAGTGTGCATTAAAGGATAGCAAAAAAAAAAAGGCTGTTTATCCACTTGCATAAGTAGATTTAGGACAGAAAAGGGTAATATCTGATTACTGGCCACCAAAAACAGAGTCTGAAGACAAAAAGATGGCTAGTTATAACATTTTTGATATAGAAGCCTAATAATACATATTGTGTTTTTTAAATTTTTTGTTTTAGTGAAAAGTTGGTTAAATGTAACCACTGGATTTAACTTTTCTTTGTACAAACTGCCCCAAAATATGTCAAATTAAAATGGAAGCAAGCTTAGCCCTGCAGCTTTAAGGATCTGGTTGGAAAGGAGAAAATCAATCAACAAAATACTAGTGTCTGCACTAGTGAATACAGCAATGCTACTGGGGCAGTAATGACAAAAATTACAAGAAGGGCTCTTTAATGCGGAGTACTGGCAAGAAGTCTGGCTCTTTATCTCCATAATTTCTAACCTTGGCAACAATCTCAAAATATGACTATTATGATCTCAGTTTCACTGGGAAGGAAACTGAGACTCAGAGCAGGCCAATTACTTGTCCAAGACTACACAGGTAGCCAGACACCAGGGTTAAATGAGGCTCTCTCTGGATCCATCTCAGAAGGTTTCCTTTATGTGGTATTGCCTCACTGTCCAAAAGAAAAGAGCAAAATGGTATTGGAGGGAGAAAATGGGAAAGTTCAAACATTTGGGGGATTACAAAAAGTGTTGAGAAAAAGGAAACAACTGGTTAGTGAGGTAGAAACAAGAGATAAAATAGAAGCCATAATTGGGGAGCCTGAGCAAGGAAGAAGGCAGGTGGCATGTGCCTCCCAAAAGTGTATTCTCTGAATTAGTGGGCAAAAAGAATGGTGTTAGGTAAGAGGAGCACCTGGGGGGCTCAGTAGGTTAAGCATCAGACTATTGATCTCACAGTTGTTGAGATCAAGTACTGCATAGGGCTCCATGCTGAAAGCTCCGAGCCTGCTTGCAATGCCCTTTCTCCTTCTCCCTTTCCCCCAGGCAAGTGCACGTGGACTCCTGTCTCTCTTTCTCTCTCCTCACTCTCTCTCTAAATAAATAAATAACCAAAAAAATAGAAGTGAAGTCAACAGGGGGAAAGGGAGAGAGAGGGAAGAAGATAGAGCAAGAGAGAGAGAGCAAGTTAAGTGAGCCAGTGAGCGAGCATTACAGGTGTACATAAGCCAAGCAACTGAAAGATAATTCAGACCCCAAAGAAGTGAGTTAATGGAAACTGATTAAAAAAAATAAGATGACTTTTGTAGTTGAGCCAACCCAGAAAGCAAATTTAACCAAAATACACATACACAGATGCACACAGAGGGTACTCAAACACATATTTGTGTGCTCACTCTAAAGTTAGCCAAAACATAATTTTGGAAATTACTGTGAAATAATTTGAAATTTTATAAATCCCAAACAATCAGAAGCCTATGTGCAATGTTTAAATGACATAGAAGTATCCTGTTTTCTAGCTAGAACCAACTCCTTTGATAGATGTAACGAAGCCAGTAAGTAATTGGATACCTATTGTTTTATATAGTTAAAATGGTCAGTTTAAGGTCCTACAGTCATAATCTTACATACCAAGACAAAAAGGCCACCATTTCTGCACATTTTAAGAAGGTAAGACATTGGCTAGATGCATTGATTTCCCTTGGATCTGTAACTGCTAAGTCTTGTCACTGTTGTTAGTGAGAAGTCTACTGGTTTTCACACTCTCCACAAAACATTTCCCAGTTTCATGCAGTTTACTCCATGTTTCTTTCTTTTTTTAAAGATTTTAAGTAATCTCTTTATTTATTTTTGAGACAGAGAGGCCAGAGAGACAGGAAAACAGGAAGATACAGAATCCAAAGCAGGCTCCAGACTCTGAGCTGTCAGCACAGAGCCTGACACGGGGCTCGAACCCACGAATGTGAGATCATGACCTGATCATGACCTCATTAATTTTTTTAATGTTTTATTTATTTTTGAAACAGAGAAAGGCAGAGAAGGGCAGAGAGACAGGAGATAGGCAAATACAGAATCTGAAGCAAGCACCAGGCTCTGAGCTGTCAGCACAGAGCCCGACACAGGGCTCGAACCCACAAATGTGAGATGATGACCTGAGCTGAAGTTGAAGGCTTAACCGACTGACCCACCCAGGCGCCCCGATTTTAAGTAATCTTTATACCAACATGAGGTTTAAATTCAGAACTCTGAGGTTGAGAGTCTCATACTTCACCAACTGAGCCAGCCAGGCACCCCTATCCTGTATTAACCTACGCACAAAAAAGTATTTGGACTAGAAACATTTCTTATATTAATAGGGGACTGACTTTTTGTTTTTGATGCTCAGTGCCACACAGGCTATGACACCCTGCGTGTTGAGTTCTACAACTAGGATACACAATCTTTTTATATCCCATTAGACTTTGAATGGACTTCCTCCATTTAACATTTTACCTCCCCAGAAGTAACAATTTCTATCTATCTGATTCATTATGTTATCCTCATCATTTAAGTTTCCCTGTTGAAAAAGTGGAAAATAATCTTGGAAATAAAATTGAGAATCTCCCACCACTTGAGAAATATCTTTCACTCAATATCCAATAATAAATATTTGAGCAGCTTATATTTTCCAAAATATGTATTAGACGCAAAGAATATGAAGTTGAGCAAGGGATGCATGATTCACTTACAAAGATTGCAGTGTAGCTGGACATAAAATAATTAAAAGTGTATTTTATTGATTCATAAAATGAAATACACATTTCAATGCAAATTTATATCAGGAGCATCTAAGCTAGGTTTGTAAAGTTAGAGAAGACTTCTGGAAAGAAGTGACCTCAAAGCTGAATCATTCAAGATGAATAAATGCTCGCTAGATATAGAATATAAGGTGAGGTATGTTGGGTAGGCATATCCCAGGGATACAAGGAAGCTGATCACAATTCACAACTCGTTATGATTGCTGCACAGATTGCAAGTGGTGAGAGAAGATTCCAGAAAGACAAGTAAATGCCAGATTAGAAGGGTCTAGTAAAGAATGCTTAGAACTTTGTAATTTACCAAAGAGCAATAGGAATTGCTCAATCAACAGTTCTGATTTCAGGGGTTTGTGATTTAGACAGTCTCGTAGGAATGTCAGCTTAAAAGAGGCCTGTGCTTGGTTTAAT
This sequence comes from Suricata suricatta, assembly GCF_006229205.1. Taxonomy (NCBI): domain Eukaryota; kingdom Metazoa; phylum Chordata; class Mammalia; order Carnivora; family Herpestidae; genus Suricata; species Suricata suricatta. The sequence goes on along the minus strand of NC_043700.1, from coordinate 147,474,102 downwards.
GCTCTGATGTTATTATCTGGAAGGTCATAATAATTTTTGAATAAGGGGCCTTGCTTTTTAATTTTTTATTCTTTCTGACATATTATGTAGGTAGTTCTGCAACTGGAATTATATTTCACTGCATCTAACAAAAAAACAAATATGTACTTAGAAAGACCAAAGTTTATTTCTCTCTCATAAAAAAAAAGTTCAAAGCTGAGAAATCCGTGTGGCTCTTCCTTAGACATCCAGGACTCAACGTCCTTCTTTATAGCTCCTTCACCATTCTTAGTATGTGGCTCCCGTCCTCATTCATTTAGGCAGGGAATGCCAGGATAATATTTCCATTCTGGAAATATTATCCTGGCAGAAATGTAGAGATAAATTGAAATCGAAGACAAAAATTCTATGTTGTTAAGGTGATCTTGGCCCGAGGTGATGGTGGAATTGAAAGGAGGTTGCCAATGAGGTCAGAAAGAAGTGACAGACACTAGCCATCTGGGACTAGCACATTGGAATTTGGTAATTGGGAGTGAACAACAAAGAGGAGGAAGGAATCAAGCAAAAGACCAGGTTACTTAAGAAATTTGGTGGTTCACAGCGCTGTTCAGTGAAATGTAGAACAAAACAGGTCAGGGAGGCAGAGCTAGTTTTAAACTAACTAACCTGTGGGATCATTCAGTGACAGCATTCAGGAATTTGTTGCATCTATGAACCTGGAGCTCAGGAACAAGTTGGGAGCTAGAGACAAATCTGAGGAAGGCAGCAGTATAGGGGCAGTATTTGAGGTAAGAGTAGTTGAGATCCCTTAGGGAGACATTAACCTAAGATATAAGAAAACACACAGAGAATATAGCTACAGTTGAAGTTATTGTATGCAACCTATGGAAATAAAAACTAGTCTAAGTTGTTGATTTGCAAGAGAAGATTATACCTACAGTTGAAAAAAAGCAACCTGTCATATTAAAGATCTTTAGTACTGTGACATCATTGCATAAAGAGGAGAAACTGTGGGGCGCCTGGGTGGCTCAGTCGGTTGAGTGTCTGACTTTGGCCAAGGTCATGATCTCACAGTTCATGGGTTTGAGCCCCGCATCAGGCTCTGTGCTGACAGCTAGCTCAGAGCCTGGAGCCTGCTTCCAATTCTGTGTGTGTCCCTCTCTCTCTGCCCCTCTCCTGCTCATGATCTGTCTCTGTCTCTCAAAAATAAATAAATGTTAAAAATTTTTTAAAAGATAAAGGAGAAACCGGGTGTCAGGCACAGCCCACCTACATACTATTTCCTCTGTCTGGAAGGGCACTGCTTCAATTCTTGAATAAGTCCTACTCTCCTCATTCATCAAAACCTAATTTATATGTATCAGACAATGTGCAAGGCATTCAGGCTATTGTGGAGAGCAAGATAGACAAGGTCCTCCCTTCATGGACTTCACAAAAGAAAGCCATTTTTTTTTGGAAAAAGTCATTATTGTTGTGTCAAGTGATAAAAGGGGAGTACACGGGTTCTTCAACCTCTGAGAAGACACACATAGTGCCCCTTCCCTTGGGTGACCTCTCTGCATGGTACTATTTTTTTTCTGCCTTGTACTATTATAGCAATTATAACATTATACTATATGCATCTTTACTTGCATATGTTTTCTTGTATTTGCATACATATCCAGATTGATGATTTTGCAGCCTAAATCATTATGTATTCCTCCTCTGCTCAAACCAACCTCACTGGTAGTAAGAGCCAAAGTCTTCACAATGACTTATATATTCTGTCCCTTATTATTACTCTGACCTCATCTCCTACTTTTCTCTATTCACACTAATGCATTCATACTGGCCTCCTATATTAAAACATACCAAGAGTTTGGCCTGTTCACCATAACCTTTATTCTAGAAGCTCCCTCTGCTTAGAATTCCCTTTCTCCAGACATTTACTTGACTAATAGCTTGACTGCTTTTAAGTCATTGTACAAGTCCTTCTCACTATGGACTTCCTGACTAGCCTATTCAAAGCCATACACTTCTTCTGCCCACATGCAAATCCCCTTTGATGCATTATCATTTTTCTAAAGCACTTTTTACCATGTAATATATTAAACACTTTACTTATTATTGTTTCTCTTGATTTTTTACCCCTCCCCCCAAAATATAAGTCAAAAGGACAGGAATATTAGCTTTTCTTATCACCATTGAACTCTCCTACCTAGAACCATGGTTGGCACATAATTAGATGCTCGATAAATATGTGTTGAATGACAGAATGGGGTCTTCTCACTATACTGTGAGCTCCTTGAGACCGGACACTACATTTCCTTGTCTTTGTATCTGGAGCATCTGCCACAATTTCTGGTATCTCTCAGGCTCTCAAGACAATATATGCAGAAAAAATCAATAAGCAGATAAAATAATAAATGAATGAATGATTATAGCATTTACCCAGAATAGTTTTACTACATATATATAAGTATTTGGGACATACATAAAAATATTTTGCATAAAATGTCAGGAGCCAGAATAGAAAATATCAGAGTTCTAAATTTGTATATCATCAAAAGCAGATGAGAAAGAAAATCTCTTTAAATATATGATGTCATTTCTACATTTAAGACAGTTTTAGCACTAAAAAGGCATTTCAGCTGAATCTAGAAGAGGATGAAAAGTAAATAAAATTATATCATAGTCAACATCACATGCATTTGATTCCCAGAACTTTTCATCACATAACTGGAAGTTTGCACCCTTTGGCCAACATTTTCCCATTTCCAACTCCCAGCCCTTTGTCCCTGGCAAGAACTATTCTACTCTCCTCTTCTATGAGTTCAGCTGTTTTTAGATTTCACATAAAAGTGAGATCTTACAGTTCTTGTCTTTTTCTGTTGACTTATTTTACTTGGCATCTTCAAGGTCCATCCATGTTGTCACAAATGGAAGGATTTTCTTACTTCTGATGGTTGAATTCCTATCCATATATAATGTATATACATACAGACATTTATATTTTTTCCATATCTTGGTATTGTGAATAATGCTTCTGTGAACATGGGAATGAGGATATCATTTTAAGATCCTTATTTTCTGTAGATATATACTAGAAGTTGGATTACTGGATCACAAGGTAGTTCTATTTTTAATTCTTTGATGCACCTCCATACTGTTTTCCATAGTGGTTACAACAATTTACATTCCTACCAACAGTGCACAAGGAACCCTGTTTTTTTCTAAATTCTTGCCAACATTTCTTATCTTTATCTTCTTGATGATAATCATTCTAACAAGTGTGAGTGATATATCTAGTTTTGAATCCTATTTCCCTGATGATTAGTGATGTTGAATATCTTTTCATGTACCTTTGGGCCATTTATCTATCTTCTTTGGAAAAATGTTCTATTCAGATCCTCTGCCCATCTTTAAATTAGATTTTTTTACATTGAGTTATATGAATTTCCTTATATGTTTTGGATATTAAACCCCATATCAGATATATGGCTTGCAAATATTTTTCTAATTCCATAAATTACTATCTTCTTTTGTTGATTCTTTTGCTGCTCAAAAGCATTCTAGTTAGATATAGTGCTGCTTATTTTTTGTTTTTATTTCTTATGCTTTTGGTGTTATAGCAAAAAGCTTGCTCCTAAGACCCATGTTAGGGATCTTTTTCCTATGTTTTTTTCCTAGAAGTTTTGTGGTTTTAGGTTTTACAGTGACTATAGTTAACAATACTGTATTACATACTTGAAAGTTGCTTAGAGAGTACACTTTAAATGTTTTCACCACACACATGAAAATATAATTATATGAGGTGATAGAAGTGTTAACTAACCCTACTGTAGTAATCATTTCATAATAGATACATGCTGTACACCTTAAACTTACATAATATTATGCATCAATTAGATCTCAATAAAACTGGGGAAAAACATGTTAAAAAAGTCCTATTGTACCCGATGATAGAGCCATTCTATAAGAGTAAAGGATTTAATTAATGTTTCTGGATATGAACACTAACTGAATATATATACTAACAAAAGATATAAAAGAATCAGCAGAATAAAAAATACTTAGAAAATCATAATGTTAGCAATTTAAAAATATCTACTTTCTTCAGCAGAGAGATAAGTATAACCTGGGAAAGTCTTGAGTATTTGGATGGATAAACATCCTTACCTATATGTAAATAATATTTTTTAATTGTTAAGAGGAATAAGCAAGGTAGGCACTTGATCACCTGTTTAAGAGTTCATAAAATGATGGACCAGAGTTTCTATATAGAAGAAAGTTTGTGAACAGAATTTAATAAGAGTAAGACTTCTAAAAAACATTAGATTCCATTTACTTAAGTAAGAAATAAAGGATAGAAATACTTTGAATAGGGCAAAAAAGAAAGAAAAACATAAACCATAAAATGAATTAAAGACTTTTTTAAAGACAAAGGTAAAAGGAAACAGAAGAGATAAGGATAAACCTTTATAGAAAACTCAATAAATGACAGGCCTTCTATATATATTTATATATAGACCTTTTTCATTCTTAAAGAGAGTAAAGAGCTGTGGTCAATTTCTGGGGTAGAAAGTGAAGGTAATGAGAAAACTTGAGAAACTATCAATAATGGAGAAGTTATTCATGGAAGAATTTCAGGAAAAAAATTATGAAGAACAGGGTCAGGAATGTCACCTATTACCAGGATGCCATTCTGGAGAAGCCAAAGCTTATGTGGTAGGCAGTGTTGTTAAGGGAACACATATTTCTCAATTCTGCAAGACTCAAAAGCCACATAAATTAAGCTTTATTTCTTTTCATTTGATTGATAAAAAAGAAAAATATGAACAAATAAAAAAGAAAAAAGAAAATGTAACTATTAATGTATAATATCATTTATTTGTCTCACCTCTTTTTTTTGAGAAAGACAAAATATTACAACATAGAAACATTTCACAATATTTATGACAACATCACCATGTTCCAGGAATTTGCTATGTGCTTGGAATAATAACAATCAAGGAGATACACAGAGTCATTTATGTATATCGTCCACTTGTGCCTTATTGCAGAATTCTTTGTCCATAGTGGCATAGCTACTGTATCTATTAATATATCCACACTAAGGAATGCTAGATATTTTGAGCTTATCAGACTTTTGTGAGCGACACACTTAGTGCCTTTTGCTTTTCCCTCTTCCTTGGAAAAGTATGAAATATTAAATTCCTCAGCTGCTTTCCAAGTTATCCAAAGGGATGTTATACTTTTACATAGTATGAATTACATTTTTCTACCCCCAATAATAGAATCCTTTGTGTATTACCTGATTACAATACACATATTCTCATTCTCTGATATATCAGGAACCTATTCCTGGTCTCAATTTCTTTATTCAGGAAGGGATAAGCTATTCTGCAGTTACCAACATCCTGACTATTTCAGTGGCTTAAAACTACAAAGTTTATTTCTAGCTCACACTGCGTGTTTACCGGGTGGTGAGGAGGATCTTTTAATTTCAGTTGCTTAAAATATCAGGCTGATAGAGTATGTATCTCAACACAGCTTTAATGTTCAGAGAATGGGGGAAAGTCATCATAAAAAAACCACACACTGGCTTTTAACACTTACTTATTCCTGGAAGTGACACCTGTTACCTGCACTTGTATTTCATTGGTCAGTGCAAGTTTTATTTCCATCCCAGTGTTTAAAAGCATGGGAATGTATAATCTTTCTTCAGAGAGAACATCAAATATATCTTTGAAAATCAATACAGTCTACCATGTTTGAGTCTCTTACCTTGCAGGCCCAGCACAGTTGACCTTGTCTCTCTACTTACTCCTTATATCACTTTTTAAACAACTGGTCTGACCCTACAAGTTTAATAATCCATTAATTCTCCCCTCTCTGTTTTTTTAGATTAAGGGTGTTCCTCGGTTCTCCTCAGTACATGTTTCCCTAATACTATTTGCTCCACAGCTTTGTCCCATATCAGACTCACTCTTTTAGATTTCACTGAGAAGGTTCTAACCCTCTTCTTCTTCCCTGTTTCCCAGAATATGTCCTTAAGTGTCATAACAGAGCTCGTGCTATGTGCTTTACAAATTCCTATTTTCCTCTTCCTTGTCACAAAACACAAGTAGATTTTTCAGCTTTCTTGCAGTTGGGTTGAGGCTGTGTAATGGAGTTCTGGCAAATGACATATTTGCAGGACACATACAGTACCTGCAGATTTGGATCTAAAACCTCCGATATACACCCTCTCTTCTTTTTCTGTGGTGACATCATAGAATAAGTATTTAAGAAGTCAGTGTCACAGAATGGACAGCATCTTGTTTCTTGAGTTACCATATAGGATAAATTCCATAAAGCCACTCAAACTGCACTGAAAACAATGTGCACAATAAATCGATGTAGTCTTCTTTCACTGATATTTCAATTCATTTGTTACTGTAATATAGACTGACTATCCTAACTATGACTAAGAAAAATGTGAAAATGAATTAAGAGATAAAATGTGGTTACAATAACTCCCCTGGAAAACAAAGCCAACATTTTGTTTGGTTGAATTTAAATTATCCTACAACTTACATAATTAATTTTTAAATATGAAACTAATAATATACTGAGAAAAATAGTGTAAAACATGACAGAGTTAGGCATACAGTGTTAGTTTCAGGGGAACTAAAATATGACAGAAATGTGGAGTAATTAACCTTATTTTCTCCTATAGAAGTCTCCTTCATCCTGCAGAATTTCAGCTTATGTTGAGATAACTTTATATGTATAGACTTAGCTCTGGTTTCATATTATGAAAGAAGAAAAACCACAATATTGCTGAGCCTAGCTGATCACTGATACCTCAGAATTTTTCTTTCAAAAATCTATTATGTATAGGTTGATCTTAATACTAAATGTGATTTCAGAGAGTATGTGATGAAGATTCTCTCAAATTATAATTGCTGAGCTTGACTCAATTTTCATTGAGTTCAGAAACATCTAAGTCTCAATATGTACTGCATTGTTCCAAATGATGTCACTCCCACATAATCCTACTGATTTAAGTCAATAACATCACAGTTTGAACATTGGAATTTACCTTAGTCATCATTTAATACCAATCTATTACCCAACCACATCCCAGAACATGAGACTTACCCTTTGTGGGAAATATTTCCAGCATGTGAGGCTTGCCACTTTTTGAAAGAACCCTACTCCATAATTGTCAAAGGGTGCTTATTTACATGGAGCTGAATTCTTCCTACTTCCTTAATACTTCTACCAGATTATCCAAATTCTGTCTTTGGGAACAAAGAAAAATAATTGTACTCCCTGTTTTATAAAATATATATACATATATATAATATTTTCAATATAACTTTTCTGTTATTTTCCCCCAAATATATTCTTTTACACAGTAAATAAGTATACATTCAGGAATGTAATATATGGTTTGTTTGTTTCTATTATTCATTCTGTATATGGAATTCAAGTCAAAACCATTATTTTTCAATGTTAGAGTAATGATTATTGTGATATAATTATATAACAGTAATAGCAAAAAAGAAATAATAACTGAACTTTCTTGAATATTTCTAGGTTTCAGTTGTTGTGCTATAGTTTATGTATATATTATCTATTTAGTCCTTAGAATGTTGTGCTATGGCCTAAATTGTGTCCCCTCCAAAATTCATAGGTTGAAATCTTAATTTGGATAGTAGTAAATATGAAGGAAATAGAGACTAAGGCTTGTGGATAGGGACTTGCCATATTGTTATTATAGTAATTCTACAGTTTTCCATGTAAATAAATAAGCAGAGGTTGCCCAACTGGAAAGAAGTCTTCCTATCTGAAGCTATCATAAACCAGCCAGCCTTATCCAACATACCAGCTAACCAAAGATACATGAGTGAGTTCAAGCAATATCAGACAAACCTGTTATAGTTTAGAAAAAATAACCATCTGAACTCAAACCAATCTGTAGAATAGGAACTAAAGTTAGTTGCTGTTTTAAGCCTTTAGGTTTTGGAGTGGCATATTATACAGCAAATACTGATTTATAAATCAGCTTATGGCATACAAATTTCTAATGCATAATGCTTGAGTTTGCCAATACTCTCCAACATAAAGTAGGCTCTGATTTAAACTATGTTTGTGTAAAAACCTTATTAAAGTTCTCTGATAAACAAAAGCCATTTACTCCATGTTTTTACCTCTTTAAATTTTTTTAAAATCTTTCTAATGTTTATTTGTTAGAGAAAGAGAGAGGGAGAGAGAGAGAGAGCGAGCACAAGCAGGGGAGGAGCAGAGAGAGAGGGAGATACAAAATTTGAAGCAGGCTCTAGGATCAGAGCTGTCAGCACAGAGCCTGAATTGGGGCTCAAACTCCCGAACTGCAAGATCATCATGAGCTGAGCCAAAGTCGGAATCTTAACTGACTGAGCCACCCAGAAGCCCCAAACTTTTAATAGCACAAAGAATTAACAGTAATATTGGAAATGAATTTAACCTTTTAATGTGAGAGGCTTCTTAGCCAAGGTTCACCCTTTTTCAGTTATCTCTATAAGTAGAAATACTGTTTAGAAATTTGTTTTTCCTAGAGAAAATTTCCTGGCATATAATTATTATTTGAATTATTTTTGCATATGGTGTCCCTATATAAATGTTAATTTCTAATATTATCATTGTATTCATAATTTATGAAATTACTTAAAAAAACTGTTGGATAATATTGTTAGTATATCCATGGCTTCCAAAGCTTATTTGCCACCATTATTTTATCTCTAATACAAAAAGAAATCAACTAAGTTGTCTTCAAAATACAAAGAAAATGTAAGTTAAAGTAATCTATCCCAAGATATATTCTAAATCAAGAGAAAACATTAAATGAGATAAAATTTGTGTTTTTCAATGTCATTTTTAAAAGATTGTGCAATTTTGTAAAGAAACACAATGAGTAATAAGCTGTTATGAAGTTACACATGGCTATGACTGAAGACCCCAAAGGATCATATGTGAGTAAATCTAGCCAGCCCGATTAGACGCTACGTTCAATTTCTTTCAGGTATCACAGCTGGATGCAAAGTACTAATAAGGAAATATATCATTTCAAGATGTGTATCAGCAATCACAATTTTATTATTTTGCATTCCACCTGTAGCATAGGCAACCACCAGAATGTTTGTTGAATTAGTGTGAAGTATAATAGGAAATGGGGGCATATGGCCAGAATATGGCAGGCCTTCACTTCTGGATTTAGTTTTTCTGTTCTGTACATACTCTTTCAAGCTGTGCCACTACCAACTCAATTCAGATCTATTGACCTGTAAATATAATTACATATTTGATTACTAAATTAACAAAATAAATTAACTTTTAATGGGTGGCATTACTCTTTGTACCTTAGATAAAGGAAAATCTTTACTAAAAGGCATTTCATTCCACATTGACTTCTTGTCACATGGGCATTTTGACCCAGATAATCCTCTGGTTGCCAAGGAATGCGGAAATTGCTGCATGCTATGAATCATTATTTAAAACAAAATGAAAAAATATATAATTAACTCCATATGGCTTTTTCTTGGACTCGTTTGATATAGGACAAGTTCTTATACTTTTCTTAATTAAGCATCTCAAAATAAATTACATTTAAAGCACTTATGAAAGTAACTTTGCAGACTCAATATAAGAATACATGGAAATATGTAGTCAAGAATATTCTGTAAATAATTAATACTCATTTGTTGATAATTTCTCTAGAAAGTCATAATTAGAGCAGAGTTAATAACATTATTTCATGTTCCAGAAAAACAAAGAAAGAAGGGTTTGTAATTTTTGGTATGTTTACTGGAACATAATGCAAAATTTCCATAGAGCTTTAATATTGTATGTTAATGGCATTTCAGTTAATTCTTTAAAATGATCTTAAGATTAGATCACACTATTTTAAATGTAATGAGACAGAAATTAGCAGTTTTTTATTTAATTTCTAGTTCTTTCATAAACTATATTTGTATCTGTACAATAGTAATATTGTTGATTTACCAGCTATAATAATTTTGGACTACCTTATAATAACTGATTAAAAATGTTTATCATACTATTTTGAAATCATATTTAGATTTTCTATACACTTTTAGTTAACATTTAAATTTTTTACAAAAATGAGGGGTAAGGATAATTTCCTTCCATACATATCATTCTGTTATTATGTAATAAAAATGCCTTTATTTTATTTCTGACCTAAAAAAATTTTCATATGCAATTTACTCTGGTGACTTCAGAATTTTTTAATCAAAATCTATAAGAAATATATTTTATTATGAACCAGAATACACAGAGAGACACACAATCACAAATATAACACAGAAAATATTTTTATGCATGAAGTTTTTGCTCTTATTCATTCTAATCCTTTTACTTTTTTTCTTTCAGTTTTATTGAGATATAATTGACTGCATCACTATATAATTTTGAGGTATACAGCATAGTGACTTGACTTACACATACTGAGAATAGATTACCACATAAATTTAGTTAGCATCCATCATTTTATATAGATTTTTTTAAATGGCTTTTTCTTGCAATGTAAACTTTTAGGATTTGCTCCAGAAACTTCCAGATATTCCATACAATAATGTTAACTATAGTTATCATGCTGTACATAACACCTCAAGAACTTATTTATCTTATCATTGGAAGTTAGTACCTTTTGACCACTTCTAAGCAATTCCCCAATCCCCTATTCCCTACTAATGGTAACCATTGAATCTGTTCTCTTTTTATATGAGGTTTATTTTTTAAGGTTCCACATATAAGTGAGGTCATACAGTATGTGTCTTTCTATGTCTCACTTATTTCACTTATAATAATGCTCTTAAGGTCCATCCATGTCTTTATAAGGGACAAGATTTCCTTTTTTAAATTTTTTATGTTTTTTATTTATTTTTGAAAGACAGAGACAGTGCGAGCAGGGGAGGGTCAGAGAGAGAGGAAGGTACAGAACCAGAAGCAGGCTCCAGGCTCTGAGCTAGCTGTCAGCACAGAGCCCAACATGGGGCTCGAACCCATGAACCATGAGATCATGACCTGAGCCGAAGTCAGATGCTCAACCAACTGAGCCACCCAGGTGCATCTCCTTTTTTTTTTTTAATAGCTAAATACTATCCTAATACATATACATGAAACACATTTTCTCCATTAATCTCTGTCCTCCATTTTATCTACTCATCTGTTGATGGATACTTAGGTTATTTTCTTTATGTTAATAATATGCAATGAACATGGGGATGCAGATATCTCTTCAACATAATGATTTAATTTCCTTCAGATATATACCTAGAAATAGGATTTCTTGAACATATGGCAGTTCTATTTTTAATTTTTTGAGGAGCCTCTATCCCATCTTCTATAGTGGCTGTACCAATTTACAACTGCCCCAACAGTGCACAATGTCCCTTTTCCTCCATATCCTTGCCAACACTCTTTCCTCTTGTCTATTTGCCATTCTAACAGGCATGAAGTGATCGGTATCTCATTATGGTTTTGATCTGCAGCTCTCCAATGATAAATGATATTAAGCACCTTTTCATGTACTTGTTGGTCATTGTATATCTTCTTTGAAAAATGTCTATTTCATTTTTAATTGGATAATATTTTTGAGTTGCATGAGCTCTTCATATACTTTGGAATTAAATCCTGACCAGATATATGGTTTGCGAATATTTTCTTTCATTTCATAGGTTGCCTTTTCATATTCTTGATGGTTTTATCTGTTGTTTAGAAGCTTTTTAGTTTGATGTAGTCCCACTTGTTTATTTTTATTTTGTGGCTTGCATTTTATGCATCATATTCAAAAAATTATTGCCAAGACCCATGTCAAGGAGATTTTTCCTATGTTTTATTCTTAGGATTTCTATGGTTTCCAGCTGACATTTAAATCTAATCTATTTTGAGTTAATTTTTGTAAGTGGCATTAGGATAAGAGTGTAGTTTCATTCTTTTAAATGTGACTATCCAGTTTTCCCAGCATTATTTTATTGAAGAGATTGTCTTGTTTTCATTGAGTATTCTTGGCTCTTTTGTCAAGTATTAGTTGACACTATATGTGTGGCTTTATGTGGCCTCTCAATTCTGTTCCATTGTTCTGTGTGTCTGTTTTTATGCCAGTGCCATACTGTTTTGATTACTGTGGTTTTATATTATAGCTTGAAACCAGGAAGTGTGATGCCTCCCACTTTGTTCTTCTTTTTCAGGATTGATTTGGCTATTTGGGGTCTTTTATGGTTTCATATAAATTTCAAGTATTGTTTTTTCTACTCTGTAAAGATTGTCATTAGAATCTTGACAGGGATTGTATAGAATCTATCAATAGCTTTGGGAAGTATGGACATTTTAGCAATGTTACTTACCCCAACTCAGAAACATGGGATACCCTTCCATTTATTTGTCTTCTTTGATTTCTTTCATCAGTGTCTTGTGGTTTTCAGAATAGAGATCTTTTATCTCTTTGGCTAAATTTATCCCTATTTGTTGTTTTGATGCTATTGTTAATGGAACTATTCTTTTTATTTCTTCTTCAGATAACTTGTTGTTAACATATGGAAACATTGCTGATTTTGTATAATAAATTTGTAACCTATAGCTATACTCAATTCATTGATTAGATATAGTAATATTTTGGTGAAGTCTTTAGAATTTTCTATATATATAATCATGTCATCTGCAAATAAAGAAATTTTACTAATCTTAATATCATGAGATGAAACTATAACCATTAACTGATCTTTTAAAAAAGTATCACATTGTAAAGAGTCTTCTTAAAAGGCACCCTGGAAGGAGAAACATTTTTTTAAAGTATAAAACAGCAACCACTTTTTACTGGGAAATATGTATATTGGAATTTAAGAGATTTCTCTTTTAGAGGCACTTTCTTATGTGAAAACAAAACTTTGTGAAAATTTGTTTACTATTCTAAAATTGAGATTATTTGTTAAAAAGATTAAATGTGGGGAACAAAAACTTTAAAATCTTAGAGTAAAAGAGATTGAACTTGAACATCTCTGCAGCTAAGTTTGTGAGCTGAACTGAGGAAGGGCTATGGGTGAGAACCCGGCTGTGGCATGGCAGTGCGTGTTGTTCCAGCTTTCAAAGCAAAGGACTGGAGCTAACGAAATCAGAATGATCAAGAACAATGTTAAAAGTACAGGGAGTTTTTAGAAAACAGAAGCCAAAAAATACTACATGTTTATGAATTTTTACTGATAGAACGCAAACTAAGCTCTGCCCCAGAGCTGTGAGACAAGGACACCACAAAATTTAAGAGCCAGATATCATTTTTTTCTCATTTACAACCACATTTAAAAGTTGTTAGTTCTTTTAAAATGTACATGCGCTAGCTGAAGGCTGTATCCTTATCAAAGTATAGTGGTACTGTATATGGGTGTGTATGTGTGGTGAGACGGAGAAAACCCAGAATAGTATGCTCTCTGAACGAGAGGCAGAGTCTAAGCTGGTTATCACCGCTTGCTGCACCTCTATTAGCTCCTCTTCAGAAATAAGACCCCATATTTTATTTTTCTTTTTACTATTTTCTTAATGTTTATTTACTTTTGAGAGTGTGTAAGGGGGAGGGGTGTGGTGAGGGAGACCTAAATCATGACCAGAGCCAAAGTCTGATGCCTAATTAACTGAGACACAGGCTTCAAGAAAAAGGGCCATTTTAGTTCTTCAGGATTTGTAAGAGCAGACAATGGAGAAGATTAGAAACCGGAGTTTGAAGAAGTGTAGCCAGATATTCAAGGAAACTGGAAGGATTCAGGATCCAGCTCAGTTTCAAAGGCAAACAACAAATATTTTAAGAAAATTCAGGAACTGGAATTAGAATTTAACATCCACAAAAGAATGATTGACATGCAATCTTTCTCTATAAGGTCACCCCCATTCCTGTCAAAGAGAGCCCAATTAAAACTAATTTGTTTGTAAAAACAAGGAAAATAAAGAACAGTATGCTCTCAGTCATGAACAACATACTCCATTATTTTTCTAAAATAGTAATATTTTTGAATGTAGAAAAATATTATGAAAGTGAAAATTACCTGCCTTCATTTTATGTTGATATATTGATATGCCATACATTGAAAAGATGACAGATGAGGAGTATATGTAATGAAAAATCATAAAAAATAAGCTATATAATGATTACTAAGATATTAGATTTACTTAAACTCTCCCAAAGCAGTGTTTTCTTCAATGGTTTATAGAGTTGTACCTTTTTGAGTTAATAAAATGTTGATTAATACAATCACACCCACTCTTCTGACATTTCTTAAATGTGACCCTCTCATCCTCAATATCCTGATTTGCACATGAGCCTGATTCCTCTCCAGTAACTGTGGCAAAAGAAATTGGTTACCTATTCAACATCCATGTCCTCTTTTCCTTTTTTATAGATGCTGGTTTACTTGAGATGGGAGACAATATGCCCTGTCCCAGGCAGTTAATGAATTGGTTTGAGCCAACTAATCTTCTCATCCCTCTTTGAATTTCTAGGAGTAATCAAGTGAAAAACTTCTGGACAATGGGAATAAGGAGCTTAGGAAAAATTTTAATTTCTGACATAAATAGAAGAAGGGCAAGTGTTTTTTTTCCATCCGCTTTCTTCCTACTTGGGAAACACTTTGTTGGATGCAGTGTTTAGAGTGTCACTGAGGACAAAATGAAAATTTAGAAGGACATGTTGATATCATTGGGTTTCTATACTAACCCTATAAAATACAGGTCTCAAATTTTACTGTTCAGTAAAGTAATACATGTCTACATTATTTAGGTCATATTTTGGGTATTGTGTTACATGGAACTGAAAGCATGATAATATTAGTTCAGTAATCTTTACAACCAAGTGAATGTAAAAGAGAAAACTTAAGTCAACAAATTAAAACTGCTATAAGTGAATTTTTGAGAATTCTAAATATTTCATTCAGTGCACCATTATCATGTTGTTGAAGATACAATTTGTAGTACAACATTTCACTATATTGCCTTATTATGTCACATTTTGCACACACATGCACACAAACACACACACAAGGAAATATGTTTTATCCTACTATGTTGTAAACTTCATAATATCAGATAGTGGATGCTACAGTACACTACCCATTTGACCCCTTATAGATTGAGACCCTCATTCCCCCCAGCTGCTCAGAGAGTTGCAAGCTGATAGCTCATACCTAAGAGTTTCATTAGACAAGGGAGCTGCCTCCTCCAAGGATATACTGTGCTGAGGGCAACTTGTATCTGAAGATAGAATGTAGATCATTGCTGAAGAACAATCTCAACTCCAATGCTCCCTGGGGGATTGGCTGAAGTCTCTTTTGTTTTTGTACCAAGGTTCAAAGTCTTACAGTTCAGTATTGCCTCTCTCACTCTCTCAAGGTGTTGTTTCCAAGAGCATACTGGAGTGATCAATCTATTTGCAATTTCTGATTCCCGAGTTATCTAACTCACATCAGTTGGGACCAGGAGTCCTCCTAGGAAACAGATTCTAAACTGGAATTTACAAGTCAGCTAGCAATGAAGACCAGCTTGTAGATAGGAAAAGTGTCAGTAGATCTTACCATATAGTGGTGAGTAGTGGTGAAATTGTGGAAGCTTTTACTGGTAATAGTTTGGGATGGTATATCAATATAAAGGAATGTACTGGAAAGGGAAATATGTCTCCGATGTTAGTAAGGTTTGGGGGGGAAAATACTTAAAATAACTATGGAATTGGATGGTTATTTTAAAGTACTGTATATTCTTTGGCAAAAGAAAATAAAACGATGAAGGTGACAGGGTCCCCTTGGACCTCATTAAGGAAACTATTATCTCCTATAGCCAGAGAGTAGAAAAAAATTAGAATATTTTGTCCAGGATTTTATTTTAATGGTAGTGGGGCTAATAAATTAAAATCAGAGTCCATATTGGGAAAGAGTGAGACCCTGAGACTTGAAATAGAAGCACTAGCATTACCATACTTGGAAGTTTTTGAAACAAGCCTCTCTGAAACCTCTGGGGCTTATAGAACTGACTTATTTCTCTTAAACTAGTATCCTCTCCTTCCATAAAGATGATGCAGAGGCCCCTTCAGACACAAATTGCCACCATCCCCTCAGATTCTTTCCTCATCTTATATCCTTATATCTAGACTAATATCTAGAATTAAGTGCAAATACACTTTGAACAGAAAAATGTCAGATCTGCTAAGGAAGGAAAGAAACTATAACCTGAAGGGGCCACAGTACATGTACCAGCAAGAATAGAATGGAATGTATTTGAGAATGGACCCTAAGGTGCTGGATTAAGAAGAGCAGAATATAATGTTGAACAAATCACAATTTATCAATATGGGGCACTCTTCCATGAGGATTTAATGCCCTAATAAGGCCTCAAGACACAATGCTAACCCACAGCTAGGATGGCTCTTAGAAGGAAGCAGGGATTGATGACCTACACTGTGTGAGGTAGAAATGCCAGAGCTACAACAGTAGGGAGTGGAAGAAAGATCATTGGCTCAGAGAAGATGAAGTTCAAAATAGATATACAAAATAAGCCACCTAATATCCATAAGAGAGTACAAAGTATATCCCATTTACCACAGAAATAAGGAATGCTCTAAAGAGAACATCTTTGTAAGAATCTCAATATGGGCTATCCTCTATAGGCTATCCTCTATATCCTATAGAAATAAGGATAAGGGATGATGTTATAAGAACTGAAACCCACTAATCATACAGGCCAAGTAGAGGCATATTAACTGGGAATGATATTTAGTTGGGTTGCCAGGTCAAGATGGAAGCCAAGGAAGTCTGAGACACACAGTTGTGGACATGGTTAGTAGAACAGACCAGAGAACACCTCTTACTTAGTAGGTGTAATGATGTCCAATCCATGAATTACTTAGTAAAGCCGATTAGATCTTCAACTTAAAAAAAAATAAAACACAGCAGCATCTATATTGGAACAATATAGATGAACAACAAAGATGTTAATCTATACAATAAAAAGAAATCAAGGTTAAATAACTAGTTGCTTAAAGCCCTTGCTCCACAATGACTCTGAGTCAATTTTCAAACTTGGAATTCATTCACTGAGAGACAAGATTCTCTAAGAACAAGGACCCTGAAAGATTGAACCAAACATATAAGGTAAAAATTCTACATCCCTTCCCCATGGGACCTGTAGTTATTTACTCACATAACTATGCATGGGGGTAGCAGAGGATACCCTGTTGGACACAGAGTCTGAGTTGAAATTGCTTCTCTGTGATCTGACGTATCAGGAGAAGGTAGGCCACTATTATACCAGGGGACCAAGAAAATATATGTTTGCCATCCGTAAGTTCATCTGTGGGTATTCCCCTGCCCAGATTTTATCATAATGGACAAATATAGCAGATACAACATGAGAAAGGCATGCTGAGAAGGGTGTAGGAATGAAGGCTTACCAAGTAAGGCATCCAGAGCGTCAATTTCTAAATGCAAATGAGGAGTCTCTACAATGAGTAGTAGAGGAGAGAAATGATAAGTATCAGTTACAGTCCTAAAACCAACTGCAGTAAGACAACTCTTAATAGTTTATCCCACTAACCTTTTTCCTAGAAGTTTCCCCAGGGATTAAGAGACTCATCAGAATTCCTGAGAATCTATTCAAAGATAGGATCCATTTATTATATGAGACAAGTGGATCTTAGTGGCACAAGAAGTGAATTGCAGTAGATATTATAGTGTATTTTTTTTAGATACCCCTTAAGAGAGGCATTTATTCTCCATAAACTGCCCTCAACCAAATGGAAGTATCTCATTTGATGCTATCTTATCATTTGTTTCTGGTTAATCCAGGAGTTTGAAATCCTAACAGTTTGCTTAATATCCAATTCAGAGTTTCCTACAGAGCTTTATAACCCCCACTAATCCCAGTCTTTCCTTCCTCACTCCATAATAGGTATTGATCCTGAAAGTACTCCCTAATAAACTATAGGCATTCCAATCTCCATGTCTGTGTCTGTTTCCCAGGAAACACTACTTAAGACATGGGTTATTTATTTTTACTTTCAGAATTCTTAGAATACTTTTAGACATACTGTCATTCGGTTTGGCTGAAGAAACTCTAAATACCAAAGTTTAAATGCACAAGTTCTTTTAAAGTTACACACTTTTAAACATTTATGTGTATATGTATAAATATACAAACAAAAATGTATAATACATTCAAAACCTTTACAGAAGCCTAAATAATACTTTTTTCACACAAAGTGTAACACATATCATCAATAACTTTTAGGAAACAAGCATTTGATTGTAGATTATAGGTAAAGTTAGATGCCAAACACCTTTGGTTATGCTTAAAGATTGCTTCCTTTTTGAAAGGAAGTATGATGTACTCAGGATCAAGTTTATCTACCCAGAATCCCTCGAGTCTTATACAAATAATAAGGTAAAAAAGGGGAGGGAGTTTGAGATATTGCTAATTACACCACAGTAAGAAGAACAAAGAAAGGATATGCTCGTGGCTTGGGGTAGTAAATTTAGCAGACAGAGGGAATTATGAAACCTGAATTTTACTTCCCTTGTCTGTGTCAAAAGGTAGAATCTCAGCCTAGAAAAGGAATGATTAATGTATAATCTGAGCAGAAGCTAAAGATAATTGAGGAGATAGTAAAAATAAAATACTTACTATACTCTTCAGTGAATTCAGTCTTCAACTATAGAAACAATTGTACCAGGCCACTGAGAAAAGTTGTATTAAGACTGTAAATGCATTGGTAGTAATTTTTGAGTAATTGTGATTAGCTGGAAATTTGTGAAAGAAAAGATATGCAGTAATGATATTTCACTTTTCAAATGAGCAAATTGATGAAAAAAATCCAGATCAGTAAACCTGGAACTGAGGAAATCTTCAAATGGACTAATTAAAGAAGAGCCTGTAAAGTATTTGGAAAGGGAAGTGGTCATGGCTAGGCATGAGACATGCTAGACTGACGTCAGTTCCCTTACTGATTCAGTCTTTAGGACAACAGATCATGTGGACTATCGATATAGAGTATTTCAGAATTTCAACAAGATGATAAAGTTTCATGGTAATCTTACATACAAAATGAAATCCCTGAACTTCATGGCTGAGAAGTTTGAATCTTTGTTTGAAAGGAATATACTCAGGTCAATTAAGAAGAAAGTCCAGAGCCTGATGGCCCAAACTCCATCCACTGCAAAGATGTATAACACATTACACAATATTTTTCACAATGATAGATATAGCCCACATATAATTTTTAAAAATAATAACAAAATGAAAAAAAGGCAAAATTAGATTATAAGTTAAAAACAAAACCCACATGCTTAAGTCAATGGCAACATTCCAGGATGAGAGCACTGACCTCCTGCCACTACTCTGGTGAAAGAGACTGAGGTATCATTCAGTTGATGACTAGAAATATTCACTAAATCTATAGTAAGAACCATTCCAGAAGGATAATTCACAGGTCTGCTATGTTAATGGTAGAATTATTATATAAGTTAACAGAAAAAGAAAGAGGCACCAGCAGTAAACAGCATTTATTGTATGTCATGTTAATTATACCAAAACAGCCAATATTTATTATTTCATTTAATTTTTATCACAATTCCTTCATATAGATAAAATTATTGTAGTTTTACTTCTAAACAAAGCAAAACCAAATTGTTTAATAGATTTGGCTAAGCAAACCAAGCTTTATATAAGCGGAGGTGGTGAGATTTAACCAGTCTGCCCAACTATAGAATTCTTCTATCTTCCAGTCTCTGATACAAAACTCTTATGATCTTAATAAAGAAACTGAATCCCATGGAAGGTGTGGCTTCTGTGCTCTACAATAACTGAGCTCTTAGTACTTCTCTTACTATCAGTGAGACTGTTATAAGACAGTCATAATTCTCTTGTTCTGTATTATTTTTTCTTCTATGCATAATTCTCTTCTCTCCATCCCTTCTTGCATAGTCTCTTTGTCTGCCCCCTCTCTCCACCAGGATGAATAAATGCTAAAATGTTAGTTATAAAAAATAAAACTATAACACAAATGCATATGTCAACAACTGTTTTTAATTCACTGAGATTCTTATCTAGATGTAAATAATTATCTTCATTTTATTACATGATTCCTTAAATAAGCCTATTCTGTATATTTCTTTTCTTTTCTTTTTTCTTTTTTTTTTCTTAGTAATCTCTATGCCCATATGGAGCTTGAACTCACTATCCTGAGATCAGGAATTGCATGCTGTACAGACTGACCCAGCCAGGCGCACCTCTATGTATTTTCAACATCAAATTGAAACACTGATAAAGTCCCATAGCTTCCTTCACATAATTTAATTACAAATATTTTTACTAAGTAATATCTTGAGCTTTTTCTTCTGTATCTTTGTATGTTTATACACACACACATTTTTTTCACAATTGTTTCAAATTTCAATTTCTTAACTTTCATCGGGATCACCATAATACAAGATCCAGCTAGTAAAGACAATAATGGTAAGAATTCTGCAAGATCAAAGACTGAATCTGCAGGACATTCGGACCTTCAGATTGATTTAAAAAGATTTTTTTGAGTACCATTTAAGTAGCTAGCCCGTTATGATAGAGACAAGAAGGTAGATTTTCATTCTTCAGACTTGAAAGAAAATATATATGTAACAGAAGCTGTTTATTTTTGACATAAGGTCTCTTGACTCTTAAGACTATAGGCTTTAAGAAGGTGACCCCAGTTCATAACACCACTCCTGCAGTCATTTAACGTGGTTCATTTAGTCACTGGAATACAAAGGCCACTACTCCTTCAATTTTGGAATACTACCTAGCTTCAGGGTGTTTGACCTACAATTTCATTGTGTCATTTATTGTCTTGCCCTTGTGTTCAACCAGATATTCCTCCACTGAAGATCGTGAGGCATTATAACAGCAGCATCTGTTGCTTGGTTGGCTTATGAGCAGGTTTTAGAACTTGAATGTTTAAATTCTGCTACTTGGTAAGAATAACTTACAAAATATTTATTTACACTGTTTAGGAAAACTTATTTTACTTTGATATGGTAGATAATCTGATTTACAACTAAACTGATAAATATTAAGCTGGTACTAAAATATTCAAATATTACATGAATAAGTATGTCTCAGGTTTTAAGAGCATAGTGTAGTGGGTTGTGTTAGCAACCAGTGGATCGTTACTATTGCTTCCAAAACTAAGTTCCCACAGAGGCAGTGGCTTCATAAACTAGAAACTAACTTAACTATCAAAATCCTAATTTTGAAAGGATTCACATTTGGAATGGAAAGTGTGTGTTATTAACTTTTTAAAAAGACTAAAAAAGAGGAATTATTAAATGCCAAAGTATATCAGGAAAATGGAATAATTTTCCAGACCTTAACCATGTAGTGTGTTTTAATTGTTCTGGCCTATGATGTTTTATTTATTGATGATTTACATTTATGAAGTAAAGTGAGAGAACTATAATCTGTTAAACACAAATTCAATGATTTTTTCTTTAATTGATGAAAAGAAGCCAGAAAAGCATTTCATACTGTTTTATTTTAAAAGGAAAACATACACATACACATCCTGAAGATTTATGGTGTATCTGTTGAAAATAGACTCTAACCACTTTTCAATTCTTAAATATTTCTTGCATTGTGGTATAAATGGCTTTACTCAATATAAATAGTAATGCTGACTTATTACAATTTGTGTTATTCTTAACTTGCTCAGTAAACTGTAGCCTCTGTACATATTAGTGTAATTAGAAGTCAGTGTCCTCGACACCACATAGGAGACAGAGGTGGTATTCGCTTCTGTTGCACTGCCTCAGTACGTTAACAGCTGTTGCCACAGAGCACAGAAATCAATACAAATGAAAATGTAACCTGACTTGTTTGAAAAGTGAGAATTATTACAGTGATATGAATGATGAGTATACAAATCCAGTACTATATCTAACATTCTTTATATATACGGCTGCCACTTAGTATTGATTAATGATACCAAAACCCAAAATTAGTTGACATGCCAACAATGTGCTAAGCTCTTAGTCCTCATAGAAACTCTATGAGGTAGTTATTCATTTTTACAGAAAAAGTCTGAAATTAAGAATTTAAGGAATTTCTTTATGATCAGCCAGCAGGTAAATGAAGGATTAAGATAAAACCCAAGATTATTATATTTACCATACTGTTCTTGAATATGCCGTCACTGAATTCTAAACAAGTAGTTTCTTCTCAAGGATCCCCGTACTTTTTTTAAGTTTATTTTGAGACAGTGAGAGAGAGGGAGGGAGGGAGAAGGAGAGAGAGAGGGAGAGAGAGAGAGAGAGAGAGAGAGAGAGAAGGATGAGAATGGGGGAGGGGCAGAGAGAGAGAAACCCAAGGAGGCTCCACAGTCAGTGCAGATGTGGGGCTCGAACTCAACAACTGCAAGATCATGATCTGAGCCAAAATCCAGAGTTGGCCACTAATCCAACTGAGCCACCCAGGTTCTCCATACTTAATCAAATATTTTTTAAAGAATATAAAAGAATACATATATGTGTATGTATATATGTATGTATTATGTAAAATCGCTACAGCAAGAATAAAAGATCAAGAAGAATGACTTAAGCTCTATGCAAAATAAAATGACTTAGAATAAGTTCATAAATAAAATAATATAGAAATCTCTTCTAAGTGAAGCTATATCACAGTTTTCTTGTGTACGTTAATTCAAAACAAAGTATGTATTTGGCACTTGGTGAGATTCTTTGGAAACAGGTGAGGATGAGTCAAACACCAGCCTATCTTCAAAAATCATATAACAGAAGAGGTAATGTTTCACACAAAGAATACAAGGAGAATGTAATAATGAAATGCCATAAGAAAGTATGAATAAAATAGAATTGTGGGAGTTCTACCAGGAGAGACATCTACTTGGGTGATGAAGAACAATTGCATTTGAAAAAGAGGAAAAGTGGCATTTCAGTTGGCTGTGAATAAGGACAATTCAGATTGGCAGGAAAAGAATGACAAAAGAGAAGGAGGCTGCATAAAGGGCCTATTTCAATTTTACAAGATGTATTAAGGGGCATCAGGGGAGGAAATTTTAAAGAAGTCTAGAGGCTGGAAGGCAGGGGTTCAAACTTTATTAGTGTGAAACACTATGAAGATGTTTTAGAGAAAACAAACACATTAAGAATTATATATTAGGCCAGCAGTGTGTAAAAAGATCAGGGTTGAAACTGTCTGAAGCCTACCTAGGAAGGTGGCTAGTGCCATATGCCTCATCCATGCAGGCTCACATGAACTGAATTTAATGTGAACTTAATGGTAGATGCTATATCGCATAGGTGACTACATATCTCTCTGGTAGGAAACAAAAGTATTAATTTCACTATCCTCTAGAGCAGAGTTTCATAAATTAGAGTCCATGGTCTAAATCCAGCTTGCTACTGTTTTCTGTAAATAAAATACAGGCATGTTTGTTCCTTTATATATTGTCTATGGCTGCATTTACTCTAACATGGCAGAGTTAAGTAGTTATTACAAAGACCCTGTGGTTATACCACTGTCTCAATCAAAAGTGGCAACATTTATTTTGATAGCACTAGAAAGCATTTTGAAAAATATCTCCCATGTGTTTAGGATGTAAGCAACTCATGGGCTTCATTCATTTTATTTGCCCAGATAGCACCCAAGGGCAATAAATTGTCAATCACTCTTTCTGCCTATAATCTAACCTATAGAGTGTTTTTGAACTCTGTCTGTTTTATACCTTCCTCAGTATATTTTGTTCTCTTGAGTCTTTCTTCTTTTTCTATCATGTAATGCATTTATTCTTTTATGGAGAAATATAAATGTAGAGGGAATTATCAGAATAAATATATAGATATGAAGTAATGGTTGTAAAGGATATAGGTGGATACACACCTTTTCTGATTGGACTTCATGTATAAGACATTAGAGATAGTTTTCAAAAGATAGAGAGGCACATAAAGCTAATCTTGGCCATCTCCCCTCCATTATAGATCAGATCCTTCCTTGGTGTGAAACTTTTGATGGAGTTTTCTTTCTTTTAGAAGTTATATTAGTTTCCTTGGATTGCCATAATGAATTTAAACAAAATCAGTGACTTAAAGCAACATTCATCCCACTTCTGTCCCTTTCAATCTAAGCATGTAGTATTTCTGCTGTTACAAAATTCTCAAAATCCATATTTGTCTTTCATTAATGTTAATGGACTCTATGTCATTAGGCAGCAAGGTTCTCCGCAGATTCTTCCTAGGTAAGTTCATCTCTATTCCTGCCTTCTGCAGAAAAAGTTGTTGGATCTATAAGTCATATGCCTAGTCACATGTGTTACCTTAGTAAATGGATTTTCAACTACACCCTTGGCCTTATTTCCTGGGCATGCTATCTGAATAGGCTGAGAATTTTCCAAATCATCAAATACTGGTTTCTTTTTACCTAACAGAACATTTCTCAATTTATCTCTTTCTTCTCATATTACCAGCAAGGAGAAATCCGGTTGTATCTTCTACACCTGGCTTAGAAATATTCTCAACTTAATCACATACAAGCTTTACCTTCTATTCAACAGCAGAAAAGAATCCAGTCAAGTTTTCTGCCACTTTATAATAACAATAGCCTGTCTCCAGTTTCTAATGCCATGTTCTTCATTTCCATCTGAGACTTCACCTGAAAAGCCATTAATGTTTATGTTTCTAGCAACATTCTGTTTACAACAATACATATATTTTCTAAGATGGTAGGAGCTTTTGAGCAGCTTTGTTCATTTCTTTGATTCCTTACCAGAAATATCTTTAATGCCCCTATTTCTACCAATGGTCCCTTCAAGATGGTTTAGGTTTCACTATAATGTGCTTCCAAACACTTTCAGCCTCTTCCCATTACCTCTGAGAACATTCTCTCTTTGTGCAAATGAAAAATATCTCAGTGCTTAATATAGCCGCTTTCGTATTTTTGGGTATTTGTTACAGTAGTACCTATTTTCCAGTAAAGCAAAATCCATATTTATTTCTTACAACAAAGGCAGAGACTTAAAACAACAAAAATCTCTGTCTCATTCTGGAGGCAAGAAGGATAAAATCAAGATGTCAGCAAGACCACACTCCCTCTAAAGACTGCAGCAGAGAATTCTTCCTTTGCTTACCCCAGTGTCTGTTGGTTGTCAGCAAGTTTTGGTTTGCCAGTCTTTGTCTTCATCACCACATGGCCTTCTTCCCATTGTGTCAGTCAGTGTCTCTGTACAGATTTCCCTCTTTTTATAAAGACATCAGTCACATTCCAATATTTAGAGCCTACCCTAATCTTAACTTGATTCCATCTGTTAAGACCTTATTTCAAAATAAAGTCACATTAACAGGTTCCAAGTGGTCATGAGTTTTGCAGGGTCACTATTCAACTCGATAGAGGGGTTAAAAAAACAACTGCATTGAGAAAACCATGGGAATCACATTTGTGATGGTCTAGCTCTACAATCTTAGTTTCCCAGCAAAACGATTTAGGCAACTTTTGTTAATATTCAATAGCCCCTTTCCAAAAAAGAGAATTCAGGCTGTATGTGAGTTATAACTAATGTTTGGGTCTTCTGAGGGGAAGATCCAAACATGAAGGCTTGTGAAGCCAGGTCCAGAATCTCTTACTACGTGAAAGGCAAAGAAAGAAACTATTTTTAATGAATAAATCCTTAGAAGCATTGATATCAACAACAAAAACCTAAATTTAATCTGAGCTACAAGGTCGTTTATGTCTCTAACAGTATCAATTACCATTTATAGGCAGGCTTGATCAAACTCAACAAAGAAATAAAAACACTCCATTCTCTCTTCCCCTTTTAAGTCATTTTATTGCAGAGGTTGCTCGGCTGGCTTCAAGGATTGGTGCCCTTGCCAAAGGTCTTTGTATAGACATCAGAGTTTGTTGTGGGTCTGCATGATAACAGATCTCCTTTTTTTCCAGGTGATTTTGTTGGCACCCAGACGTGAGCTGCCTTCATCAGTCACAAATCAAACTCCAATACCAACTGGACTGTAGAGTCACTAAAAAGAGATTTCCTGAAGGGAAAAAAATGGCACAGAATGTGCCAATTGGGTTGCCAATACCCTGGCTTTATTTCTGTGTGTTGTTTTTTGCTATTCCATTATAATGTGTGACTGGTCACTGAGAGATTACACTTCCCTTTCAGCATATTCCACCCCAAAGCAAATCTAAGATGGTTACATTACAAATGTGAAACATTGGCCTGCTAATGCAACAGCAAATAAATTAAAAAAAAAAAAAAGAGGAAGAGCCATGTATGGATCTAGGATACCATTTGCCCATTTATGTATTTATTTTATGTATTTATTTTTTAGTAATTATATGTATACCACATGGTAGGTATCTTTGCATATAAAGAGCTTAAAATTATGATTTCATTGTACTTAAAATGTAGTCATAGTAAAATAACTAAAGTTTTATTTTAAAGGATCATTAATGGTTTTATTCTTGTCCAAAAACACTACCATAGTACTTGATTAATCTAACTTGAATAAATATAATTTGTGTGAACACATTCTCCATTCAAGGAGGCCAGGAATTTCTGGAATATTAGTACAAATAGACCTCTTACAGTCTATATTTTCAAGGTGTAAAAAATGCAGGGAAAGCCCTTTGTAGAATTAAAAACAATTCACCTTTGTCATAGTAATGATCAATTCAGTTTCAAATTTCAGAAGAGTCTACCACAATGCCCATTTTAATGAAAATTTACACCAAGAGTAGGTAAACTATTACCCTCCATCTCAAAAAATAAAGAATTGCCTTCCAAGTAACTTCAGCTATATGTGTATTCATTCATCCATTTTCTTTTGCTTGTTACACTATTATGGTGATTATGTCATATGCCATACTAATTCCTTCCTGTACTTTAAAAAAATCAACATAAATTGGTGAGCAAACACACAATTTGCCAATTAACATCAAACAATTATTATAATATGTCAAGGAAAATCAAGGAGAAGTAATATATAATCTTAATTTATTATCAGTGTGAAGAGAGCATAACTGGAATTAATCCTCTGCAAAAAAATCCTCTATAGTCTGTGAGAAGATCCTTATTTTTGCTTCATTAACACACATTAAGATCTGTGCTTGAACAATACTGCTGTCTTACATTTACAAACTTTTAAAAAAATTCATTCAAAGAAAAAAGAAAAAGAGAAATAAAAATTTAAAGGGTATCAATTCATAAATTTCACCTTATTTAATTACATTAATTACTTTCCTATATAATAGAGTTATAACTATAAAAATACACTTTATTATTTTTTTTTGTAGTGACTTGAATTGTCACTTTCAAAGTAAGGTCAATCTGTTACACATCTCTGCACAAATCCTTAGAGCTAAATCGTTTTGTCCACACACTTCCAAACAAATAACAGTATAAATCTCTTCCATTTCAGTTCACAAACCGTAGCTGTTTTTATTTCTTTTTTCTCTATGACAACATAGTGTAGGTATGTAACAAGGACAAAAAGGAAAGTAGAGGATACAAATATGAGACCTAATTCAGAACAAGTGTCTGACTTCTTCAATTATCTGGAGTAGGAACATATAAGTCCAGAGTTTTTTATTTCTTTTTAAATTTATTACAGTTGTCATAAAAACGTAGGAATTTTGATGGCAATTGATTTCCAAGAGGGAAATGACCTGCATTATTTTAATTTAGCCTATTTCCTATTAGATTGCAGTGGTGTCCTCAAATTATGCTTTGTAACACAAGATTTAGCTGTCCATATATGCAGATGATTTTCCATAATTTTTATCAGAGTTATAGTTTTTACTATAAAGCTCATGTATTTTCTTTTAAAAATTAATTACTATACAGTTAAGATATTTGTTGTTCTAGTAGTTGTAGGTATCTTATTTTTCATTATATTTACTAGTTATTTCTGGCATCAAAAACACACTTTTTATATTGATCTAATATTTAAGAAAATGAATATTTCATTATAATTTGTCAGAAGTTTTATGTCTCTATGAAAAATGATATAATATGGCAATATTAACTTTTTTTTATTTTGATATCTTATTTTCTTACTGAGTTGCCTAAGTCTTCCAGGAAAATATTGAAAAAAATACCATGATAATGGCTATTTTTGTCTATTTCTTAATCTCACAGGTAATTATTCTTAAACTTTTTCACTGAAGATATTTTCTATAAATTTCTAAATTGACACTGTTTATAAGATTATGAAAGTTCTCTCCTCATCTTATTTGCTTTTTCTCATGAGTAGATGTTATATTTTATCTTAACATTTTTCCTACATTTATTCAATGAATAATTTCTTTCCAATTTTATACTGCTAATGTAACATATTGCAATGTAGTCAATTTTTTTCTAACTTTATTTAAACCACTTTTATATTATTGGATAATCCTAATTTGGTTAGGATGTATCAGTTTAAAACATCGAGGCAATCTAGTTAATTTCATTAAGAATTTCTGCATCTATGTTTATGAACTTGCATAATCTCAATTTCCTCATCTGGGATATAGTTAGCCTTTAAAATGGGTTCCTATGACGCCTAGCCTACTGGTATTCACATTCATGAAAAACCTTTCCTTTGTAGACTACACATAGTTATCATTCACTTTTAATGACTAGAATACTGCAAAAGAGATGGGATGACATTTTCAATATTAGCGCCTAAAATTATTGTGTCTTCCATCTTGGTTACTAGTGTGCACACTTCTTCTCAAGTACCTCTCTTTGGGAGAAGCAGCTGCTATGTTGTGAGGAGCCCCACAGAAAGAACCAACAATCAGCTGGGGCCCGCCAACAGCCTCACAGGTCAATTTAGAAGCGGATACTTGTCCAGGTGAGTCTCAAGGTTGCAACCCAGAGAGAAAGGCTGAGTCAAAACCTATCAGGTAAGTAAACACTGAAATTCCTGACCCATAAATCAGAGAATAAATATTTAGTGTTTCAATCAGTAAGATTTGGGACAACTTTGACATCTGCTTTGAGAATTAAATTTACCCTAGAATTAAATAATTTTAATTCCCTCTTTGTCTACTCCCTGTTTATGCACTTGTAAAAGATTATAACTATGTCTTGATTGTCTGATACAGTACTATACACATTCAAAATTACCTGACTTGTGTTTTCTTTGTGGAAAAAATTTAAATTTCAGATTTAATTATTTTTTTATTATATAGGAGTTATGTGGAATTATTTCTCTTGAGTTTAAATTTTTCTGGGAAACTGTAATTTCTCTAAGTTGATTTTTTAAAAATTTAATTTGTTGTCAAATTGGTATCCATACAACACCCAGTGCTCATCCAAACAAATGCCCTCCTCAATGCCCATAACCTGCTTTACCCTCTCCCCTACTGCCCATCACCCTCAGTTTGTCCTCAGTCTTTAAGAGTTTCTTGTGGTCTACTGCCTTCCCTCTCTGTAACTTTTCCCCTCCTTCCCCTCCCCTATAGTCTTCTGTAAAGTTTCTCAAGATCCATATATGAGTGAAAACAATGGTATCTGTCTGTGTCCGCCTGACTTATTTCACTTAACGTAATACTCTCCTGTCCCATCCATGTTGCTACAAATGGCCAGATTTCATTTTTTTTATCACCATGTAGTATTTCATTGTATATGTAAACCACACCTTCTTGATTTATTCATAAGTTGATGGACATTTAGGCTCTTTCCATAATTTGACTATTGTTGAAAGTGCTGCTATGAACATGGGGTACACGTGCCCATATGCATCAATACTTCTGTATCCCTTGGATAAATTCCTAGCAGTGCTAGTGCTGGGTCATAAGGAATTTCTATTGCTAACTTTTTGAGGAACCTCTATACTGTTTTCCAGAGCAGCTGCACCAGTTTACATTCTCACTAAAAGTATAAGTTGGTGCCCATTTCTCCACATCCTCACCAGTATCTATAGGCTCCTGATTTTTTCATTTTAGCCACTCTGACTGGATTGAGATGGTATCTCAGTGTGGTTTGTGATTTGTATTTCCTTGATGATAAGTGATGTTGAGCATCGTTTCATATGTCTGTTGGCCATCTGGATGTCCTCTTTGGAGAAATGACTGTTTATGTCTTCTGCCCATTTCTTCACTGGATTATTTGTTTTTTGGGTGTGGAGATTGGCAAGTTCCTTATAGATTTTGGATCCTAGCCCTTTATCCGATATGTCATTTGCAACTATCTTTTCCAATTCCATCAGTTGCCTATTAGTTTTTTTTATTGTTTCCTTTGCCATGCAGATGCTTTTTATCTTGATGAGGTCCCAATAGTTCATTTTTGCTTTTGATTCCCTTGCCTTTGGAGATGTGTCGAGTAAGAAATTGCTGAAGCTGAGGTCAACGAGGTTGTTTTCAACTTTCTTCTCGAAGGTTTTGATGGTTTCCTGTCTCACATTCAGGTCCTTCAGCCATTTTATCTTTATTTTTGTGTATGGTGTCAGAAAGTGGCCTAGTCTCATTATTCTACATGTTGCTGTCCAGTGCTCTCAGCACCCTCTGCTAAAGAGGCTGTCTTTTTTCCATTGTATATGCTTTCTTGCTTTGTCAAAACCTAATTAGCCGTGCATTTGTGGGCCCAGTTCTGGGTTCTCTATTCTATTCCATGGGTCTATGTGTCTCTTTTTGTGCCAATACCATACTGTCTTGATGATGACAGCTTTGTGGTAGAGGCTAAAGTCTGGGATTGTGATGCTTTCCATTCTGGTTTTCTAATTCAATTTTACTGTAGCTATTCAGGGTCTTTTTTGGTTCCATACAAATTTTAGGATAGTTTGTTCTAGCTTTGAAAAGAATGCTGGTGGAGAGGAGCCAAGATGGTGGAGAGGAAGGAAGCTCAGTAAACTTCATCCACCCATCTATCGAACTGATAAGGACATCTGCAAGAGTGGAAGGAGAAAATACAGATTCCAGAAAGAAGACAACCTCAAAGATGCCTGAGTGAGTGAATGCGAACTGGGGAGATTGGAAAATGGGCCAGCCCGAGACAGGCAGGGGAGGTGGGAGCCCCAGCCCAACAGGGGGCAAGCGTGTGGAGCCCCTGAGAGACAAAGGGAAGAGAAAGAGAAACTGTACATGCTCATAGTACTGTCTCTGGGGAAGAGATAAAGAATGTTTAAACCAGCATGGAGAGAAAAACTCTCACTCCATATATAACTTCTGGGCAATGTGAATCCCAAACCCAGGTAGCACAAGGGAAGAAACAGCCCCCATCCCTGGGAGGTCCCTGCAGGGAGTCGGTGGCTGAGGCTGCAGGCTGCAGCAGCTGCAGGTGGCAGCGGCAGTGACCGACGCAGGGAGCGTACACTTTGGCTTCAACTGCGGGAGCAGGAGGGCGCACCTCATTTCCACATAGCATCTTGCCTCCAAAAGTGGCCGCGCGAATCCCAAGTCCTGAATCCCGGGTGCCAACAGGGAAAATTAGCCCCTAACCCTATGCGATCCTGGCAGGGAGTTGGCAGCTGCAGGAGCATGCACTTTGATTGCAGCTGCAGGAGCACGCACCTCATTTCCTGCTGTGCCCCACGCCTCATGCAGCTGCTGTGTGAATCACTGCCAGCGCCAAGAGAAACTGCTCCCTCCCCACATGCGATCCTGGCTGGGAGTTGGCGACACCAGCTGTGGGGGCATGCCCTTCGCCTCCTGCAGCACACCTAGCCTCCAGCAGAGGCAGCGCAAATCCCAGCAGGTGCCAAGAGAAAATGCTCCCTCCCCCTATGAAATCCCTGCTAAGAAGCCAGTTGCCAAAGAAAGTACATCTCATCTGTGGTAGCATAAAAGTGCATGGACTCAGATTATGAAATGAGGCGTGCCTAGAAAATATAGCTTGGCTCAGCTGTGGCACAAGGAGACTGGATTTATAAGAGTGGCCTGCAGCACTCAGCTCCAGCAGACCTTGCCGTGCTGCCATTCTTCTCTCCAGAACCACCAAGGCAGGACCTCCAATAGCTGACCCAGAGACCTTCCTACACTAAACCATGTCTATCCTCAAGGGGGAGCTGCTGCTTTTTTTTGTACTTATTTTTTATTATTATTACCTTTTTTACTATTTTAATTTTTAAAAAAATTTTACACTTTATTTTCTTGTTTCCTTTCTCTCTCTATTTTTTTTCTCTTGCCATCCAGATATATTCTCCCTTATCTCATCCTTATCTCTCTCCACAACTGGTTATACACTTTTAGACTATCCATTGTCCTTTGTTGTCTCTACCCTCCGTTATTTTTTCTTCTCTTCTTTTCTTCTCTTTCCTCTCCCTTTTCTTTTCTTCCTTTCCCCCTTTTAATTTGTTTGTTTTTAATTTGTCTGTGAGCTTCCGTGCTTCTGTTCCCTGTGTTTGTCTGTCTGTTTTCCTTTTAAGGGCTACCCCAAGAAACAAGCCAAAGTATGCATGACAGACAGTCCCAAATATCACTGAGTAGGGAAATAAGATAATCAAAGGCACAACAAGAGAAACTTAGAGGCACCATTAAAAGAACATTTCCTGAAAGAACAGGTCCTGGACAGTCAATAAGCCTCCTTTAACAGAGCAATGTACTAACAGGTGCACAGTGCACAACGAAATTTTAAAACTGACAAGAGACAGAAAACTAGCCAAAATGATAAAACGAAAAAACTATCCCCTGAAGAAACTCCAGGAAGAAGTCACAGACATAGAACAGCTCAAAAACAGATCTAAACAACATAACAAGAATTTTAAAAAGCAAGCAGTTAGTACTGCTTAAGAAAAATTGATTCAGTATCTAATGGATAGTTGATACCTGTCACAACACAGCATTTTATATACTGTTAAGTGAAACTGCAATACAATCTAAGTTTATTTTGGGAGTGTTTGCTGTATAATGGGATTTAATGAAATGTTTAGAGGTGCAGTAGGCATGACTTTGAGTAGATAATGAAAGAAAATGCAAAATGCTTATTGATTTATGATGTGGTTTCATCTTAGCTTGGGCAAGCCATGCAGTATTTAATACATAGTAGCAGAATATTTACTATTGAAGCTTGAAAAGATGTGAGTTCTTTGTGTGCAATCTTTCATTTATGCATGTGAGAGGGTTTTCTTTCTTTTTTTTTT
>NC_043700.1:147439341-147440913 GCF_006229205.1 Suricata suricatta | reverse complement strand
AGACTTTTTCATGTGGTTAATTTCAAGTTTCATAGCATTGTGATCTGAAAGTGTGCAATGTATGATTTCTATCCGTTTATACTTATGGAGGGCTGCTTTATGCCTCAGTATGTGATCTATCTTGGAGAATGTGCCATGTGCACTTGAAAAAAAGGTGAATTTCCTAACTTCAGGATGCAGAGTTCTAAATATATCTATCAATTCCATCTGTTCCAATGTGTTGTTCAGGTCCATTGTTTCTTTAGTGATTTTCTGTCTGGTTGATCTATCCATTGGTGTCAGTGGAGTATTAAAGTCCCCTGCAATTAGAATATTCTTATCAATGAGGTTGTTTCTGTCTGTGATTAATTGTTTTATGTATTTGGGTGCTCCAGAATTTGGCACAAAGATGTTTATGATTGTTAGTTCTTCCTGATGGAGAGATCCTGTAATTATTATATAATGTCCTTCTTCATCTCTTGTTACTGCCTTTACTTTAAAGTCCAGTTTGTCTGATATAAGTATGGCTACTCCGGCTTTCTTTTGGCTTCCAGTCGCAGGATAGATATTTCTCCATCCCTTTACTTTCAACCTGAAGGTGTCTTCTGGTCGAAAATCCATCTCCTGTAGACAGCAAATAGATAGATTTTGTTTTTTATCCATTCTGCTACCCTGTGTCTTTTGATTGGAGCATTCAATCCATTTACATTCGGTTTTATTATTGTCGTTTCACAATAATGTGGGTTTAGATTCATTGTGTTCTCTATAGAATTAATGTTTATAGTGGTGTCTCTGGCACTTTGTATTCTTTGCAACTTTTTCCTCATAGTCCCTCTTAGGATTTCTTGTGGGGCTGTTTCGATGGTCATGAATTATCTCAATTTTTGTTTATTTGGGCACACCTTTATCTCTCCTATTTTGAATGACAGGCTTGCTGGATAAAGGATTCTTGGCTGCATGTTTTTTCTGTTCATCACTTTGAAGATTTCCTGCCATTCCTTCTTGGCCTGCCAAGTTTCATTAGATAGGTCTGTAACCACTCTGATAGGTTTCCTTTTGTATGTGAGGGCCCTTTTCTCCCTAGCTGCTTTCAGAATTCTCTCTTTATCTTTATATTTTGCCAGTTTCACTATGATATGTCGTGCTGAAGGTCACCTCAAATTATGTCTTAAAGGGGTTCTTTGTGCCTCTTGAATTTGAATGTCTATTTCTTTCCCCAGATTTGGAAAATTCTCAGTTATAGTTTGGTCTAGTATCCCTTCAAGACCTCTCTCTCTTTCTTCTTCTTCAGGAATTCCTATGATATGGATGTTGTTCCATTTGATTGTATTACTCAGGTCTCAAATTATTTTTTCCTGCTACTGGATCAATTTTTCTCTTTTTCTCTTGGCTTCCTCTTTTGCTATAACTGTGTCTTCTAACTCACCTATTCTTCTTTCTGCCTCTTCAATCCTTGAGGTGATTGCCTCGATTTTATTATTCACCTCATTTATAGCCTTTTTTAACTTTCAAAGTGCCTAGTCATTGTCTCAGTTGCTTCTTTGATGCTTTTTTCAACCCCAGCGATTAATTTTATGACAAGTTTTTTAATTT
>NC_043700.1:147436893-147439241 GCF_006229205.1 Suricata suricatta | reverse complement strand
TGGGATGCAGCAAACACAGTCCTAAGAGGAAAGTATACTGCAATCCAGGCCTATTTCAACAAACTAGAAAAAGCACAAATTCCAAGTCTAACAAAGCACCTAATGGAACTAGAAAAGGAGCACTCCAAACCCAGCAGAAGAAAAGAAATAAAGATCAGGGCAGAAATAAACAATATAGAATCCAAAAAACAACTGAAAATATCAATGAAACCAAGAGTTGGTGCTTTGAAAAATGAACAAAATTGATAAACCTCTAGCCAGGCTCCTTAGAAAGAATAGAGAGAGCACCCATTTAGACAAAATCATGAGTGAAAAAGGATCCATTACAACCAGTCCCTTAGAAATACAAGCAATCATTAGCCATTACTATGAAAAATTATATGCCAACAAACTGGACAACCTAGAAGAAATGGACAAATTACTAAATGCACATACATTACCAAAATTCAAACGGGAAGAGATAGAAAGCATGAAAAGACCAATAACCAGTAAAGAAATTGAATCCGTTATCAAAAATCTCCCAAAGAATAAGAGCCCAGGGCCAGATGGCTTCCAAGGGGAGTTCTACCACACATTTAAAGCAGAGCTAATGCCCATTCATCTCAAATATTCCAAAAATAGAAGCAGAAGGAAAACTTCCAAAGTCATTCTACGAAGTCAGCATCACCAGATACCCACACCAGAGGGAGACCCAGCAAGAAAGAACTACAGACCGATATCCTTAATGTATAGAGATTCAAAAATACTTAACAAGATACTGGCAAATTGAATTCAAGAGCATATAAAAACAATTATCCATCATGATCAAGTGGGATTCATTCCTGGGTTACAGGGCTGGTTCAATATTCACAAATACATCAATGTGATACATCACATTAACAAAAGAGAAGATAAAAACGATGTGATCCTGTCGATAGATGCAGAAAAAGCATTTGACAAAATACAGCACCCTTTCTGAGTAAAAACCCTTGAGAAGGTCAGAAAAAAGAAACTTACCTAAACATAAAAGCAGTTTATGAAAACCCCACAGCCAATATCATACTCAATGGGAAAAAATTGAGATCAGGAACACGACA
This sequence comes from Suricata suricatta, assembly GCF_006229205.1. Classification (NCBI taxonomy): domain Eukaryota; kingdom Metazoa; phylum Chordata; class Mammalia; order Carnivora; family Herpestidae; genus Suricata; species Suricata suricatta. Next base: position 147,438,165 of record NC_043700.1, on the reverse strand, counting down.
GGGGTGTCCACTCTTACCACTTTTACTTAGCATAGTGTTGGAAGTCCCAGCATCAGCAGACAACAAAAGAAAATAAAAGGCATCAGAATCGGCAAAGAAGTCAAACTTTCACTTTTCACAGATGACATGATATTCTACATGGAAAACCCAATCAACTCCACTGGAAACCTTCTAGAACACATCAATGAATTCAGTAAAGTTGCAGGGTACAAAATCGATGTACAGAAATTGATTGCATTCCTATAAACCAATAATGAAGCAGTGGAAAGAGAAATCAAGAAACTGATCCCATTCACAATTGCATGAAAAACCAGAAAATATCTAGGAATAAACCAAATGAGGTTTACTTATGATGAAAACTATAGAATACTTATGAAAGAAATTGAAGAACACACCAAGAAATTGAAAAGCATTCCCTGTTCATGGATCGGAAGAATAAACCTTGTGAAAATGTCATTACTACCCAAAGCAATCTACACATTCAATGCAATTCCCCATCAAAAATGCACCAGCATTATTCTCAAAGCTAAAACAAGTTATCCTCAAATTCGTATGGAACCACAAAAGACCCTGAATAGCCAAAGTAATGTTGAAGTAGAAAACCAAAACAGGAGACATCACAATCCCAGACATTAGCCTCTACTACAAAGCTGTCATCATCAAGACAGTATGGTATTGGCACAAAAAGAGACACATAGACCCATGGAATAGAATAGAGAACCCAGAATTGGGCCCACAAATGTACAGCCAATTAATTTCTGACAAGGAAGAAATGAGTATCCAATGAAAAAAAGTCTGCCTCTTTAGCAGGTGGTTCTGGGAGAACTGGACAGCAACATGCAGAAGAATGAAACTAGACCGCTTTCTTACACCATACACAAAAATAACTCAAAATGGCTGAAGGACCTGATTGTGAGACAGGAAACCATCAAAACCCTCAAGAAGAAAGTAGGAAACAACTTCCTTGACCTCAATCGCAGCAATTTCCTACTCGACACATCCTCAAAGGCAAGGGAAACGAAAGCAAAAATGAACTACTGGGACCTCATCAAGATAAAAGGCTTCCGCACTCACTGCAAAGGAAACAGTCAAGAAAACTAATAGGCAACCAACAGAATGGGAAAAGATAGTTGCAAATGACATATCAGATAAAGGCCTAGTATCCAAAATCTACAAGGAACTCATCAAACTCCACACCCAAAAATCAAATAACCCAGTAAAGAAATGGGCAGAAGACCTGAACAGACACTTCTCCAAAGAGGACATCCAGAT
>NC_043700.1:147371687-147436793 GCF_006229205.1 Suricata suricatta | reverse complement strand
GACTCAAGAAGATGTGGTGTGTATATATATATATACAATGGAGTACTACATGGCAATGAGAAAGAATGAAATCTGGCCATTTGTAGCAAAGTGGATGGACCTTGAGGGTGTCATGCTAAGCGAAATAAGTCAGGCGGAGAAGGACAGATATCATATGTTTGCACTCATAGTTCTAACAGGAGAACAGGAGAAACCTAATGGAGGACCAGGGGGAGGGGAAGAAAGAAAGAGAGTTGGGGAGAGAGAGAGGGACACAAAACTTGAGAGACTATTGAATACTGAAAATGAACTGAGGGTTGAAGGGGAAGGGGGAGGAGGGAAAAGAGGTGGTGGTGATGGAGAAGGCACTTGTGGCGGGGAGCACTGGATGTTATATGGAAACCAATTTGACAATAAACTATTTAAAAATTAATTAATTAATTAAAGTAAATTTAAAAAAAGAATTCTGGTGGAATTTTGTATGGGATTGCATTGAATGTGTAGATTACTTGGGTAGTATTGCCATATTGCCATTTTAACAATGTTTATTCTTTTGATCCTTGAGCACAGAATGTTTTTTTCCATTTCTTTGTGTTTTCTTCAATTTCTTTCTTAAGTTTTCAATAGTTTTTAGCGTACAGGTCTTTTACATCTTTGGTTAGGTTTATTCCTAGCTTTTTTATGTTTTTTGGTGCAATTGAGATCAGTTTCTCGATTTCTCTTTCTGTTTCTTCATTATTGCCGATGCTAGGTCTCTCAGCATTATGTTAAACAACAGTGGTGAGAGTGGACATCCCTGTCGTGTTCCTGATCTCAGGGAGAAAGCTCTCAGTTTTTCCCCAGTGAGGATGGTATTAGCTATGGGCTTTTTATAAATGGATTTCATGATTTTTAATTAAGTTCCTTCTGTACTGACTTTCTCAGAGGTTTTGATTAAGAAAGAATGCTGTATTTTGCCAAATACTTTTTCTGTATCTATTGAAAGGATCATTTGACTTTATCTTTTGTTTTGTTAATGTGACATATCACCTTGATTGATTTGTGAATATTGAACAAACCCTGCAACCCAGGAATGAATCCCACTTTATCATGATGGATAATCCTTTATATATGCTATTGAATTTGATTTGCTAGTATCTTGTTGAGGATTTTTGCATCCATATTTATCAGGGATATTGGTCTGTAGTTCTCTTTTTTTGCTGGGTCTCTGTCTGGTTTGGGAATCAAGGTGATGCTGGCTTCATAAAATAAGCCTGGAAATTTTCTTCCATATCTATTTTTTTGGAAACAGCTTGAGAAGGATACGTATTAACTCTGCTTTAAATGTCTTGTAGAATTCCCCAAGGAAGCCATCTGGTACAGGATTCTTATCTGTTGGAGATTTTTGATAACTGATTCAATTTTCACTAGTTACCATCTGTTCAATTTTTTTCTTTTTTCCTGTTTGAGTTTTAGTAATGTGTGGGCATCTAGGAATTTGTGCATTTCTTCTAGGTTGTCCAATTTGTTGGCATATAGTATTTCATTTCATTCCGTGATAATTGCTTGCATTTCTGAGGGATTTGTTGTAATAAATCCATTTTCATTTGTGATTTTATCTATTTAGGTTCTTTCTCCTTTTTGTGAAGCCTGGCTAGAGGTGTATCAAATTTGTTTATTTTTTCAAAACACCAACTCTTGGTTTCATTGATCTGTTCAACTGTTTTTTTTTTTTGATTCTTTATTGTTTATTTCTGCCCTGATCTTTGTTATTTCTCTTCTTCTGCTCTTCTGTTTCTAATACCTTTAAGTGTGCTGTTTGTTAGATTTTTTTATTTGTGAATTTTTTTTTGAGGTAAGTCTGGATTACAATGTAATTTCCTATTAGGATGCCTTTGCTGCATCCCAAAGGGTTTGGATTGTTGTATTTTCATTTTCATTTGTTTCCATATATTTTTTAATTTCTCCTCTAATTGTCTGGTTGACCCATTCATTCTTTAACCTCCATGCTTTTGGAGGTTTTCCAGACTTTTCCCTGTGGTTGATTTCAAGTTTCATAGCATTGTGATCTGAATATGTGCATGATACAATCTCAATTCTTTTATATTTTTGAGGGCTGCTTTGTGACCCCAAATGTGATCTGCCTTGGAAAATGTACCATGTGCATTTGAGAAGAAAGTGTATTCCATTGCTTTGGGATGTAGAGTACTAAATATATTTGTCAAGTCCATCTGGTCCAGTGTGTTGTTCAGGGCCATTATTTCCTTAGTGAGTCTGTCTGGTTGATCTATCTATTGCTGTGAAGGGAGTATTAAAGTTCCCTGCAGTTATCACATTCTTATCAATAAGATTGGTATGTTTCTGCTTGTTTTATATATCTGTGTGCTCTCAAATTCGGTGCATAGACATTTATAATTTTAGCTCTTCCTGATGGATAGATCCTGTATTTATTATATACTGCCATTCTTCATCTCTTGTTATAGCCTTTACTTTAAAGTCTAGTTTGTCTGATACAAGTATGGCTACTCCAGCTTTCTTTTGTCTACCAGTAGCATGCTAGATAGTTCCCCATCCTCTCACTTTCAATCTGAAGGTGTCCTCAGGTCTAAAATGGGTCTCTTGTAGACAGCAAATGGATGGGTCTTATTTTTTTTAATCCATTCTATTACCACATGTGTTTTAATTGGAGCATTTAGTCCATTTCCATTCAGTGTTATTATTTAAAAAAAATATGGGTTTAGAGTCATTGTGTTATTTGTAGGCTTTGTGCTTGTAGTGATGCCTCTGCTACACTGTGTTCCTTGCAACATTTCCCTCTTAAAGTCCCACTTAGGATCTCTTATAGGGCTGGTTAGTGGTGATGAATTCCTTCAGTTATTGGGAAAACCTTTATCTCTTCTTCCATTCTGAATGACAGGCTTCCTTGATAAAGGATTCTTGTCTGCATATTTTTCCTGTTCATCACATTGAAGATTTTCTGCCATTCCTTTCTGGCCTGCCAAGTTTCAGTAGATAGATCTGCTACTACCCTTATGTTTTTACGTTTGTATGTTAAGGCCAAACAGGCCCTACCGGTTTTCAGAAATCTCTTTGTCCTTGTATTTTGCCAGTTTCACTATGATATATTGTGTAGAAGATCGATTCAAGTTATGTCTGAGGGGAGTTCTCTGTGCCTCTTGAATTTCAATGTCTGTCTCCTTCCCCAGGTTGGGGAAATTCTAGGCTATGATTTGCTCAAGTATCCCTTCAGTCCCTTTCTCTTTCTTTTTATTCTGGAATTCCTATAATCCAGATATTGTTCTGTTTGATTGTAACACTCAATTCCTTAATTCTCCTTTTGTGTACCTGGATCATTGTATCTCTCTTTTTCTTGGGTCCTATTTTTCCATAATTGTGTCTTCTAATTCTTCTATTGTCCCCTCTGCCTCTTCAATCCATGCTGTGGCCACATCCATTTTATTTTGCACCCCATTTATATCATTTTTAATTCATCATATATATTTTTAAGATTCTTGATCCCTGCAGCAATGGAGTCTCTGCTGTCTTCTATGCTTTTCTTAAGCCCAGTGATTAACTTTATGGCTATTACTCTAAATTCTTATTCAGTTATGGTGCTTATATCTGTTTTGATCAATTCTTTAGTTTTCACTTCTTCCTGGAATTTCTTTCATGAAGAATCCTTCCTTTTCATCATTTTTGCTATTTTTCTGTACCTTGCAAGTTTTAAAAGCTTGTTATGTGCTTTTCACCTGCGAGTACTGCTATATTAAAGGGGGCTCATAACACTGTCTAGGGCTTGGCCGTTCAGGAGGTGTTTTTCTGGAGAGTGTTACTTGCTCTCGGTTGTTGTGACTTTGGTTATCTTATTTCCCTACTCCTAGTGATGTTTTGAGTCCTCTACCTGGTGTGTTTTGGTTTGTTCCTGGAAGTAGCCCTGGAAAGGAAAACAGACAGACATAAAGTAACAAACAAACAAACAAACAAACAAAAAACCAAAGGACAGTCTAAAAACATAAAACCAGAAATCCCAGCTACAAATAAAGAGCACTGCTGATGGAAGAGCATATACAAAGAAAGAAATGACAGAGGTGAGGAGAAAGACAAAATTAACATTGACCAGGCAGAGAGACTAAAATGCTAAATCAAGAGAGAGAGAAAGAGAATAAGGAAAAAGCCACGGAAAAAGAAACTAAGATAAAGTTAGCCAGAGAAACTATATGGCCTGATTATTAGAGAGAGAGAGAAAGGGAAACAAAGAAGGAGGTGTAGAACATGGGTCAAGAGAATGGATTACGCATGTCTGTTTAAGTAAACCAATAGCCAAAAAACCAGCCTAGGGGAGGGAAGGGATAAGATGGAGAAAAAGGGAGAATATATCTACCTAAGGAGAACTGACCCAGAGTTAATCCAGGCTTGTTCCTCAGCACCTACCCACCTCCAATAGATAAGCAGATCCCCAGTGCAGGGGGTGTGGTTTGGTGTAGCCAGCTCCCGCCTCCACTGTGAGCCCCTCCCCTAAGGCCCCACTTTGGTGGTTGTGGGGAGAAAAATGGTGAACCCCCAGGCCCTTCTTCATGCACCAGTTGTCTCAAATCACTCCTTTGGCTCTGTCCTCACTGTGCCTGGAGCAGAGATGAGGTGGGCAGTCCAACTCCACACTCTCCTATGTTCCACACTTAGCTGGGTTTTAAACTCCCACTACCTGTGTGTTACAGATACCACCCAAAATGTAATTCCATGGCTGTGCTGCAGCACTTCAGAGAAGGGTACTGGATTCTCCTGCCATAGCCTGTACCCCTAATGCACCACCTAACACAAAGGGGACTCCTCTCTCCCCTAGGAGTGTGAACAGGGCAACCGACCCCAGTCGGAAGAAAACCCTGCAGTTAGAGATGGGATGATAGGATCCCTCATTGTCCCAGTCTGAGGTTTTTCTCTTTGCCAGATACAGTCCTATGTTTTTCCAGCCACTCTTTCTGTTCCCTTTATCTCTCCGCAGAAGGGGATCCCTCCCCTTCATGCCTCCTGGGCTGTTTTATCTTCTCCAGTTCTCAATCATGCACCTATGGGGCTGTCTGGTTTTTCCATTTTCTTCCTGGTAGACTCCATCTCCTTTCCTCCCAGGGTCATGGGGTCCAGAGTCCTTTGGCTTCAGCCCTTCTTTGTTTGAGAGATGCAGGGAGTATAGATTCCTCTACTTCTCTGCCATATTGGCCCACAGTCTTCTCTAAGTTGGCTACTCTTACTAAAGTTATATAACTTTATATAAGGACAGAAAAGGAAGGGAGGGAAGAAGGAAGAGGAGTAGTGAAGGGTACGTAAGAAGGTATAGAGGTGTGAGATGAAGTAGACACAGACCCATAGATCATAAATCCCTCTTCCTGCAACCCTGCTATAACACTCTGGTTATACGCTAGCCAGGGATGAGAGGAGTTGACAAAGGTACCTAGATTGCATGTGGGTCCAGTCCTCACCCTCACCTGGAGCCACAGCATGATGACAGTGAGCACATGTCCACATATCCGTCCATCAGGCTGGCAGGCAGTAGGGCTCCTGGAAGGCTGGGGAAAGTAGGTGTGAGTCTCATGCACTGGCAGGAGGCCTTGGTCCACAGGCAGTTCTTCAGGTCCTCCTTGACCGGTAAGCCAACTGGGGCCAAAAGCAACCTGGACAAATCTCAGTGGCCTGACAATGATGGGGCACAAGTTAGATCTTGATGAAGGTTCATCAGAAGGGCCCAGAGGCAGGAAGAGACCCTTATATTCTAGTATTTTTATTTGTGCCTTATGTTTTCTTGATTACATTACAAGTTTTATCACTTGTATTAGTCTTTTCAAAGAACTATATTTTTGTGAGTTTTAAAATCTTTTTGGATCTTGATTTCCTATTTAATTTACTTTTTCTTATACTTTCCCCCCTATTTTCTCTTTATGGTATATGGTGTTAATTTTCTAAATGCTTAAGGCATATTCTTAGTTTATTTGTTTAGTCTTTCTCCTCATTGAATATATGCACCTTACATGGCAAATCTCCTTCTAACTACTGCTTTATAAACATCTCACAAGTTTGATAGGCTGTTTTTCTTTTAATTATGGAAGCTTAATTTCCATTTTGATGCCATCTGGACTCAGATTTTATTTAGAAAAGTATATGGTATGTAGACTTATGAAAGTTTATTTTGTATTTCTTTGTGGTTTTTGATTTAACAATTGCACTTTGGTAAAAAAAAAATACTTGAATAGGTATAAAATCTGTTCTTTGGGATTTGTTGGCTCACGTTTCAATGCATGATTTGTGCTCAATTTCATTAGTGATTTGTACATGCTTAATGAAAATAGGTACTCCCTGTAGTTGGTTGAAGACCCTACATATTTATCAGATCATATATGTTAATTTTTATATCTTTTATATCTTTAATAAGTATGTTGCTGCTATATAAATTATTGGGATATATAATAAAAGCATCTCAATATGATAATAGATATCACTTTCTAATGCAATACTCTGATATTTATTTTGAAGCTTCCTTATTAAGTTCAAATTATATTATATTAAATATATATTTATATATAATTATATTTATATATACAATCCTTATTATAAAAAGTATAATAGCTATATACTTCTTGTGAATTATAACTTTTCACACAATATGAATACATACTTAATTCTGATTGCTTCTTGCCTTAGATTCTGGTGGGTAAGACAAATATCAAATTATATAGATATCAAAGCATGATAATAATCTACATTTTTCCATGCTTTATTTTAAGCCTTTTTCTAATTTTAGATGTTAGTGTCTCTTGATAATAATATATAGTTGGACTGGGTGTGTTTCTGTTGCCCAATCTGTTAATTTATGCCTTTTAAATTGATGATTAAATCCATTTATGTTTATGGTAACTACTATTTGTCATTATTTAAATCATCTTACTTTGTGATTTCTATCTGACATGCTCTATCTCTGGGTGTTTTATCAGTTTTTGCATAGTTTCAAACTGATGTACTTTTTTACATTCTGACTCTCAGTTCCCTTTTTACCATTTTGGAAAACAAACATTTTATTTCTATTCTTCAAGTAGTTACCATTGAAATGTTAACATTTCAGTGTTACAGTGTCTTCCCTTTATAGTAAGTTTGCTTTCTACTCAATACATATAAGGATCATAAACCTCTATAATGCCAATCATACTTCTCTCACTCCACTTATCAACTAAGATTTCCAGAGTTTAATGTATTTTTAACCACAAAACAGAGGCATTATTCAAGTGATATTCTTATATACTAAATACTTGAAATATACCTACATACTTACCAGTTGCTTATTTCTTTTATTTTCTTCTCTTGAATATTTCTGGAATCAGTTGCTTGTCAGAATAAATCCTTTAAGAATTTTCAATACCAAGAATCTCCTGCTTGTAAATTACTCATATTTCTTGCACCTTATTATTTTTTTTAAATAGCTTTACTTGATACACAATTCATGTTGGCTGAGATTTTCTGCAGTAGTTTAATTACTATACTCTCTGAGTACCATTAATGACCTTGAGAAATCAACTTTCATCTGAATAATTTTCTTTGTTTCTTGTTTCTGTTTATTTTTAAAGTTTTCTATAAGCTTTACAGTATGACTATAACGTTTTCAACTCTGAGTATTGTCAACGATTTTGTAAAAACCTCTGTTATTGCTTTTGCTATTATTCATTTCTGTTATCTCTTTGGATCTTGATTTAGAAATATTTTTTGCACTTTATCATCCTAACACCACTGTTGTTTGTTTGTTTTATTTCAGTTTTTTTTCTTTTCTATAGTGCTTTAAATTGCTTCCAATGAATTCTTTATTTCAAATGTAGAAATCTCCATTTCTATAATTATATTTGCATTTCTTTTAGAGAATCCATTTCTTCTCTGAATTTCTCTTCACCAATTCTACCCATAATTACATGAAATCCTTCTATATGTCGTTTTAATGCATTTAACTGGTAATTGCAAAACTGGAGTCATTTGTTGATCTGTTTCTATTTTTTTAAATTTTTTCTTATGCATTGTATTTTTCTGTTACTTCACACATAATAGTTTGTTCTTCTTTACATTATGCAGGGCAACTTAACTGATATATTCCGGTGAATATGGAACATGCTATCTTGTTCTAAAGAATGTTGACTTTCTTTCTGATAGGCAGTTACATTTCTGGTGGACCACCTGGATCCTGTTAAGGCTTTGCTTATATTTTGTTAGTGCAGAAAAAGTTCAGATTATCATTTTTTTCCTGAAAACGTGCTGATTTTTATAACTCTTATTAAATGTGCCTTGTCATTTTTGTGTTATGTAATTTTTGTTCTTTTTAGTTAATAATTAATTTTAATTTGAGAGACTTCCCACAAAGAGGTACTGGGAGACCCATCTTCTCTCGCTATTGTTTTCCTATGGTAATAGAGGGTTTGCCTAAAAAGGGGCCACTATAATATACAAATGCTCCTTTCACATTGTTGTTGCTCCTGTTTTCCAGTGAGTGAGGGAGGAGGATATATAAATAGTGGGCATTTAGATTCCAAACCTAAGTGAAGATAAGCTAGTGACTTTAAAAAAATAGAAAGGTTTCCGTGATGTTACTGTTGTTGCTTCTGTTGTTTTGTCTTCTTGAATTTACCACTGTCACTACTATCCAAAGCTCAGTACAAGGCAGTAACTGCTTCTACTGGGCAAGTTATTTTCTAACTAGCCTTCCCCCTCCTCCCCCCAGACTGTAGTGCTTTTAGAATCTTGGTTTTATATGTGTTGGGGAGGGTCTTCTAACTAGCCTCTCATCCTGAGAGTGAGGCTACTTTGTCTACAACCACACCTAAAAAAATCTTAGTCTTTGGAAGCATTATGCCACTTGATTTTACAGACATACTCCAAAATTACTGGGGGGTTCATTGCCATGATATATACTTAGAGTGATGTCTGTGATTAGTTCTTACCTTCTAAGTGATTTTCCTTGACTCTGTTAGGCTTTACCACTCATTAATTAATTTAAAATATGTGTGTGTCCTAATATTTTCATATGTTTATAACTAAACACTCAGTGGATATCTGAAAATTATATTTCTAGAAGAAGAGTTCTCTTTCATTATTTCTTTTTTATAAAATCCTACTTGAACTACACAGTCAAGCTATGTCTTTTTAGACCTATCTTAACTCTCTCAATTGCAGTTACTCATTTACTCCTCTTTCTTGTCAAGACACTTAGCACATCCTCAAATTCTAACAACCAGTAATCAAGTCTGTCATCAGAGATAAATAAGAAAGAAGGATTTCTAATCACTAAAAACATCACATGGACCAGTTGAGGCAACTCGTTTATCCAGCTACTAAAAAGAGAATGAAAAAACAGAAAGATATAAGTGGAATAGTCATTGATAAAGAGCAAATGCTAGACTTTGCTGCAGTTCATTATGAATCAACTTGATCAAAAACAAGTTTATGAATTTGGCATAATTATGTTAGTTAAATTTTTAGATACAGTTTATTTTTTAAAGTACAGACTTTGAGGGACAATATTTTAACACTTCAATAATGTTTAAGTTTCAGAAAGAATTCAGCAGGCTAGCAATACTGGATAGCAGATACCCTAGCTTAGCCCCAAAGGAAGAAGGAATTTTTTGTCCAATAGCATGCTCAAAATTTTGTAAAGAATATTTTATAAACTAGATGGTTTTATTTAAATGTGAGACACTCGAGTACTAATTACCAAGTCCAGATTATAAAAATCTTTCTTTTAGTTCAATATAATGTCAGAAACATGAGACTCTAAGAGGAAACATCAATTAAATACTCAAGAAAGTATCTACTCTCATAAGTCCAAAAGGAAAAAAAATATGATCAGCTGAATGAATATCAACATAATAGCAAATCTGAAGTTGTGTGCATATTGCAAATATTATAAAGCCACAAAATAGAAAATATAATCCTATTGTAAATAAAGGAATTAAAAAGTATAAAATATAAAGGAGGTGATTATGTTTATTAAATAGTTGTGAAATGTTAATATTAAAAGCATATATGTACTATTCTTTTTTAACTACATAATCAATCCTCCTTACATATCACTCTGTATTCCTGTAAAAATCTATGCCTTTCTGTATCTTCAAAGAACCCATAATATTAATATTTTCTATTTGCTTGCTTATTTTCTTTGTTGATTGTGTGTTGGCTAAAGGCATGAACTTCACTTATCTAGTTTATTGTCATATCTTTGTGCCTGGCACAAAGCCTAACAGATAAAAATGTTCACACCAAAGGTATTAAATTAAATTCACTTTATATGGACTAAGCAATTGTAGAAAGAAAATATAACAATATGACTAAATGCATATAGTCAAAGGCTATTTATTCAGAGCTTGCTCTAGCAAGGATATCAGCCTCTGTCACTTGCAGTTTGACAGAAACTCAAAGGCAGGCTGATGAGTAGGAAAGCTTTACAGGCGGAAAAATGGAAGGCTTCTGAAGGTGTGCCCTGATTGGAGGCTGTCAACATGGGACATTCATCAGCAGACTTATTAGAAATGAGGTATTGTGTGTGTGTAGGGGTGCATATTTACCTATCACTGGTTGATATTAAGTTGGAAGCAAGACAGATATTAGAAAAGCTATCAATTATCAATCAAGTCCTAACAATTTGGGGCCAATTTAGTTTTGCAGGGTATTGTCTAGAGATGGTGGCCTGACTTTCTACTAGTTTGACTTATAAATAATAGGATGGTTCATGTACTGATTAATGTAGATAATGAATTGATTTCCTTGGCTGCTTATCATAGGTTGTGGGTCAGAGTCCTATATTAATAAATGATCTGGTCATTGTTTGTATATCCAGTCTCTCACAAGTGTCTAATTGAGGACATTAGAAAAGTTTTAAACATTAGAGAGTTTAATGGACATTGGGATGATATATAATATTTCACAAAAAATAGCATTCTTCTAATCTTATCCTATAGAAAAACATAGAGTTGCATAAAAATAAAGCATGAAGCCAACAGTGTTAATATCTGATCTAACTTAAGCTGCAATATAAAGTGATTTAAAAATTCTGTTTGGACATTTATAAGATCACAGGCCTTTAAAAACTTCCCAGAGTGAACCAGAATAAATAATGTTTTAGAGCTAAGAGTGGAAATAGTAACTAATTGAAGGAGGGAAAAGAGGCTGGACTGGTATTCATCTGTTAAGTCACATATTAAAACTTGCAAGCAAATCCTGATGTGAAATAAATTTGTTTATTATGAATCACTGCTAAGTAGTTCAAATGACTATCAGATTCTAGGACAGCAGGACAAGTTGGCTTAAAACAGATTGTCATAATGACCAAACTATAGTGATTATAATGGAAAATACTAGTTCTATTTTTCCATTGATGTTTGGAGACTAGCGAGCCAGAAAAACTTCTTCACAGAGGTCTACATTTGGTTGTATCACAGTAATTATAAAATTAATAAGTAAATTATATTTAAATACAAAGTCTCCCAGCTAAGAAGACGCAGATTCTATAACAGTGATCACATAATTAACATAAGGCTAGAAAACTTTCCTAGATAACTAATAGATATTCAGTATAAACACTACATTTCATGGCAAAAATCAAAAGTGAGTTAATTTCAACAGCATAGAAAAACAATTAGCAAATTTTAAAATGGGATTTAACCTCACCCATCTTTCTGAGGAAATTGTTAGAAAAAAAACAGTAAGACTTTGCTTTGATTATAGTTTAGACTTATATAATGTATATGGAATTCAAGCCACAAGACAGTAGTAACTTCATCCTCTAGTGGAAACCCAAAACCCATTTGGCTAACCAGAAATAAAACAGAAACATTTCATTTTCTTTATGTACTTTGGGTTATTTCCTTCCCTTTGAGAAGTGCTTTTTCAATTCGCTGACATAAGTCTTCTTAAGAATACTCTTCTATACAGCCCCAAATCATATATACTCTTCCATCAAAATATACAAACTGTCCCAATTATTCTTTCGAATACAATTTTGTTAATATTATTCAAATTTAATAAGAAGGCGTTTCTAGGGACAAACATAATTCAAGATGCCAGCATCATAATATGAACAAACAAGATTCCTTCTATCCTGGAATCTGATAAAGTCACTTGAGCAACTTACTAATGAATCATAATAAACCAATGTACTCCATGTCAGAGTTTATCTGTTTGTTTTTAAAGTAAACTTGTAATTAGCCTAATATTTATTAACTTTGTACAATGTGCCAGCTACTTTAATAGGTGTCTTGAAAAGTTATCTACTCCATTGTTTGTATCTGGAGGAATGGTAATCTCCCTGTAGCAGATTTTAAAACTGAGTGCCTGGAGGTTAATTGCTTTAATAAAGGCCTCACAGGCAGTAAACAGTAAAACTGCTACTCAGTTCAGTTCTTTCCTGGTCCTCTAATTCCAAAGCCAACATTTTTTATGCCCTCCCTACTGGCTTGTGCTATAGACACAGAAAAGTGAGGAAACAATGAAGCTCAAACATGGCCTGGAAGGAAAATGTATTAAAAATAAGACAATATTTCCAACCATCCTTTCATAAATTTCATTGCCTTCCAGGTACAGATGAAACTTTAAACATCGTACATGTCAGTATCCTCTCTGACTGTTTGGAAACCAAACCTGGAAAGCATAGGAGTCTCTCCCAACTTCCAAGAGCTACGATACACAGAGTCAAAACTAGGACTCTGCTCTCCTCACAGCTTGCTCTGAACGCCACAAGGCCTTCGTGACATCACACCTGTGGTGGCAGGATTACCAATTAGGAAGGAATGTGCCTGAGTCATTGTAAATGCTCACTTGTTAATATAATGCCTTCCGAATTAACATACGTGTGATGGGCTGTTAGACTCAGGATCCTTGGGATATACTTTCTTCAGTGCTTGTTTATATATTTAATAATGATCATTTAAGTGTTTAAACGAATTTAACTTGAAGAACTCCTGGAGAACCAGGAGGCCTGAAAACTTTAGTGCAATGATGAAAAACCCAATATTTTGCTTTGCTCTTGCCTAAATAACTGCTCCAATATAACTAACTTTACATAAAAGTAAATGGAAAAGGAGTATTCGTATAACAAGAAAAAGATGAAGCAGCAAGTTTTTACCTCAAAATTAATTTTTAAAATTCCTTAATATTCAATCAAATCTGGCCCTCTTTTGTTATATTTAGTATTTTAATAAGGAATTAATGATCAAAGTTAAATTATTTTAAGGTTGGTTAAGCAAAAACACTTAATAAAGTAAATTTTGCTCTTGGTAAGAGGATAATAAAGGCAAAGCTGTATCTATTGCCATAGTGTGGTTTCAAAGGTGATTGAATTTTTTATGACTACAGACCCCTATGTCCTCTCCAGAGAGAATCACTAAAAATTATAATCATTCTTGGGGCGCCTGGGTGGCTCAGTCGGTTGAGTATCCGGCTTTGGCTCAGGTCAGATCTCACGGTTCGTGGGTTCGAGCCCCGCGTCGGGCTCTGTGCTGACAGCTAGCTCAGAGCCTGGAGCCTGCTTCTGGTTCTGTGTCTCCTTCTCTCTCTGCCCCTCCCCTGCTCCAGCTGTCTCTCTGTGTCTCTCAAAAATAAATAAAAAGCATTAAAAAAAATGATCATTTTCTATAGTATCATTGGGATCCCCTATGCCTATATAATGCCAAAACACTTTTGAAATGTGAAAGGTGTAGTTGACTTTTTTGCTCATATATTCCAAACAAGCAGAGTGAATCACATTTTATTCTGTTATTTGACTGTACAGACCAGTGACACCATCCTGGCCACTTGAAACACAAAATGTTCAAACACATAAAAAATAAAGTTCTATGCAGCCCATATTAATAAAGGTATATCCTATAAGTATCTACTTCCTGGTGTCTTTTTCTAATACAAAACTTCTGAGTATATTTGCCACAGACCACATTAGGTAGCACTGTAAAATAATGTAATTTATTGTCATTTTGTGATTAATAAGTGTAAAGTTTGTATTACTGGATATAGTAATAGTATTTAGTCAGAGGCATTTGTAAAAGTTAGGGATGGATTTAGTTGGAAATAATAGACACACACACACACTTCACTTAAACAAATTAGTAGTTTTTTCATTTATTTTTCGTTCCCTATCCCTTAATAATAAATTTTAAAAAAGGTAATGCCGGCTTAGTAGTGTCATAATGTCTTCTCTGTCCTAGGCATCTTCCACTGTCTTAATTCAGTATCTTCAGAGTATCCACTTCAGAACATGGTTCTCCATTCCATCATCATACCCTCATTGTAGGAAAGGTTAAAAGGAAAGGAGACGGGAATAGCAAATGATCACAAGACAGTAGAAAGCCCCACACATGAATTACATCTCTTGGGCAACTATGGCTAAGAGAATCATATGCATTTCAGTGGGAACCTCTACTCAAATTGGGAATCTGTCTTTTAAAACTGAAAATAGATAGTAGGTCAGTCATACCAAATTCTGCTACAATATTCTATTCTGCTGCACAGTGGTAAAAGTACTTAATGTATCCAAAATAAATCCATCTGAGTGAAAAATAAATTGAGGCATCCATTCTTTCTGCTTGTCTCCAAAAGAAATAACATATAATTATTAATAAGCAGAATTTATTAGTGAAACATAAACAAGCCACATTGTCTTATGCGTAGATGTTAAAAGTTGAAGAATGAAGAAATATGAATCAACAGTTAACTAGAAAGGTATATAAGACACACAAATGTTTTGGATTCTAAGTGCTTATCAACAGAAGCAACTTTATGATAGGAAAAACTAGGTCTTTTAAATAGAAAACACAAAATATTAAACTTTTGCCCCTTGGCTAAAAAGGGGACATCTCCTGATCTAGAAGGTCAAGGAGATGAAAATAATGATTTCTCATAGATCTAGACAAGATCATCTATATTGATTATCGTAAGTGAACACAAATGAGGTTTAAAACTTTTCATTCGTGAAATTATAGAACCCTGACAAGCAACACCATAACTGATTTTCATGTTTAATTGATCAACAACTGATCACTATAGTGAGCATTCTTCTGAAAATAAATCAATTAGTAGTTGCCTCATATTTTGAAAGTCAAACAGACCTGTGGTAGACTCACTTTAGTCAACAAAATTTTGTGGGTAATTTGAATCCCCTCCTTCCTTTTAACCAATACAAATATCTTCTAAGGCAAAAATCAACCCAGTCTTTCCTCAGCAGGCAACACAATTCCAGAACAAACACCCCTCAAAATCCTCATTTCAGTTTGGCTGGATTGTGGTCTTTTTTGTTTGGGGGGGACATTTTTCTTTTTCTGTTGCTTTCTGCTCCCCCCCTTCTTTAGGTCAGGTTTTGGTCAAAGCTGTAATAGGGATCAGCAGAGGTGGTCGAGATCTTCAGTATGGTTTTTGATTCTCCTGAAGAAAGGTTTCATTTGCAGGCCTAGTTTTATAGTTCAAATGTCATTCAAGATGCCTTTACTCTATGTTCACCTTTGAGTCATTTGCTGGAATCCTTTGTAAGGACAGCAACTACAGAGAGACAGTTGAGTCTTTGAACAACAATGAGCAGTTCTTAGAAAAACAAGTAGTATAACTCATGATGATAGATTCAATCACAATATGTTATTCTCTGAATGTCAGCATAAATCTGTACATCAATATTTTATTTAGTATTTTTACATAATATTCATAACCAAGATCTGTTTATAGTTTACATAAAAGGGGCTCCATTCTTCAGGTTTAAGTATCAGTTTCTTATAATCTGGAACAATTTATGTAGCAATTCAATAGTCTGGTCTTTTAAGTGTTGCAGAACATTGCCAGTGAAATCATCTGAATATCCCAATGAAACATCTGAACTTGGTAAATTTTGTGGGGTACATATTTTTATAATTTTATTTATCTCTTCCATTAAATTTTTTGTTTAATTTTCCCTCCCCTATAATCATACTCAATTCGTGTATTTCATCAAGAAATTTCTTTTTTGCAGAATATCTAATTTTTCTTAATTTCCTGCTGGTATACTTAGATTTTCTTGGCAATTTTTTGAATGTTTGTTTTTTTCCCCAGATTCTCTTTGTCTATTTTTAAAAATTTAATTTGATTTATTAATGATATTGTTTTTATTTGTTCTGTATCATTAATTTCTTTTATTTCTGAAACACCCTATACTATCCTTCTGATTTACCTTGTACTTTTTCTTTTTTAATGAGTTGGAAATTAATTCTCACCTACATTCTTTAAATTTCATTGATAGAGTATTTAAAGCATTATTTTTTTCTCCTGTCCACTGTTTTAAATGTATTCTGTTGCTACTAAATGTTTATATTTTTATCATTTACAAGTTACACATTTTGGATTGCATTTCCCCTTTCACCCAGTTCTTTTTTATTACTTATTTTAGGTAGGAAATTTTTAAAGCTTTATTGATGTATCATTGACAAAATTTTAAGATATTTAAAGTCCGTGCTGTGATGTTTTAAAATATGTATACATGGGGCACCTGGGTGGCTCAAAGGGTTAAGCCTCTGACTCTTGATTTCAGCTCAGGTCAAGACCTCACAGTTTCCAGTTTTGTGGGTTCAAGCCCCTCATTGGGATCTTGACTGGGAGCATGGAGCCTGCTTGGGATTCTCTGTCTCCCTCTCTCTCTGCCCTTCCCTCAGTTGCTCTGTCTCTCAAAGTAAATAAACTTAAAACAAATTTTTAAAAAGTATATGTTCTGAAAGGATTCCCCCATCAAGTAAATTAACACATCTAGCACCTCTCATTTATTTGGATATTTTGCTAATATTTTTTTAGGGGGAAAAAAGTGAGCCTTTTGTTTCAAGGAAGCAGCTAACAGTATTTGTGGCCAGTGACAAAATTAGAGCTTCCAACTGAAAAATAAGTAAATGTAAAAAAAATTTTTTTAACTGCTAAGTTGCCATTTTTTAAATTGAAGTACAATTGAAATACAATGTTACAGTAGTTTCAAGCATACAACACAGTTATTTCACAACTCTATATATGATCTCCGCAAGTGTAATTATCATCACCATAAAACACTATTACAGTACCATTGACTATATTTTCATTGCTGCACTTTTCATTCCTATGATTTATTCCTTCCATGACTGGAAGACTACCTTTCACTCCCTTTTACTTAATGTACCTATCGCTCCACCACACTTCCCTCTGGCAACTACCAGTTTGTTTTTTGGATTTATAGACTTGTTATTGTTTTGTGTGTGTGTTGTTTGTTTTATTTTTAAGATTCCACACTAACTAAAATATATGGTATTCGTCTTTCTCTGACTTATTTCATTTAGCATAATACCCTCTAGGTCTACCCATATTGTCTCAAATAAGAAGATCTCATCTCTTTTTATGGCTAATATTCCATTTTGTATATCACATCTTCTTTTTCTATTAGTGGACACTTAAGATGCTTCCATATCTTGGCTATTACAAATAATGCTGCTACAAACATGAATTTAATTTTCGTGAATATGTGAATCATGTTTTAATTTTCTTTGTGTAAATTTACTAGTAGAATTATTGGATCACATGGTAATTCTGTTTTTAATTTTTTGAGGAACCTCCATACTATTGTCCACAGTGACTGCACCAGTTTACATTCCCACTAACTGCACAAGACTTCCTGTTTCTCCACATCCTTAACCACTATTTGCTATTATTTATCTTTTTGAAACTAGCTATTATGACTTGGTGTAATATAATACATTGTGGTTTTGATTTCATTTCCCTGATAATTCTTTTTTTTTAAATCATAGTTTATTGTCAAATTGGTTTCCATGTAACACCCAGTGCTTCTCCCCACAAGGGCCCCCCCTCCATGACCTTTACCCCCTCCTTCCCTCCCCCTCCCCCTTCAGCCCTCGATTCATTTTCAGTATTCAATAGTCTTTCATGATTTGTGTCCCTCCCTCTCCCCAGCTCTCTTTCCCCCTTCCCCTCCCTATAGTCCTCTGTTAGGTTTCTCCTGTTAGACCTATAAGTGCAAACATATGGTATCTGTCTTTCTCCGCCTGACTTATTTCGCTTAACATGACACCCTCGAGGTCCATCCACTTTGCTACAAATGGCCAGATTTCATTCTTTCTCATTGCCATGCAGTACTCCGTTGTGTATATATTGTTGATGTTGAGCATCTTTGCCTATGTCTGTTGACCATCTGTATGGTATATGTTCTTTGGGAAAATGTCTATTCAGGTCTTCTGCCTAGTTTTTACTAGAAATGTTTGCTTGGTGTTAAGTTGTGCAAGTTCTTTGTGTATTTTGGATATCAACCTCTTATCAGATATATCATCTACAGATATCTTCTCTTATTCAGATAGTTGCCTCTTCATTTTGTTGCTAGCTTCCATCACTGTGCAAAAGCTTTTTATTTTGGTGTAGTACCAATAGTTTAATTTCATTTTGTTTGCCTTGATGGAGGAGGCATAATAAGAAAAATTTTACTAAGGCCTATGTCAGAGATTACTGCCTATGTTTTCTTCTAGGAATTTTATGGTTTCAGGTCTCACATTTATGTCTTTAATCCATTTTGATTTACTTTTGTATATGGTGTAAGAAAGTGATCTAACTTTTGAATTACTTTTGTAAATGGTTTAAGAAAACAATCCAACTTCATTCTTCTGCATGTAATTGTACATTTTGCCCATCACCATTTATTGAAGAGACTCTTTCCCCACTGTATATTTTTGCCCTCTTTACCATAATCTGACTGACCATATAAGTGTTGGACTATTTCTGGTCTCTGTTCTGTTCCATTGATGTATGTGTCCATTGTTGTGCCAGTACTATACAATTCTGATTAGTTCCATACTAATCTGAAATTTGCAATCATAATACCTCCAGCTTTGTTCTTTCTCAAAGTTGTTGTGGCTTTTTGGGGCCTTCTTTGGTTGTATACAATAGTTCTGTAACAAAAGTTATTGATATTTTGACAGGGATTGTACTGTATCTGTAGATTGCTCTGAGTAGTATAGGTATTTTAACAATACTGATTATTCTAATCCATGAACATAGGATATATTTCAATTTGTTTGTATTGCTTTCCATTTATTTGATCAATGCCTTGTAGTTTTGGGAGCACAGGTCTTTCTCCTTCACAGTTAAGTTTGTTCCTAAGTATTGTATTCTTTTCAGTGCATTGTAAGTGGGATTGTCTTAATTTCTCTTTCTGCTATTTTGTTATTAGCATATAGAAACTCAATTATCTGTGTATTAATTTTGTATCCTGCAACTTTGCTAAATTCTTTTATTACTTCTAATTGTGTTTTGGTGGGATCTTTAGGGTTTTATATGTATAGTATCACACAATCTGCAAGTAGTGGACAGTTTTACTTTTTTCCTACCATATGGACCTCTTATTTGTTTGTTTATCTGACTGCTGTGACTAAGACTTCTAGTACTGCGTTGAATACAAGTGACGAGGATGGATATCCATATCTTTTTCCTGATTTTAGAGCAAAAGCACTTAGTGATTCACCATTGAATATGTTGGCTGTGTGGTTTTTTTTTAAATATGGCCTTTATTATATTGAGGTGTGTTCCCTTTAAACTCATTTTGTTGAGAGTTTTTATCATGAATGGATGGCGTTTTGTTAAATGCTTTATCTTCATCTATTGAGATAATTACAAAATTTTTATCCTTCATTTTGTTTATGTGGTGCATCATGGTCAATTTTAGAACATTGCACTACTTTGCATTCCCAAAATAAATCCCACTTAATTGTGAATAAATCTTTTAAAGTATTGTTGAATGCAGTTTGCTATATCTTGTTGAGATTTTTTGTATCTATGTTCATCAGGGATATTCACTGGTAGTTTTCTTTTCTTTCTTTTTTTTTTTTCTTTCTTTTTTTTTTTTTTTTTTGTAGTGCCTTTGTCTTATTTTGGTATAAGGGTAATGCTGGCCTTGTAAAATGTTATTGGAATATTTCTTTCCTTTTCTATTTTTGGAGTGATTTGTGAATAATAGGTATTAATTATTCTTTAAATGTCTAGCAGAATTCACCTGTGAAGTCATCTGGCCCTGGACTTTTGTTTGTTGGAAGTTACAGCTCAATTTTTTTACAAGTACTGTTGTCTGTTCAGATTTTCTAGCTCTTCCTGATTCAGTTTTGAGAGACTGTATGTATCTAATAATGTATCAATTTCTTTTGTTTCTCTTTTTAAAGAACCAGCTCTTGGTTTCACTGATATTTTCTATATTTTCTTTGAGTTTCTCTCTCATTTATTTCTAGTCTAGTCTTTTAGTTCTTAAGACATAAGGTTAGGTTGTTTTAAACTTTTCCTTTCCTTTCTCTTTCTTTTTCTTGTTCTTTTTTCTTTTTTTTTTTTTTTTTTTTTTTTGAGGTAGGCCTGTATCACTATAAACCTCCCTTGCAGAACTCCTTTGGCTGTGTCCCAAATACTTTAACCATTGGTTTTCACTTCCATTTGTCTCCATGTATTATTTTTAATTTCCTCTTTGATTTCTTTATTGACCCATTGGATGTTTAACAGTATTTTGTTTGGCCTTCAGATGTTTGTGTTTTTCTCTCTTTTTTTTTTTTGGTCTTGAAATTAATTTGTATCTTAATACCACTGTAATTAGAAAGAATGCTTTTGGGGCATGTGGGTGGTTTAGTAGATTAGGTGACCCTTGGTCTCCACTCAGGTCTTGATCTCACGGTTCATGGCTTCAAGACCGACATTGGGCTCTGTGCTAACAATACAAAGCCTGCTTGGGAGTACCCCCCCCACACATGAATATTTGCTTGCTCTTTCTGAAAGAAAGAAAGAAAGAGAGAGAGAGAGAGAGAGAGAGAGAGAGAGAGAGAGAGAGAGAAAGAAAGAGAAAGAAAAAGGAGAAAGTAAAAAGAAAAGATGCTTGCTATAAGTCAGTCTCCTTAAATCTCTTGAGACTTATTTTGTAGCCTAACATGTGATCCATCATGGAGAATGTTCTATGTGTACTTGAAAAAAACATGTATTCTGTTGGTTTGCAGTGACCTGTTCTGTGTATGTCTTTAGTCCATCTGGTCTAATGTGTTGTTCAAAGCCACTGTTTCCTCATTGATTTTCTGTCTGGATGATCTACCATTGATGTAAGTCAGATGTTAAAGTCTCCTACTATTACTGTATTACTGTCAATTTCTCCCTTTATATGGATTCATATTTGTTTTATGTATTTTGATGGTCCAGTGTGGAGTGAAAAGAAATTTACAATTGTTATAACCTCTTTTTGGAGTGATCCCTTTATCATTATTTAATATCTTGGTCTCTTTTTCAGTCTTTGTTTTAAAATCTATTTTGTCTGATACAACTAATGCTAACCTTTTTTTTTCCTTTCATTTACATTAAGTGTATTTTTCCATCCTTCACTTTTAGTCTCTGTATGTCTTTAAGTCTGAAGTGAGTCTCTTGTAGGCAGCATATAATTTTTTATTCCATCTGTACCATGTCTTTTGACTATACTATTTAAACTATGTATTGATTGATTGGCTGGTTGATATTTTGGTTAGTAGGATCTTTTTTATTCAGAAATAAAACCATTTTCCAACCACACACAGGAGAGGCATAGGTAGGGGAAGAAGTCTGTCCATCCAGCCACAGCCTTTGTGCTTTAAGCAGCATGACAGGTATGGAGGAATGGCTCAAAAAATAAAAATGAGGTATATGTGTGTATGGGAAGGAAAGCGGTACAAAAAGCAGTGGGGAATTGTGGGGAAAAGGGACAGGCAAGGAAGGTATGGGGAACAGCACAGGTTGGAGGTCATTTCATAACATTCCTTGTTGATCAGACCACTGTGGACACCTTCTTTGCTCATCAGCAGGAGTCTTGGCAGTCATGGTGACAGTGATGTTGAAGGTGAGAGCTTCACCGGTGACTGTGCCCAGATGGAGTGCAAGTCCTTATAGCCTATGATGGCCAAGTCCTGACAGGTCCCATCCACCATGATGTTGTCACTGAGGCAGTCAACCTCTCCCTGACATTGCTGCTGGAGCTGCTCTCAGCGCTGATCCTGGGCCATGGGGTGGGCTCCGGGTCCCAGTGCTGGCAGGATAAACCATCTACATTTAAAACAATTCTTGATAGGTATGTACTTATTGCCATTTATTGGTTGTTTCTTGTTGTTTTGTAGTTCTCTATTCCTTTCTTTTCTTGCTCTATCTTTCCTTGTGATTGATGATTTTCTTTTGTGTAATGCTTGGCTTTCTTTCTCTTTTTTTCACATGTGTCTATTATGGCCTTTTGGTTTATGGTACATAAAGTTCATATATAATATCCTAAGTATATAGCAGTCTAAATTAAGTTGATGTTATTTAAGTTCAAGCACATTCTAAAAGAACTTCAGTTTTACTACCCCCTCCAAATTTTATACATATGTTGTCATATTATACATATTTTTATTGAGTTCCCTTAACTGATTTTTAGATAAAATGATTTTACTATATTTGTCTTTAAACCTTCATGTGACCCTTATAAGTGATTCCTCTACCTTCATTGCATGTTTGCTTTTACTCATGATTTGTTTTCTTTTTATAATTTCTACTTCTTATAACTTTGAAGAAATTATCTTTTATATGGTCACCCCCCGAGTAGACTGTCCACATAGTGGCTGGCTGACTGGAACTGTGGCTGTTATGGGCCAGGGGTCTTGGGGCCCTCTGTGTTAGGGCTCCTCTGGTGGGATGGCTGGAACTGAAATGGTCATGGGTTATGGCAGTCTGGGGACTCTGCAGAGTGTACCCTTGGCAGACACCTGAAGTTAAAGTGGTTGCAGCCAAGATGTCCTAGGCTCTTTGTGCAGAGTGCACCCCGGCCAGACACCTGAAGTTAAAGTGGTTGCTGCCAAGATGTTCTAGGCTCTTTGTGCAGGGTGCACCCCGGCCAGACACCTGAAGCTGAAGTAGACGCCAGGCAGGGTTTCTTGCATGCTTTTTGTAGGCGACCTACTGACAGGTGGCTGGGGCTGAAGTGGGACAGAGAGTCATAGGGTGCTTTGCACAGGGGGTGCCAGTGTGGGCTGGGGTGTCTCAGGGCACTCTGTGTAGCAGGCACCCTGGCAGAACAGCTAGAGCCAAAGTGGTACAGACCTGGTGTGTTCCAGGGTGCTTTGTGCCTGTGTCACCTGGCAGGACAACTGTAGCTGTAGAGAAGACTGATCAGCACTGATCACTGCAGTGTGTACTGCACTGGGGCTGCCTTGGGGTTCAGGAGCCTAGGTCTGACTGAGGCAGTAGGCCAGCTATGGCGCCCAGACCCTTTTCTAGCCCATGCTATCAAGGTGGAAGGGGTGGACATAAACCATTGCAATCACTAACTCCTAAGACCTGGAGAGATTTCCAGTAGATTTTCTAGTGGCTAAGAGATGTTTGGAAGGTTCTAGGTCTGGCTTTCAAATTTCCAGGTGAAAGAGTCTTTCTGAATTTTTACTTTATTAATTTTGAGACATATTTTTATCAGGGAGGGTTTGTAACTTTTCTATAGCATGGAGCTTAGTGTTGCTTCAAAGTATAATGTACAGGCAAACTGTCAGTGTTGCATGTTTACTTGAGCAGAAGATGTATTTTCTAGAGTATAATATTTGAGACACGACCTTAAAATCTACTTTAAGGATATGCTGTTAATGACTTTATGTCCATATTAATTGGTTCACGAGACCTACATTTAACAATGAGTGACTTAAGTCCCTATTAGCATGTTTGTTTATTTCTTCTTGAATCTCCTGTTTATGAAGAATAATATCTTATTTTGAATATAGATATTCAAAATTGAGAATTTAATGAAGACTATCAAGGAGGTGCTTGAAAATCTACAAGAATGTGTGGGTGAAATAGAGAAAAGTATAAAGGTCAGAAAAAAGGCATTCCTACATAGTATAGGGCTAAGAAAGTCTATAATACATATAATTAGAGTACCTGGAAGAAGAAAAAAAGGATATGACAAGTAACATATTAATGTTACTGTGAATTGGGGCTTTCAAAATCTCAACTTGTATTTTTTGACACATTTTTGAGTTCCTGAATTTCTGAATCCTGATTTTATCCTGAATCATGAATTTCTGAGTTTGGTATCAAGAGTGCAACCTCTAATTTCTTGTGTTTAAATATTTTTCCAGAGACCCTGAGGCTTTTTCTAAAAATTTCCAATTTCTCTGTTTGGCTCCTGACTGGACAGCACTTTCTCTATGTTCCTTAGCCTTCAATTGTTGAGACTGGCAGGATGAAATCAAGTTTGGAAGGACATTGCGAGGTCATGAAGTCACTTGGCCTAAATTTTTCATTTTAAAGATAATAAAATCAAGGGTTTCAGATATTGTGACTTCCCCTAAGACCACACAGGTAGGCTGGTTTTTTGGCACTGTTTTCTGAAATTCCTTCCACAAATACTGTTGGTGAAGTGAGCCTTGTACTCCCCCACCATGATTCAATTAGCGTTTGAAAGGATTCCTCAAATAGTTTTTCACCTTTAAAAATCAAATAAATTAATAGTTAAAATATAAATAAATAAATAAATAAATATTTTTCCAGCATACCTTTGTTTTTTATTTTTAGGTTTCATTAATCCTTGTGTTATAGATAGGTGTCTTGTATACAACATAGAGGTGAATTTTGTGAGCCAATTTGAGAATCTTTTAATAAATGAGTGATACTCATTTACATTTATTTATTTATTTATTTATAGGAATTATATATTTTTATCTCAACTCTGCCATTTTATTGTATTATATTTATGTATGTGTGCATAGGTAATGTGTTCCCTTATCTGGTCTAACTCCTTAGTTTTCTTTTTAATTCCTTTTTATATGTAGATTGATGATATTATTATATATTTCAAATTGTTTTGCTTTCTTTTATTTTTCCTTTCAGGTACTCTAATTTTATATATTATAGACTTTCCTAGCCTTTATACTTTTCTCTGTTTCATCCTCACAGTCTTGTAGATTTTCAAACACCTCCTCAATGTCCTTCATTAAACTTAAATAAGCATATTGTCTCTTTGGTGGTTGCAATTTAGTCATCGTTTTTAAGATGATGTTGTATTTTTGTTCAATACTTTTCCTAAGTTTGGTTAATTTTTGTTCTACATTGTTCTGAGGTTTTTTTTATTTTTAAATGTTTTTTTAAATTGTTTTACTTTTGAGAGACAGAGAGAGACAGTGCGAGGAGGGGAGGGTCAGAGAGAGAGGGAGACAGAATCCGAAGCAGGCTCCAGGCTCTGAGCCAGCACAGAGCCTGACACAGGGCTTGAATCCATGAACCATGAGATCATGACCTGAGCTGAAGCCGGATGCTTCACTGACTGAGCTACCCAGGAGCCCCTCTGTTGTTTTTTAAGATTTATGTCCTGAGTTTTTTAAATTCCTGACTCAAAACATTATTTATATTTGAAAATTCTTGTTTATATATATTTTATTCAGGTTAGCATGCTGTGGTGTAGTTTTCTTCAGTCTTATGTTTGTGACTGGTGGAAATTTTTTTCATAATTTGAATTTTTTTCTTCTAGTTTTTTAGTTTTTTTTCTTATTTCTGAAGCATTGTATGAGTGATGTTTTCTACTTTCTGTTCATTTCCTAATTTTATTTCCCCATGGGCCAGCTACAGCAGTTGTGTGCACTCACAGGTGCAATTATGGGAGACTAAGAAGGTTTCTTAGTCCAATACTGCTCTCTTCCATTGGTGTAGTAAATTGCAGTTTATTTATAGTTCTCTTTTATCTGGGGATGGGGGAGGGTAAGTTGAACAATGGCATTCAAATATATCCATGTCATAATCCTCAGAACCTAAATTACCTTATGTGGAAAAAAGGAGTTTTGTGATCAAGACTTTTGAGATGGGGAAATTATCTTGTGTTATAAGACTGGATCCAATGTAATCACCATGTTCTTATAAGAGGGACACAGGAGGAATTAGAGACAGAAAGAAATGTGATGATGGGAGCAGACTTTTTAGTGATGTACTTAGACGATGAAGAAAGAATTGCAGTCTAAGACCACTGGCAGCCACTAGAAACTTAAAATGGCAAGGAACAGACTCTCCCCTATAGCCTCCAGAATAGATAAGTCCTGTAATACTTTGGGATAACCCCTTGGCTTTGGCCTAGTGAAAATGATTTCAGACTTCTGGTCTCAATAGCTGTAAGAGAAAATGTCTGTGTCATTTTAAGATACCAAACTATGACAATTTATTACAGTGCCAGTACACTGGGAAATTAATGAAGGGTGTGACTTATGAATATGTAATCTGCTGTGTTTCATCAGGATAATATCTTTTCCTGTTTTACTTCCTTATTTTTACCACCAAATTTCCAAATTATCTCCTATTCCACAAAAGTGGTGCTTTTTGGTACTTTTCCCTTGAGCCCCACAACATTTAACCTACTTCCTTCTGATTTCTCAAGAACAGAATCAATCTATGTGACATCAGATTTGTTCTCCATAGATACCATACTGAGTATGAGTATTACTGCATATTGAGTATGGAATTTTTTTTTTAATGAATGAATGCACTTGTGATCAATCCCACCTCGGTGTGGGATCTGGAGTTTGTTCCAGTAGATTGGCATGTTTATTTTTCATATGTACAGGTAGTTTGAAGTTCCAAATGTTCTCCATCTTGTAGTTATGCTGAAGATAAAAATTACAGTTTTGGGGTATGGGGTGGATAAAGAGACTTTAATTCAGGTTATTATCGTTATTCTTTGGTAAATCAGAACTATAGGGAGAATCTGTATACTGTTCCACATGAATGAGAATTTTGCTATCTTTAAATGAAAAATTATATATACGTACATAAAATTATATATACATATAATTTTTCTATTAAGTAAAACTTAAAATAATATAACTGAACCTCCATCAATATATGAAAAGTTCTTTCTGCTCAATACTGTGTCAGATAAGAATATTAGTAAGCATCACTACTTTTTTCTCCTGTTTTATTACCCACATTCTCTCAGCTGCACAACTACTTACACTTTTACATTGTCATGGTGACAATCATTTACCTTCTGTTCTCCAACAATTTAATTTTTCTTAAGGTTGTTCTAAAATTTAGTTACCAGTAATTTGCATTTATATCTTTAGGGTTTTATGAATCTTATTCAACATCAGGTCAAGTTTTGTGTTAGGATGATAGTATTTCTTTATCCATTGAAAAACTAAGTCTGGCCCTCTAAAGTGACATTGGACCTAGAATCAAAGTCAAATGAAAATTTGTGTTTTTCTTTTTAAGTGATGTCATATTTTAGAAAATTAGTCTCTTCTTGCATATTGTTTTTCTAAACCCTTTGTTTGTACTTATCAGATTTTCATCTTTTCTTTAGGTCCTACTATTGGATTTCCCTGTGTCATGCATTGTTCTTATTGCTTTGTTTACAAGAATTCATTTAATTGTTTTACCATAGCCCTATTATCCCAGTTGCACAGATGAATAAACTGAAGCACAAAGCTATTAATGAATGTCACCTAGCTACCGAATTGATGACTTTAAGGGGACATTTCTATCATGACTCTAAATCACATAATCTATTAAGTCCCCCTTTTGCCTTTTACACAGACTTTCTTCCCCAGAAAGCCCCTTCTTGCTCCTCCAGTTTGTAATGCTTACAATATAGGCCAACTGCCATTGCTGACCTATAATTCCCTTGCCTTCCTTATACTGCTCTTCCAAATTAGATCCAGAACTAATTATTGACCAGTGTTGCAGTACACCTGCTGGCATGATGGTCTGTGCCCGAGTTCTACAAATACATCTGATTTGTTTCTTAGTTTTCCTGGGCTATATCCCAAAAGAGTTTCCTAAGGGGTACATGTCAAGTGCAGGTATTAAGTCAATAATATTTTAAGAACATCATTATGATATCCTAGAAATTGATTGATTATTGAGGTGTGGATTATAGGTGAAAGTTTGTTTCATTATGATTTTTTAAAATACTGCTATAGTACTAATAAAAAATCAGTTTTTGTCCTATTTAGGTTTAAATCTGCTAAAACCACCATTTATTTTTCTTAAGTATCTCAATAGAATAAAAATTAGACACAAAAGACATTTTTCTGAGAAAAGTGTTAACTTTTTTATAGACCCAAGTAAGATTAACATAGTTCATTAACTTATTTTCCTGCGTCTATAGATTAAGTGAACAATGATGTTTTGCAATTTAAATAAGACCCCTTTTGCACTTGTCTTATTAATAGATGTCTGTTTTTAGCATGCTCTTGAGGTTATAAACTTGGAATATCTGTTGCTTCCCAATGTAATATTTTATTCCCAAGGCCTATCAAATCTCTTTAATACTATTATTTTAACCAAGGTGAAATCAAAGTATTACTAATAATTTGTTTCATTGGTCTTTAAACATCCAATACCCTTTGTGAGAACGCATATGTCAGTCTGGTTTTTTGTTTTTTTTTTTTTTTGTTCTCTTACAAAAAACTTGTTCAGTTCATTTAGATTAGTTTTATTTTGTTTGGTTTCTCTCTACAAATTTTTAGAAATTTCTTCTTAATTCTTGGTGTTGTGAAATTTCACAGTGATATAATTACATGTAGATAGGTATTGTTTTATTATGCTGGGCACTAAGTAGATTTAAAAAATTTGAACATATGTATTAAACTTTGAGAAATCCTCTTCTGTAGTTACCCTTCTTCCACTTTCAAAGAAAACTTGGTTTTTCTGGTAACAGTCTCTTGGATTGGCCTCCATGTCCTTTATCTTGTTCAGTATTACCTACCGAATGTATTTTGTTTATTCTATATTCTGGGATTTTTTTTTTTTTTTTTTAGAGAGAGAGAGAGAGAGAGAGCATGAGTGGGGGAGAGAGAGGGAGAGAGGAAGAGAGAATCCCAAGTAGGCTCCATGCTGAGCATCTAGCCTGATATGGGGCTCAATCCCATGACCTTGGGACCATGACCTGAGACTAAATCAAGAGTTGAATGCTGAAACGAACATCCCAGGCACTCCCATTCTGGGGCATTTCTAAAATTTATTTTATTTTATTTTGATTTGTTTTTCAACTTGGCAATATTCTTTTCAATTTGGAAAAGCAATAGCGTCCTTATATTTATTATATTCATTATATATATTATATATTATATATCACATTATATGTATACCATAGATATATTTATACCATATATATACCATATATAAATATGTATATCACATAAAGTAAATTATATAATATATATTATATACCATATAAATTGTATATATAATATGTATTCCTATATTTATAAAAATAATCTGGGTGCTTGGGTGGCTCAGTCAGTTAAATGCCTGACTTCAACTCAGGTCACGATCTCACAGTTTGTGAGTTCGAGCCCCATGTCAGGCTCTGTGGTAACTGCTCAGAGCCTGGAGCCTGCTTCAGATTCTAAGTCTCCTTTCCTCTCTGCCCCTATCCTGCTCACACTCTGGCTCTCAAAAATACATAGACATTAAAACACTTTTTAAAGAAAATAATCCTTATTTGAATATATTTAGCTCTGTTAAAAAAAAACCCTAATATTTTCCCAATTTCTTTAATAGTTTCCTCTAGAATTATTTTTGTCTTTTTACTTGCTTATTGCCATCATCTTTTATATTGTTTTTTGTTTTTATATGCCTGGGCATCCTCAATTTTCCATTATAAAAGACTGGCCTATTGGTAGATATATAAAAATCACCTTTTTTTCTGAATCTGTAGTGTGAAGCAGACAAGGCATTCCAATTCACAGATTTTATTTTAGAGTAGGCTTCCTATCAGGTGTCAATTCTCATCCCTCCAAACTCACACTAAATTTGTTTTGTTGTTATTTTTTAATCTTTTCAGCCCCCTAAAATATGTTTCTCTTTGAACAGTTTTCCCTCCTGATTATTGTTTTACTTTAGTCTGGAGCACCAATGTATACATTAAAGTTTTATCTTACTCCTAATTTACTTTACTACTTGAACAAGTATCCCTTCTGCCCACTTCGCACTTCTGCACTTCACAGGGCAGAGGATCTTGCGAGGTGCAATGCCATGCATTTTTGTCCCTTCTCCACCACCCATTTATAGCCATAGATTATTTTCTTGTATTATGTCAAACACTGCCTACGTTTTTTCTTCTTATAGAAATTTATTGAAATGTCTCATCCATTGTTGAATTACCTACCTGATTCTTCTCTTCATAAAAATTGTTTGAATCATTTTCATAATTTCAAAAATTTTAGTAGAATTAGAAAATTGAAGGTATGTGCCTAGTTGGCCATTCTGATGTTGAACATGCCCTTAGTAACTGTATGACTAGAACTTATTGACTGATGTCCCAGGTCCCCAAAAGATGCAAAATAAAAAGATAAATTTTGGGGGAAATTTTTAGTCCACTATGAAGAGAAATAAACTCCTTTCCCAATAGGAAAATGTATATGGCCTCAGCTCAGATCATGATGTGGTCATTCCAGAGATTACAGAGCATAGCAGAAGACTCTGTCTTGTACCTGTAATCTCCCTTGAAAATCCCCAGCGCCTTTTGCCATAGTTTGCAGTTCCAAGATTCAGATACCTTGTCTTTCTCAAGGTTGCATAAAAAATTCTAACAGGTAGATACTGGCTTTAGCCACTCTGCAAATCCCCATAATTCACCCCCTCCGGCCATAAAACATATATCTAGATGTTAAAAATGTAAGCAGCTTCAAACCTTTAAAACAAATGTCTTATTTCCAAATACCTCCCCGAAATTCTGGAGAATTTTCTGAAAAATATGTCAGCTACTTCTCTGTCTCTATTGGCCCTTTAGCTTCTAATTCCCAATCCATCCTCCCCCTAAAATGTAAAACTATCTTTCTCCATCCAGGAGGAAAACATCCACATGACAAAGTCTTAATCTAAAATTTTATATTTTTAAATAAATATAAAGAGGTACATTAATTGCATTAGAATTTTGCAAAGGACAAATTATCAGTCTTGGTGATATTACAATAAATAGAAATAGTTACTGTTTCAAATTGTTTCAAAAGGGAATTCCAGTTAGAAAGCACATCTAAAATAAACTACTTTACTGTAAGAGATAAATAAGAAGCCTATTTCTTTGCCTTCTGAGGAGCTTTCAATCGTTAAAATTGAAGGGTTGTTTTCTTTGTACCAACTACAAGATTTTCATGATGCTGCTGTTTATGCACTTGTCTCCAAAGGTAATATTTTGAAGGAAAATTACTCTGGGTAAATTTTCTGAAAGCATTCATTAGTGTTCTTGTGGTTTATTCCTCATTTATCTACGTACCATATTTGAGTACTGTTAACAAATCTGTGGAAAGACAATGTTCTTGTTTTCAGTATGATGGGATTATTTTTGTTACATAAATATGTAGGAGAGACTGGGTGGCTCAGTTAAGTGCCCAACTCTAGATTTAGGCTCAGGTCATGATCTTGCAGTTCCTGGGATTCAGCCTCTTCAGGCTCTGTGCTGCAATCAGGGAGCCTGCTTAGAATTATCTCGCTCTGTCCACCCCTGCCCCATGAATAGATAAATACCTTTAAAATATGTACACCTGCAACTGTAATGTCTAAACTATCAGAGCACTGCAAAACACATACATTAACATAAAATGTTATATATAAGACCATTTTTGGAACAGCTGTACTTTTTCTAAATAGTGTATTGTTCTAAAAACCTATTCATTTCAAAGTAAAAAAAGTATTTAGGCTATCACTGCAAAATAAATGTTCTGTCAGAAATGCATTATGTAACAAAAATACACTAACATATCTTTAAACAAAATCTAAACTCTGAATTCATTCACATTTTTAGTAGTGCGTATACATTTACCAAACTATTTATCTTCAAAGCTCATATCCCAACATTTTTTTCCACAAAGAGATGGCTCTTTGAATATTCTGATATATTGAGCACTTAATTTGCCAAAGCATCATTTATTTAGATCATAAATCCTCAAACATCACATTTCCTAAATAAAAAACACTGGCTCCAACTTTGAAAAATGTGTCCCTCATTTTGCATGTGGCTACCCTTTGAGCAATTGTTTTTCATATTATGAGATAAAATACCTTAACCTAAAACATTATATTAGTACTTTTTGTGCACTGATATAAAAAGTACATTTTTGGGTGCCTGGATGGCTGAGTTGGCTAAGTGGCTGACTTCATCTTAGGTCAGGATCTCACAGTTCATGGGTTCAAGCCCCGCCTCAGGATCTGTGGTGACAGCTCAGAGCCTGGAGCCTGCTTCAGATTCTGTGTCTCCCTCTCTCTCTGACCCTCCCACACTCACACTCTGTGTCTCCCTCTCTCAATAATTAACATTAAAAATTTTTTAATAAAAAGTACATTTTCTAGATTAAATCATAAATTAGCTAGAGAATTTTAATTATTCTTTAAACATAGTATTTTTTAAGTAGTAAAGCTTTGTGTTTTCCATGTGGAGAAGTCATTTGCCTTAGCGATACTTTTTTAAGATAAAATTGACCTATAACATTATATTAATTTCAGGTGTACAACATGATTCAATATTTGTATCTACTGTGAAATGATCACCACACAGTTACAATATTTTCTTATGGTAAGAGTTTTTAAGATCTACTTTTTTAGAAATTTTCAAATGTATAATACAGGATTCTTAACTGTAATCATATTCTGTACATTATATCCCCATGAGTAATTTATTTTATAATTTTGTATCTTTTGACCCCTTTCACGTACCATCTGTTCCCCTCCTCTGACAACCAGTATCCTGTATCTATGACTGTAAGTAATTTTTTGTTTTGCTTTCTGGATTCCACATTTAAGGGAGGTCATACAGTATTTGTATTTCTCTGCTTTCTTTCACTTAGCATAATGGCCAAAAGTTTCATCCATATTGTAACAAATGGCAAGATTTCCTTTTTTTATATGGCTGTACGTATAAATTCCACTCTGCATACATATAGCACATATCCTTTACCCATTTATCTGTCAATGGACCCTAAGGTTGCTTCCATTTTCTGGCTATTGTTGATAACATTTCAATGAAAATGGGACAACATACAACTTTTTGAGTTAGTA
Source organism: Suricata suricatta (assembly GCF_006229205.1). Classification (NCBI taxonomy): domain Eukaryota; kingdom Metazoa; phylum Chordata; class Mammalia; order Carnivora; family Herpestidae; genus Suricata; species Suricata suricatta. The sequence continues at coordinate 147,403,805 of NC_043700.1, read as the reverse complement.
TTTTTATTTCCTTTGCATAAATACCAAGAATTAGAATTGTTAGATCATATGGCAGCTCTATCTTCATTTTTTCATGGAACGTCCATACCATTTTCATGGTGGCTACAACAATATGCATTCCCACAAACAGTGCACAAAGGTTCCCTTCTCTCTACATCCTCTTCAAAATGTGTTATCTGTTATCTTTTCAGTAACATACACTAACATATCTTTAAACAAACAGGTGTGAGGTGATATTTCATACATTATTGATTTATATTTCCCTGAGGATTAGTGTCATTGAAGGCACCTTTTCATGTACTAGTTGGCCATCTGTATGTCTTCTATGGAAAATGTCTATTCAGGTCCTGTTATATTGTTTATTTTTGCTATTGAGTTGTATGAGTTCCTTATATATTTTTGGATATTAACACCTTATCAGATATATGATTGTGAATATCGCTCCCTTTTAGTTGGCTTCATTTTCATTTTGTTGGTGGTTTCCTTTGTGTAGTAGCTTTTTAGTTCAGTGAGGCCCCATTTGTTTATTTTTACTTTTGTTGCCTTTACTTTTGGTTTCAAATTTAAAAACATATATCACCACCAAGACTGATGGTAAGAAGCTTAATACCTATGTTTCCTTCTAGGAGTTCTATAGTTTCAGGCCTTATGTTCAAATCTTTAATTCATTTGAGTTGTGTATGGTGTAAGAAAGTGGTCCAGTTTCATTATTTTACATCTGGCTGTCCAATTTTCCACACATCATTTATTGAGACTGTCCTTTCCCCATTATATAGTCTTAGCTCATTTGTCATAAATTAACTAACCATATGTTCATGGGTTTATTTCAGGCCTCTCTAATCTGCTCCACTGATGCTTTTGTTTTTATGCCAATACAAGACTGTTTTCATTACTATAGCTTTGTAATGCAGTTTGATGTCAGGAAGCATGATTCCTCAGCTTTATTCTTTTTAAGATTTCTTTGGCTATTCAGGATCTCTTCTGGATCCATAAAAATTTCAGGATAGTTTATTTTTGTGAAAAATGAAATTAGAATTATGATAGAGATTGCACTGAATCTGTATATTGTTTGTGAATAGCATGAATATTTTATTATTACAGTTCATGAGCATGGAATATTTTTCTATTTATATGTGTTGTGTTTAATTTCTTTTATCAATGTCATAGTGTAGTGTATAGGTCTTTTATCTCCTTGGTTAAATTTATCTTTTATTTTTGATGCCATAGAAAGTGTTTTCTTAATCTCCTTGATAGGCCCTTATTAGTGTATAGAAATACAGGTAAGATATGTAACTGATTGTACAACATGCAATTTTACTGAATTTATTAGTCCTAAGAGCCTCTTGGTGAAGTCGTTAGAGATTTTTATGTATGATAAAATAGTTGCATGTTTAATTCTTTCTTTCTGACTTATATGCCATTTATTTTTCTTTTGCTTAATTGCTCTTGACTTCTAAACCTATGTTGAATAAAAGTGGCAAGAATGGGCATCTTTGCTTTGTTCCTGATCATAGAAGAGAAACTTTCAGCTCTTCACCACTGAGTAAGCATGATGTTAGCTGTAGGCTTGTCATATACGGCCATTATTGGGGTGAAATATGTTCCCTCTATTGCCTATCAAATGATGAGAGGTTTTATTATAAACGTATTCTGAATTTTGTCCTAGAATTTTTCTACAAGTATTGAAATAATCATTATTTTTATCCTTCCTTTTGTTAATATGGTATATCACATTGATTTGTTGGATGTTGAAACATCCTTTCATTCCTTCAATAAATCACATTTAATAATGGTGTTCAATCCCTTAAGTATATTTATTATAGAATTTGGTTTGCTAATATTTTGTTGAGAATATTTGCATCTAAACTCATTAGGGATATTAACTTGTAATTTTATTATGGTATCTTTGTCTGATTTTGGTATCAGGGTAATTCTGTCCTCATAATATGTGTTTAAAAGTGTTCTCTCCTCTCTTATTTTTCAAAAGAGTTTAAGAAGAATTGGTACTAATTATTTTTTAAATGTTTAGTAGAATTCACCAGGGAAGCCATCTACTCCTGGATTTTGTTCTTGGGAGGTTTGTGATTACTGATACAATCTCCTTACTAATAAATATTCTGTTTATAATTTCAGTTTCTTCATTATCCAGCCTTGGTAAGTCCTACGTTTCTAAGAATTAATTTCTGCAAAGTTGTCCAATCTGTTGGTGTATAATTGTTTATACTACTCTTCTGAGATCCTTTGCATTTCTGTGGGTATTTTTTGTAACATCTCTTTTATTTCTATTTGAGTCCTCTTTTATTTTGGGGCAGTCTAACAAAAGGTTTGTTAATTTTGTTTATCTCTTCAATGAATCACTCATATTTATTGATGTTTTCTACTGTCTTGTTAGTTCTTTGTCATTTTGTTCCTAATATTTGTTATTTCCTTCCTTCTAACTTGCGATTTATTGTTCATTTTCTCATATTTTTCTTGAGGTATAAAGTTTTGAGACTTTTCTTATTTCTTGGGTAAGCATTTACCACTATGAACTCACCTCTTAGAATTGCTTTGCTGAATCCCAGAAGTTTCAGTATTTTGTATTTCTAAATTCATTTATCTCAAGATATCTTTTTGAATCTCTGTTGATTTGTTTTTTGATCAATCAGTTATTTAGTAGCATGCTATTTAATATATACATATTTGTGATTTTTCTCAGTTTTCCTGTAATTGATTTTCTAGTTTTGATTTCTATTGTAGTCAAAAAAGATGCTTGATATTTCTTTCTTTCTCATGCCATTAATTAAGATTTGTTTTGCAGCCTAACATTTGATCTACCCTGGAAATGTTCCATGTGCACTTGAGAAGAGTATGTATTTTGCTGCTTTTGGACACAATGTTCTCTGTTTGTCTATTAAGCCTATCGGTTCTAGCATAACATTAAAGGGCATTATTTTTAAACAAATTTTAGTTTCCATGATCTATCCATTAATGAATTTGGGCTATTAAATTCCTCTATTATTATGTTATTGTTGTTCATTTCTGCTTTATGTCTGTTAATGTTTGCTCTATATATTTAGGTGCTCCTATTTCGGGCACAGAAAAACTTACAAATGTCATATCTTCTTCTTGGATTGACTATCATTATGAAATGGCCTTCTTTGTTTCTTATTACTGTCTTAAAGTCTACGCTGTCTGATATAAATATAGCTACCTCAGCTTTGTTTGTTTCCATTGCAAGGAATATATATTTCTTACCTTCACTTTCAGTCTGTATGTGTTTTTAGTTCTGAAGTGAGTCTCCTGTAGGCAACATATATGGGTCTTGCTATTTTATCCATTCAATCACTCTGTCTTTGGAGGATTTAATCCCTTTATATTTAAATTAATTATTGATACATATGTTTATTGCTATTTTGTTAATTGTTTAATGGCTCTTTTATAATTCTTTGGTATTTTCTTTTTCTTGCTCTCTTACTTTCTGACTTTGTTTCCTATACTGGTATGTTGAGATTCCTTTTCTTTTTGTGCTTCTACTATAATTTTTTGTTTTTTGATTACATGAAGCTTACATAAACCTACTTATAAGTCTATTTTAAGTCAGTAACTTAAGTTTGAACTTATTATAAAGCTCTACATTTTTACATACACCCTCCACACAGATATTTTTGATGTCACAATATATATTTTTTTATATTGTGTATCCATTAACAAATTATTCTAGTTCTAGTTATTTTTTTACCACTTTTGTCTTTTGATCTTGAAAGTCACTCTCTAAGTGTTTGAACCACCACCTTTACAACATTAGGGTTTTTTTAAATCTTACTATATATATATTTATCTTTAACAGTGAGATTTATAATTTTATACTTTTTACAAGGCCAGTTTATGGTGATAAACTCCTATAACTTTTGGTGATAGGAAAACTCATTATCTTTCCTTTAATTCTAAAGAACTGTGATGTAGAGTACTCTTGGTTGGCAGATTTTTTTCTTTCAGCACTTTGAATATGTTGTTCCATTCCCCTCTGGCCTGCAAAGTTTCTGCTGAAAAATACGATAATCTTATGGAGGTTCTCTTATAAGTACACAACAAGCTGTTTTTTTATTGCTCTTCTTGTCTTTCACTTTGACACTTTTATTTTAATGTATCTTGATGTGGGTCTCTATCATTTTGCAACTCTGACTCTGGATTTCTGTTCCTCCACAGTGTTAAAGAAGTTTTCAGATATTACTTCAAATAAGATTTCCATCCTTTTTTCTCTCTTTCCTTCTTCTGGGACATGTAATTTGTAAATGTTTTCTGCTTGACGTTGTCCCGTGAATCCCTTAAGCTATGTTAATTTTTTCTTTTCTTTTTTTTTTTCATGCTCTGTATGAGTTCCAGTGGCCTTTCAGTTTACTGATTTTATGATTAGTCTGTTCTTGAAGTCCTCTATGATTGTGTTCATTTCAGTTATTCTTCAGCTCTGTGACTTCTTTTTGGTACATTTCTATACGTTCTATTGCTTTTTTGAAATTAGCACTTTGTTCATCAATTTGCCCCTCAAGTTGTGAGCATCGTTAGGACTATTATGCTGAAACCTTTATCAGGTGAATCATGATCTCTCATCCACTAAGGCTTTTTCTTAGGTTTTATCTTATTCATTCATTTGGAACATATTCCTCTGTTTCTTCATTTTCCTAGATTCTCTATGTTGGTTTCTGTGCGCTAGATAAAACCTCAACTTCTCCAAGACTTTAAGGACTAACCTTATGTAGATGAATAATTTTGTCATACAATGCTGCTCCATCTCTTGTCTGCTTCTCAAACTTCTGTAATTGTCCAAGCAGCCTACTTTGCTTTTCGTATCTCTCAGTAGTTGGGAGTGTGCTAAAACGTGTCCGTGTCCCAAAGGGGAGTATCTCAGTCATTAGCTGCATTCAGGCTGATTGGAAGCCAGACTTCCAGGCAGCACCTTTTTATTTTTTTAAGAGATGGAAAAGGCAGGGGAGGGTCAGAAAGAAGGAGGTGGGAAGAGAGAAAGTCTTAAGCAAGCTCCACCCTCAGCACAGAACCTGATGCAGGACTTGATCTCACCACTGTGAGATCATAACCTAAGCCAAAATCAGTAGTCGGACACTTCCCAATTGAACCACCCAGGCACCCCAGCAGCACCTTTTAAAGTATATACATATAGCTCTTTCTGGGGAAGAGTAGAAAATGAGTATTTTTACTCCTTCAACACTGAGTCCTGGGTTGATAACTAATCAAGAACTGTTTCTTTCTTTGCCACTATCCCATCTAACTAGTGAACCAAAGCCTCACTGGCCACCAAAGCCAGATAATCAAGGGGTGTCCCCTGGGCAGCAGCCACAAAAACTAAGACATAACAACTGGGATATCAGATACATGCGCATACTCCCCTCTGAGAGATACAGTCGCTGAAGCCCAGGAGAGGGACCCGGAAAGTTGTACCCAACCTTTTATTCCAGTGGAGAAGATTACACTCAGCCTTTAGATGTACTTAATAAGATGCCTGATTTTTAGGTCACAACTATAAAAATAAGACTCTTTCATCACAGAAAGTCTGGGCTTTTCATTCTGCAGTACTTCTGCTGTGCCCTGGAAGTGGTAACCATTTAAAAACTCCACTTGCTATAGTGCTGTGGAGCCCATGAACATAAGCCCCACAACCCACCAAAGCCAGGTGATCTAGAGGTGTCCCCTGAGTGACAGCCACAAAAATTTGGGCTCCAGATAAAAGTGCAAGCTTCCTTCCAGGAGATACCAGCAAGGTGTAGTGAGGGAGAAAGAAAATACAAGGATGGCACCTCTTGCTTCTATCCTTGGAGAGTATTTTGTTAGGATCTTAAATGCCTGCTTGCAGGCAGGTGCTTTAAAATAAATAAGCTTTTCACACAAAGTCAGGGAGCCTCTCAATCAGTTGCCATTGTGCTGATCCTTGGGGTGGGTGAGGCTGGGTGTGTTAGCCTTTGAGAATCATTTCTCAATTTGCTATAGTCTTTGAGTCTTGTGAGTATAAGCACCATGATTTCAAAGCTAGATGTGTCGGTGGCTCATCTTTCACGTTCAGATCTTAAATGATAGGGTGTCAATGTGGGGTTCAGGTCTCAGGGAGAAGTTCAAGTTTGTGTGTTCCCTCCTGATTCAGTTCACTATACCAGGGGCAAGATTTTGTCTCAGCCTCTCCTTCCTGCTTCAATGTAGGTTTTTGTCTCATTCACACAATCTGTAGGAGTTGCTCAGCTGGCTTGAGGTTTTGTTTCATTTTTTTTTTTTTTTCAGAGGAAATTATTCCATAGGTAGCTGAAGATTGGGGCATTCATGAAGGAGGTGAGTTCAAAATATGTCATATTTTGGATTTTAATCCCCTGCAAGGATTTATTTAAAATAAGCAGTCATATATTAATTATCATCAAGATAAGTATTTCTTCTTTTTAGTGTATAGTTTGATCATAAAAATAAACTTATATAATGTATGAGTCAAGTTTATTAGACCATATCTTTTTGTCTCATTAAAAACATTTTTAAAAATCATGCAGATGTCCAAATATCTGTCTTCTCTATCTAAATCAGTATAAATTTAACAGAAAGAAATTACTGTATATTTTTTTCTATAACCCTTAAGTTTCTATCATGGTGTTTCCAATAAATAATTTACTAAGGTATTTTTTATAGCAGCCATATTAACTAGTTAGATGGATTATATCATTTTAATATGCTAATAATACAACCTAATTGTGCTCTCTAGAAAAATAAGTATTAATTGGTAGGAGTGTGGAAATAGGAATATCATTCATTGCCCTTAAAATCTAATAAAGCTCTCCAGAAAACACAACTATGCACATACATAGAAAATTTATTTAGAAATGTGCTGTATTCTGTCAAATGCTTTTTCTGGCAATGAGAAAGAATGAAATCTGGTCATTCATAGCAAAGTGGATGGACCTCAAGGGTATCATGCTAAGTGAAATAAGTCAGGCGGAGAAGGACAGATACCTTATGTTTGCACTCATAGGTCTAACAGGACAAACCTAACAGAGGACCATAGGGAGGGGAAGGGGGAAAGAGAGCTGGGGAGAGTGAGGGACGCTAATCATGAGAGACTATTGAATACTGAAAAGGAACTGAGGGCTGAAGGGGGAGGCAGGGGGGTAGGGGAGTGATGGTAATAGAGGAGGGCACTGATGGGGAAGAGCACTGGGTGTTATATGGAAACCAATTTGACAATAAACTATTAAAAAACATATCCATATAACCCTAAAAAAGAAAGAAAAGAAAATTTACACACCTTTTCTGGATTCATAAATATTGATCTCTAAGGATGTGTTTGAAAAATGTTATCAGGGATTACACTTTGGTAGACTGGAGAGTGAGAAGAATAGACATCATAATATCTGTGAATTTCTCTGGTGCTGCAAACAATAAACATTTTGGAAGTGAATAATAGAAGGCAGTAGGCCTTGTCATTCTCAGATGATTTAATGGCACTGCAGGTCTTCTAGAGTTACAAAATAGGAATGATATTCCCTGAATTTCTAGAATATATAGCCTCCCTGGACAAAGACCAAATTTATGTTCTGTTCTTTAATAATTAAGTGATCTCAATTTGAAAAGATTTTATACAAGTTGATGTAAAAAAGGTTTAGTGCATTTCCATTCATCAAAACTGAACAAAGTAATCAGTCTCATTGTAATCTGACTTTTGACTAGTGAAAAGACTTATGAAAATTGACTATAATGAAGAGCAAAATGTGAACTGTAAACAGAAACACAAAAAAGCCATGAAGATATTTGCAAAATGAACAAAATGATTATCAGACAATGTTGATAATATAAACCTCTGTCTTTGTACCTAACATTTCAACTTTAGGAAAATAAGTCATACTCTATTAAAATATTATGACTAGGCAGATGGTGATCTTGATATCAAATCTGATAGAAGCCTAGTTTGATAAAACGATTACTATTCAAGATAGTCAAGTTTTGATCAAAATGGCTTTTAGTAGAGGAAATAACTCAGAGTACAGGAGAAATGTTCTAAAATGTTCTATGAGAGTGTTAAGTTAGGAAATATTGCCAAGAAAAAAAAGAATCGATTGTGTGTACCATGTGATCCTAATATTTCCCTATTGACATAAAGAGTAAATCTTTATAGCTTTCTGCTGGTAAATATTATTTCTCATAAGGAGAAATAAGGAAAATATACAATCCTTGTAGTTCTTTTGCTGTGCTTTATGTTTTTCTATAATTTTATTCTGTGCTATCTTTTTAAGATATGACCAAACAGTTACTCACATACAATACCACAGCATTTTCTTTCGAAGAATAAAGTATGGATCAGTGACTTGTTCGTTAGAACGCCCTAGGTAATGATCACTTTTTCTCATGAGTTTTCTAATGGGGCAACTGTTAAAAAAGAAAAATTATGTGTGATTGAGCTTATTGTATGTCATAGTTATGTATGACCTATGTAAAAGTGTTTCATAAACTGAATGTGATACAAATTTATTTATTAGAAACAATAACTGGGGAGGACTTCTCACACCCTCCTTTATGTTACTGTTTGTTTTTAAAAAATTTAACTTTGTTACCTCTTTTATTCCTTAGAAGCCTAAATTTTGACATTTTTATAATGTTTCCACTGAGAGTTTTTAGAATAAGTAGTGTTGGAAGGGTTCAATAACATATAACATTATTTTAGCATATTATTCCATTACTGATAGACAAAATTATGACATGAATCATTTGATTCTTCTTAGTCACCGTTCAAAATACTCTGAAATTCTTACTTGTATTGACAGTTTAAGTAAATAAAGCAAAATTGAGGAAAGTACTATATTTTAACAACTCTTAATTCACTAAAAATGTTCATTAGAAAAGAGAACCAAAAATACCAGGATATTGTAAGTTTCTAATGATTTCATAGGCATATATTATATATTTACAAAGATGATTTGTTTGTTTTATTTTTTTAGTTTATTAATTTTTTTGAGAGAGAGAGAGAGCGCGCAAGCAGGGGAGGAGCAGAGAGAATCTCAAGCAGGCACGGCACTGCCAGAGCCCTGTGTGGGGCTTTAACTCACAAAATGAGATCATGACTTGAGATGAGATCAAGTGGGACACTCAGCTGACTGAGTCACTCCGGTGCCCCAAGATGATTTGTTTTATAGGGAAAAAACACAAATCCAGGTACAGTTCTGTGATTTAATTTCTAGATTTTTCATCATTAGCATTATTAATAACAGAGTCTTGCATTTAGTCACAGCATTATCTTCAACTTATTTCAAAGATTTCTTTAAATGAAAGAAATTCTACCACTATACTTTCTGTCTTTGGGCTCTAGGCACTTTGTAGCACTGCTGAAGTAATGTAAAATATTTCTTCCAGTAGACAGTAAGGAAGAAATTATATGTGCATAAATGTTTGTATATCCCAGAGTTCCTAGGAAAGTAGTGAGCCTTTTATCAGGGATCTCTAAAAAAAATAGAAACAATATAATATAGATCGACAGATAGAGATATGTAGATTTAAGAAACTGGTTTACACAATTGCAGGGGCTGGTAAACTAAAAATCTGTGAGTCAGGTTGTGAGGACAGAAATTCCAGTAAGAGTTGATGTTCAAATTTTGAGTACAAAATCCACAGAGCAGATCAGCAGGCTAGAAATTCAATCTAGCTTTCTAGATTAGTCTTGAGGAGGAATTCCTTCTTCTGCAGGAAACCTCAATTTTTGTGCTTACAGTGTTTAAATTAATGAGGCCCACTCACATTATCATGGGAAATTTGCTTTACTTAAAGACAACTGATTATAAATGTTAATCACATTTACAAAATACCTTCACAAAAACATCTAGACTAGTTCTTGACTAAACAAATGGGCCCAGCCAAGTTGAACAAGTAAAATTAACATCATAAGTCCTAAAACTACCCAATAAGTATTTGACTTTGACTTTATAATTCTAATAGAGGGATAATTTAAAGATATTTAGGGGGCAATAAGGCAGGAAAATAATATATAAGATTTCTTATTTAAAACTGTAAATGATGTCAGATAGAATCTAAACTCTTCGTGACATATTAACACCCTCTTGATGATTAGTTTCAAAATAGTTTGAAGTCAGTGAATTTGGGCAAGATATGAACCAGATATCCACTGCTAAAGGTAAGTCTTTTCTCCATTTTTATTCATCTTTCCATGACAGCTTAAGTAAGGACTTATGTAAAATTCATCATATTGTACAAGAAAAAGCAATTGTGTGTGTGTGTGTGTGTGTGTGTGTGTGTGTGTGTGTGTGTATCTACAGTGGTGTGTTACCATTTTATATACTGACTGTCTTAGTCAGCTTAGGCTGCTGCAACAAATTACCATAGACTGGATGACTTAAAAGCAAACTTTTATTTCTCACAGTTTTGGAGCCTAAGAAGTCCAAAATCAAGGTGCTGGCAGGTTCTGTGTCTGGTTTTTGCAGACAGAAGCCTTCTTATTGTATCTCCATTTGACTAAGACCAAGGAGAGAGTAAGCCCTTTGGTCTCTTTTTTAAAAGGCACTAAACACATCACAAAGGTTCTACCTCATGATTTTATCTAAACATAATTACCTCCTAAAGGTCCTACTCCCAAATAATTTTCACATTGGGGATTAGGACTTTAACCCAGGCCAAATAAATGTTGCTTCCATTTGGCAAAAGTCTTTTAACAGATTGATGATTTCACGATTCTTCTTTTTCTCTACCAAGCTTGTTTTGTTATAAATTTGGTAGACCTGCATGCCGATCCTTCTTGGAAAGTGGTGTTGCCCCTATTCTTTAGATTCTTACAAGATACCTTTCTCTTTAGGAAAGACAAAATTGGTAAAAATCCAACCAGAAAGCTGAGCAAAGAAGAGCAGTAACTGCCTTTCATGTGGCACATAATATCCTAGTACTCTTTTTGCTCAAATTTCATTTATATTATCTTTTTACTCATCTGTCCTTTGTCAACTCTCTTTCATATCTCAGTGGGGATAACAGATAAAGTTTAAAATATAAAGACACATTTAGTCTTTAGGTCTATTATAGGGAAGATTCAGAAATCTTTGTAAGATAGATTTACTGCTATTTACAGTATGTGAATTTTTGAAAAATTAAATGTATAGCCTAAAAGTTTTTAAAAAATATTTCTAATTTCAAAGTGGTTTTAGTGCTTGCCTATTTATTATCATTTACAAAGGTAATTTGCATGTGTTCCAAACTGTTCCAAACTGTTCAAGGTTTTAAGCATGACAATGTAGCAACAGATTTGTGGTATTTATTAGACTTCTTCTTCTAATGATTTTTTTAATGTTTTATTTATTTTTGATACAGAGAGAGACAGAGCATGAGAGGGGGAGGGTCAGAGAGAAAGGGAGACACAGAATCCGAAGCAAGCTCCAGGCTCTGAGCTAGCTGTCAGCACAGAGCCTGATGTGGGGCTTGAACCCACGAACGTGAGACCTGCCCTGAGCTGAAGTTGGAGACAATTGAGATAGTGGACAAAGCTCTTAACCTAACAATGAAAGTAGGTTAAAAAGTCAATAAGCCAACTGGATAGGTCTATTAAGGGGAGATGGGGGGAGGGAGAAATAATAGGATTAAGGGGGGAAAAGGAAGAAATAACAGAGAGGGCAGGTGTTTAGCAAGCCTTTTTGGAAGAAGCAACATTTGAACTGAGCTTTGAATTATAGGTAGGAGATAGTCTTACAGAAATTCTTTCCAGACTGAGAAAGAGCAAGAATTAAGGTCCAGCATTGCAAAAAGTTTGTTATGCTTGACTATTAGAAACAAAGCTTAGAGACTGAAGGCAGATCAGATGCAACACAGTTGTCCTGGTTCTGTTTGAAGTAATAGATGATCTCCCCTAAATACCATGTCTTCAAATATTTGGATATAAGGATAGACTCCAAGTTAGTTCTTCTTTTTAGATACTTGCATAATGGATCAGTAAAAAAGGACATTTGTTTAACCAAATCATCTTGAAAGAAAGTTAGAGTCCTGCCTCCGTTGCTTGCTGAGAGCTGCCGTGCCCTGAAGAGTGATATGTGAGTGGTTGAACTGGCCAGGAGAATGGAAGTACTCTCAAGTTTGGAAAATAAGAATATTTTCAAGGGAGGTATCTTAGGCCAAATGAAACAAAGATCATAATAGAATTTTGTACAACAGCAGCAGATCCAGCAGGGAAGAGACCAGTGCCTGAGATCATATTAAAATCTGTAACTGAGAAGCAGCCAAGAGAATGGACTAAGAGAAGCCACGTAATATATTAGTAAATGCTGCTTTTTAGTAAGTAAACTTGTATTTGACAACTTAGATTCCATTGGGAGAAAGAACGGAGAAAAAAAAGATCCCTAAACTGGAAAGTGACTTAAAGGGGAACTGACTCTTACTAATCTTAGCACCTTTAAAACACTGAAATCATACCAAGTATCTCTTCTGATCACAATGGTATGAAACTAGAAATCAACAAAAAGGAAATCTAGAAAATTTACACACGTGGAAACTAAACAATTCATTCACCTCTGAACAACTATTGGATTGAAGAAGAAATCAAAATGGAAATAAAAAATACATACCTAAACAAATGAAAGTGGAATTACAGAACACCAAAATCTATGGGATCCTGCAAAAACAGCTCTGAGAGGAAAGTTTATTATAAAAAAATGCTTATGCTAAGAAAATATCTCTCACACAACTTAACTTTATACCTTAGGAACTAGAAAAAGAATAACAAACTAAGCCCAAGATTAGCAGGATAAAAAAAGGAAATAACAAAATTCAGAGCAGAAATATATAGGGACAAAAGACGTGACAAAAAAGAACAACAGAACTAAGAACTGGCTAAACTGACAAACCTTTATCTAGGCTAACTTAGAAAAAAAGACGACTAAAATAAAATAAAGACAATAAATTGTAACTGACACCACAGAAATACATAGACTCCTAAGAGACTACTATGACTATGCCAATAAATTGAAGCAATAAAGAAACTCCTAGAAACGTACAATCTACCAAGATTTAATCATGAAGAAGTAGAAAATCTGGACAGACAAATAATGAGTAAAAAGACTTACCAGTAATCAAAACTTCACAACACAGAAAACCCTGGGATCAGATCGCTTCACTGGTGAATTCTAAGAGACAGTTAAAAGACAATTAATGCCAATCCTTATCCAAATCTTTCCCCAAATATTGAACAAAGGGAATATTCCCAAACTCCTTCTCCAAGGCCAGCATTACCCACATACCAAGCCAGAGAAAACTACTACAAGAACATAAAAGTATAAATCTATATCCTTGATTAATATACATGCAGTTTTATTATTGAAGTGTAGTTAACATATAATGTTATATTAGTTTCAGGTGAACAACAGTGATTCAGCAATTGCATACATTACACAATACCATAATAAGTATGGTCACCATCTGTCACCATAAAATATTATTAGAATATTATTGACTACATTTTCTTTGTTGTACTTTTCATCCCTGTGACTTATTTTATAACTGGAACTTTGTACCTCTTAATTCCTTCCCCCAATTTAGACCATCTCTCCCCTCCCCTCCCCTCTGGCAATCACCAGTTTTCTGTATTTATGTCTTTTTAATTGTTTTAATTATTTTAATTTTATTTTTTAAATTGGCTCTACACCCAGGGCAGAGCCCAAAGTGGGCTCGAACTCACAACCCCTTAAATCAAGACCAGAGCTGAGATCAAGAGTCAGATATTTAACCAACTGAGCCAACCAGTCTCCCCAAATCTGTTTTTATTTTGTTGTTTTTAAATTCCACACATAATTGAAATATATTTCTCCTTCTCTGACTTAACATAATACCTTATACATCAATCTATGCTGTTACAAATACCGAGATTTCATTTTATATGAATAATATTCTATTGTGTGTATAACACTGATTTTTATAGTTAATATTGAATTATATGTGTGTTGTATGTGTGTGTACGCATGTTTTTATTATCCATCCATCTATCAATGGCCACTTAAGTTGCTTCTATATCCTTTCAAATTAGTGCTTTTTAATTTCATAGGGTAAATACCCAGTAGTGGAATTACTGGATCATATGATATTTCTATTTTAATTTTTTGAGAAAGCTTCATACTGTATTTCAGAGTACCTGCAGCCATTTACAGTTCTACAAACAGTGCAAAGGATTCTGTTTTTACCACATCGTCATCAATACTTATTTATTTCTTGTTTTTGTTACTAGCCATTCTGACTGCTGTGAGGTGTTCTCGCTTTGTGGTTCTGATTTGCATTTCCCTGATAATTAGCGATGGTGAGCATCTTTTCATGTGGCTGCTGACCATCTGTAGGTCTTCTTCAAAAAAATGTCTATTCAGGCCCTGTGCCCATTTTTAATTAGATTATTATTTGTTTTTCAGTGTTAAGTTATATGAGTTCTTTATAGATTTTGGCTATTCACTCCTTTCCAAATATATCATTTGTAAACATCTTCTATTAGTAGGTTACCTCTTCATTTTGTTGATGGTTTCCATCACTGTGCAAAAGCTTTTTAGTTTGGTATAGTCCCAATAATTTTTATTTGTGCTTTTGTTTCCCTTGCCTAAGAAGACATATCCTGAAAAATGTTAAGGCCAATGTCCAAGAGATTACAGCTTACATTTGCTTTTAAGACTTTTATGGTTTGATGTCTTACATTTAGATCTTTAATCCATTTTTACTTTATTTTTGTGTATGGCATAAGAAAGTGGTCTAGCGTCAGTCTTTAGCAAGTAGCTATACATTTTTCACATCACCATTTATTAAGGAGACTGTATTTCCCTTATTGTACATTGCTGCCTTCTTTCTCATAGACTAATTGACTACATAATTGGTTTATTTCTGTACTCTCTATCTTGTTGCATTTATCTATGTCTTTTGTTTATTTTGGGGGTTTCTTTTGACTTTTTCTTTTTTTGTGTGCACTACACTGTTCTGACTACTCCACTTTTGTAGTACATATTGAAAACTGGAATTGTGATACCTCCAGCTTTTTCATTCTTTCTCAAGATTGCATTAGCTATTCAAGATTTTTTTGTGGTTCCATACGAGTTTTAGGACTGCTTATTCCAGTTCTGTAAAAAATGGAGTGATATTTTGATAGGGACTGCACTGTTTGTAGATTGCTTTGAGTAGTATGGACACTTTAACACCAGTAATTCTTCCAACCCACGTACGCGTGCTTGTTTGCGTCATCTTGACCTTCTTTCATCAACGCCGTATCGTTTTCTGAGAACAGGTCTTTCATTTCCTTGGTTATGCCTAGATATTTTCTTATTTTGGCGCAATAGTAAATGGAAGCGTTTTCTTAATTTGTCTTTCTGGTATCTCATTATTAGGGTATAGAAATTCAATAGATTTGTTTATTAATTTCATATCCTGCAACTTTAATGAATGCACTCATTACTTATAATAGTTTTTTGGTAGATTCTTTACATTTTTTCATGTATAGTGTCATGTCATCTGTAAATAGTAACAGATTTACTATTTTCTGAACAATTTTGATGTTTTTCAGTTTCCTTTTCTTATCCAATTACTGTGGCTAGAATCTCCAGTACTGTTTTGAATAAAATTTGGGACACTAGACATACTTGTCTTTAATCTTAAAGGAAAAGCTTTCAATTTTTCCCCATCAAGAATATTAGTTGTAGATTTGTTATATTTGGTCTATATTATGCTGATATATGTTCTCCATAGACCCATTTTGTTGAGTTTTTATCATGAATGGATGTTAACTTTTGTCAAATGGTTTTTCTGCATCTATTAAGATAATCATATGGTTTTACCCTTCATTTTGTTAATGTGACGTATCACACTGATTGACTTACAGATATTGAAACATCATTACATCCCTGGACTACTCCACTTGACTCAATTAATGATACATTTAATGTATTGTTGAATGCAGTATGCTTGTATTTTGCTGAGGATTTTTACATCTATGTTCATAAGGAATATTGGCATGAAGTTTTCTTACATTTTTCTTTTTTTAATTTAATTTTATTTATTAATTATTTATTTTACTTATTTTTGGTGTCTTTCCAAAATCATCAGAGTAATGCAGTCCTTGTACAATATATTTGGAATCTTTTACTCCTCTTCTATTTTTTGGAATGGTTTGAGAAGAATAGTATTAACTCTTCTTTAAATGTTTAGTAGAATTCTCCTTTAAAACTATCCAGTGATGGCCTTTAATTTCTAGGGTGGCTTTTTATTATAGATTCAATTTTGTTGGTAGTAATCAGTCCATGCAAATCTTCTGTTTCTTCCTGATTCTGTTTTGGAAGTTTGTATTCTAAGAATTTATTCATTTCTTCTAGGTTATCCAATTTATTGGCACATAGTTATTTGTAGTAATTTTTTATATTCCTTTGTATTTCTGTGGTGTTATTTTTCATTACTGTCTTTGAGTTGTCTCTCATTTTTCCTTAATGAGTCTAGCTAAAAGTTTTTCAATTTCATTTTGTCTTTTCAAATAACGAACTATTGGTTCCATTGATCTTTTCTATTTTTTTTTGTTTCTATTTATTTCTGCATGATCTTTATTTCCTTTTTTTTCTACTAACTTTGGGTTTTGCTCTTATTTTTCTAGTTTCTATAAGTGTACAGTTAAGTTGATTGAGATTTTTCTTATTGATTTAGGCCTCTATCACAATAAACTTTCATGTGAGTACTGTTTCTATGTTCCAGAGACTTTACACCATTGCACTTCCATTTTCATTTGTCTTCATGTTTTTTATTTCCTCTTTGGTTTCTTCATTGGTTGTTTAGTAGCATGTTATTTAGCCTCCACATACTTACATTTTTTCTATTTTTCTTAAGTGATTGATTTCCAGTTTCATACTGTTGCTTGATATACTTTTCAATCTTCTTAAATTCACTGGGACTTGTTTTATAGCCTAACATGTTTCCATGAAAATAATCCATGTGCACTTCAAAAGAATATATTCTGCTATTTGGAGATGGCATAGTATGTATGTATCTGTTAAGTCCCTATGGTCTAATGTTTCATACAAAGCTACTGTCTCATTGATTTTCTGTCTAGATTATTTATCCATTGGTCTAAGTAGGATGTTAAAGTCACCTATAAATATTATTTAACTGTAAATTTCTTTCCTTATCTTTGTTAATATTTTCTTAATATATTTAGGTGCTTCTATGTTGGGTACATAGGTATTTACAGTTTTTATATCCTCTATGTAGATTGATCTATTTATCACTATGTAGTGTCCTGTTTCTTTCTACAGTTTTTGCTTTCAAGTCTATTTTGTCTAAGAATTGCTACTCCAGCTCATTTTTTACTTCCTTGTGCATGGAATATCTTTTCTATCCCTGGATTTTCTGTATGTGTCTTCAGGTCTTCGGTAAGTCTCTCATATGCAGCATCTTGTTATTTTTATCCAGTCACCCTATGTGTTTTGACTTAAGCATTTAGACCATCTACATGTAGACCATTTAAAGTAATCATTGCGAGGCATGTACTTATTTTCATTTTGTTAGTTGTATTTTTGTTTTTGTAGTTCTTCTCTGCTCCATTTTCCTTCTCTTATTCACTTACCTTGTAATTGATGACCCTTTACAGTGTTATGCTTGGAATCCTTTATTATTTACACATCTATTATAGGTTTTTGTTTTGTGGTTACCATGAGATTCATATATAACATCCCAAGTACATAGCTGTCTATAAAGTTGATGGTTATTAAGATCAAATACATTCTAAAAGCAGTATATTTTAATTCTCCCTCCATGTTTTATGTATAAGATTTTATATGTTATGTCTTTTTATTTTGTGAATTCCTTAACTAATTTTTCAGATATATTTGATTTTATTACTTTTGACTTTCAACCTTTATACTAGCTTTATAAATGATCAACCTTCATACTAGTTTTATAAGTGATCAGTCTACTACTTTTGTTATTTGTTTGCCTTACCTGTGAATTCTTTGTTAATTTTATTCTAATTATGATCTTCCTTTTCTTTGCCACTGAAAGAAGTCCCTTTAATATTCTTTGTAAATCTGGTTGAATTGTTGTGAACTCCTTTCACTTTAATTTGTCTAAGAAACTTTTTGTCAGTCTTTATATTCTGAATTATAGCCTTGCCAGGAAGTGTATTGTTGGTTGTAGGTGTTTTTCTTTCAGCATTTTGATGCCCAGAGGAAGTGACCTAATATACTCAAAGTTTATGCTAAAAAATCCACGGAGAACCTTACATGTTTTCCCCTTGAGCATAACTAATTGCTGTTCTCTTGCTACTTTTAAGGTTCTTTCAGTATTTTTTAATCATTACCATTTGAATTATTATGTGTCATGGTGTAGACCTCCATGGATTCATCTTGTTTGGAGCAACTGTGATTTCTGTACCTTAATATCTGTTTCATTCCCCAGCTTAAACTTTTTAGGCCCTTTCTCTCTCTCTTCTCCTTAGAGGCCCTCTATATTACAAATGTCAGTACATTTACTATTGTCCAAGATGTCCTTTAACCTATCCTCACCTTGTTTATTGATTTTGTTTTATTTTGTGTGGTTTGGTTTTTTGTCTTTGTGTTTGTTTTGTTTTTTGCTGTTTAGCTTGGGTGCTTTCCATTAGCCTGTCTTCCAGATGGCTAATCCATTGTCTTGGATCCTCTAATCTGCTACTGATTTCCTCTAGTGTATTTTTAATTTCAGTTATTATATTCTCCAACTCTGGTTGGCTCTGTCTTATATCTTTTCCTTTCAGTTCTCACTGAATTAATATCTACTGTACTCTCAAGTCTGTTGAAACTCTTTATGACTATTACTTTGAACTTATCAGGTAGATTACTTATCTCTGTTTTATTTAGTTACCTTTCTGAAGTTTTCTCTGGTTCTTTACATTGGAGCATATTCCTTTGTTTCTCCACATTGCTTTACTTTCTGTGTTTGTTTCAGTGAATTAGGCCGAACAGCTACTTATTCTAGTCCTGAAGAAGAGATCTTATGTATGAATATCTCGTGTAGATTTTCTGTGCGTGGCAGCTTTGGCTAAAGGTATAGCAGGTGAAGACTGATATTCCTGGGGTACTCTACTCTGATTTCAACCTGTGAGACAGCTAGAGCTGAAAAGCACTCAGGCTCAGAGTTCCTAGGGCATTCTGCACAGGGATAACATGTCAAGATGTCTGGAATGTCAAGGGGTATGGATCACAGGGTCTTGGGGCATTCAATATAGGTGTCACCCTGGAAATTGGCTTTAGAAGTGGGAGAACCATAGTAGTAACACTGGAGCTAAGACAGGTGTGCTTTGGGAGCTCCAAGGTTGATTTTCACAGGAATGCCCTGGTATGCTGTCTGGAGCAAAGGTGGGTACATGCATGGAGTGTCCAGTAGTGCTTTTGGCCTGTTTCATATTGGCAAGACAACTGGAGATGTAGTGGGCACTCTCTGCTGAAGTCCTGGAATCACTTTGCTAGTATGGGTGGGCTCAGGTGAGAGCAAGAAGACTTGACTTAAGGAGAAAGATAGGGTTGGAGTTGTGTAGGGGCCTGGGACTTTTCAGGCTGCAGGCTGGCTAGGTCCTGCTTTTGTCTGTGCTTTGAGTAAAGAGAGTATATAAACCTTACAGAATACCAGCACCTCTAATCCGAAGAGTGGTACAGCAGACCCTCCACCATATGGTGGAAGATCAAACTTTACCTTATTTATATTCTAGTTCTGAACTACAGCTTTTTAAAAAATATATAATAATTTATTCTAAAATTGGCTAACATACAGTGTGTAAATTATGCTCTAGGTTTTTGGGAAAGATGCCTGTGGTGCATTGCTTACATACAACACCCAATGCTCTCCCAAAAAGTGCACTCCTCAATGTCCATCACCCATCTCCCCCTCTTCGCCATCCCCCATCCACCTTCAGTTTGTACTGTGTATTTAAAAGTTTCTAATGGTTTACCTCCCTCTTTCTCTATTGGTAACTATTTTTTCCTTTTCCCTTCCCCCATGGACTTCTGTTAAGTTTCCCAAGATCTACATATGAGTGAAAACATATATCTGTCCTTCTCTGACTGACTTGTCTTACTCATCATAATTTCCAGTTCCATCCACTTTGCTGCAAATTTCATTCTTTCTCATTGCTAAGTAATATTCCATTGTATATATAAACCACATCTTCAATATCCATTCATCAGTTGATGGAAATTTAGGCTCTTTCCATAATTTCGCTATTGTGGAAAGCACTGTTATGAACATTGGGGTACATGTGCCCCTATGAATCAGCATTCCTATATCCTTTGAGTAAATTCCTAGTAGTTCTATTTCTGGGCCTTCAGGTAAATCTATTTTTAATTTTTTGAGGAAACTTCACACTGTTTTCCAGAGTGGCTGCACCAGTTTGCATTCCCACCTACAGTGAAAGAGAGTTCCCATTTCTCCATGTCCTTGCCAGCATCTGTAGTTTCCATTTCTCCATATCCTTGCCAGCATCTGTAGTTTCCTAAGTTGTTTATTTTAGCCATCTGACTGGTGTGAGGTGGTATCTCAGTGTGGTTTTGGTTTGTATTTCCCTGATGATGAGTGACATTGAGCATCTCTTTCAGGTGTCTGTTGGCCATCTGGACGTCTTCTTTGGAAAAGTATCTATTCATGTATTCTGCCCATTTCTTCACTGGATTATTTTTAAGGTGTTGCGTTTGGTTAAGTTCTTTATAGATTTTGAATACTAATCCTTTATCTGACAAGTCGTCTTCAAATATCTTCTCCCATTCGGTTAGTTGCCTTTTAGTTTTCTTGGTTTTTTCCTTTGCAGTGCAGAAGCTTTTTATCTTGATGAGGTCTCAAGAGTTCATTTTTGCATTTAATTCCCTTGCCTTGGAGATGTGTTGAGCAATAAATTGCTGAGAATACATTCTTTTCTGGGGTTTTGATGGTTTCCTGTCTCGAATTCAAGTCTTTCATCCATTGAGTTTATTTTTGAGTATGGTATAAGAAAGTGGTCTAGTTTCATTCTTCTGTGTGTTACTGTCCAGTTCTCCCAACATCCTCTGCCAAAGAGTGTCCTTTTTCCAATCGATTCTCTTTCCTTTTTTGCCAAAGGTTAATTGGCCATACATTTGTGGATCTAATTCTGGGTTCTCTATTCTATCCCATTGGTCTATGTATCTGTTTTTGTGCCAATACCATGCTATCTTGATAATTTCAACTTTGTAGCAGAGGATAACGTCTGGAGTTGTGATGCCTCCCGTTTTGGTTTTCTTCTTCAATATTACTTTGGCTATTTGGGTTTTTTTGTGGTTCCATACAAATTTGAGGATAACTTGTTCTAGCTTTGAGAAGAACACTGGTGCAATTTTGATGGGGACTGCACTGAATGTGTAGATTGCTTTGGGTAGTAATGACATTTTCACAATGTTTATTCTTCCAATCCATGAGCATGAAATGTCTTTTTTATTTCATTTCTTGCTGTCTTCTTCAATTTCTTTCATAATTTTCTATAGTTTTCATCATATAGGTCTTTTACATCCTTGGTTAGGTTTATTCCTAGGTATTTTATGGTTTTTTGTGCAATTGTGAATGGAATCAGTTTCTTGATTTCTCTTTCCACTGCTTCATTATTGGTGTATAAGAATGCAACTGATTTCTGTACATTGATTTTGTACCCTGCAACTTTACTGAATTTATTGATCAGTTCTAGAAGGCTTCTGGTGGAGTTGATGGGGTTTTCCATGTAGAGTATCATGTCATCTGCAAAAAGTGAAAGTTTAATGACTTCTTTGCCAATTTTGTTGCCTTTTATTTCCTTTTGTTGTCTGATTGCTGATGCTAGGAATTCCAACACTATGTTAAACAATGGTGGGAGTGGACATCCCTGTTGTGTTCCTGATCTCAGGGGGAATGCTCTCAGTTTTTCCCCATTGAGGACAATATTAGCTGTGGGCTTTTCATAAATGGCTTTTATAATGTTTAAGTTCCTTCCTTCTATTCTGACTTTTCAAGGGTTTTTAAGAAAAAGTGCTATATTTTGACAAATGCTTTGTCTGCATCTATCGACGGGATCATATGGTTTGATTTGTTCACTGAAGTAGCCCTGGAAAGGAAAACAAAAACAAACCAAAAACAAACAAACAAAAAACCCAGAAACACCAGCTACAAGTAAACAACAGTGAAGAGGCAGTGCTGATGGAAGAGGCTTATCCCATACAAAGAGAGAAATGACAGGGGTGGTGAAAAAGAAAAAAAATTGAGCAGAGAAACTATATGGCTTAATCCAGAGAAAGAGAAAGGAAAATAAAGAAGGAGATGTGGAACACATATCAGGAGAAAGGAATAAATATGTCTACTAAAACAAACAACAACCAGCATAAACAGATTAGTGGAGGGAAGAGATTACAAGGAGAAAAGACGGAAGAATATAGATCTATATAATAAGAATTGTCCAAGAATTAAGTCTGGCAATGCAATAGTGCTGGTCTAGAGGATGGGCTGTCTGGTTGCTGTCAATCCGCTCTTGTAGATATGCAGTTATTGGTGTAGGTGGGTCCCACCTCCACTGTGTGCCCACTTTCCATTCCCTGAAGCCCTACCTTGTTGGTGATGGAGAGGGAAATCACAACCCAGTCCCAAACCAGTCTGTTCAGGCTGTCCTCACTGTGCCATGCACACAAATGAGGTGGTTTGTCCCGCTCTGCTGATTCCCGTACCTCCCTGGCACTTGGCTGGAGGGTTTTTTTTTTTTTTCCTATTTTTTTATTTATAGTTGAGAAGAGAGAGAAAGAGAGAGAGAGAGAGAGAGAGAGAGAACAAGCAGGGGAGGGGCAGAGAGAAAGACACAGAATCTGAAGCAGGCTTCAGGCTCTGAGCTAGCTGTCACCACAGAACCCTACGTGAGGCTCGAACCCATAAACCGTGAGATCATGACCTGAGCCAAAGTCCGAAGCTTAACCAACTGAGCCACCCAGGCGCCCCTTGGCTGGGGTCTAAACCCCATATCTTTATGATTCCTGCTCTGTGCATCCTGGTTCTAGGGAAGAGCCATCCCATAGCCTCACAGTGCTGTGTGTGCAGTTTGTCTAAATTATAGTTTTTGTCTGTGCTTGCTTGTGAGTCCTTAGTATGGTTTTCTTTCCATTGTAGTTTGCACCACTGGGGATAGGATTCTCATTGTTACCATGTCTCTGTTTCTCCTGCCATTTCTTTATGTGATCCTTCTATCTTTTGTTCTACAAAAGCTGTTCAATCAGCCCTTAGTTCTTCAGGAGGAATTGCTCTATATGTAGATGCAGATTTGATGTGTCCATGGAGGAGGTGAGTTCAAGGTCCTACTCTGCTGCCATCTTGGAGCCTCTTCAGTTCTAAAAGTTCTTGAAAATATTAGCATAATTCAACAGCACATTAAAAGGATATACATCATGCTCTAGTGAGAATTATCCCTTGGATGCAAAGATAGTTCAACGTATGCAAATCAATAAATGCGATTCACCACATTAATAGAAGGAAACATAAAAAACACATGATCATCTCAACTAATCCAGAAAAAGCATTGACAACATACATCTCAAAATAATAAAAATAATAAACATTAAATAGTAAACATTAAATAATAAAATAACCATTAAGTAATTAAATGTCTCACTGAGTCTGGGTGGCTCAGTCTGTTAAACATCCAATTCTTGTTATTGGCTCAGGTTGTGATCTCACAGGCAGAAGATCGAGCCCCACATTGGGCTCCACACCGGGTGTGGAGCCTGCTTGGGACTCTCTTTCCCTCTTTTTCTGACCCTCCCAGTTCATTCTCTTTCTCTCTCAAAATAAACAAACATTTAAATAATAATAATAATAATAATAATAATAATAATAATAATAATAATAAAATCTCTCCACAAATTGAGTATAGAAAGAATATACCTCAACATAATGAAGATCATATACAACAAACCCATACCTAACATCACACTCACCAGGGAAAGATTTTCCCCTAAGAACAAGACAAGGATGCTCACTCTCATCACTCTTACTCAACACAGTATTGGAAGTCCTAGCTTGGGAAACCAGGCACGGAAATAAAAGGCATCCAAATCAAAAAGGATATAACATTGTCATTATTTGTAGAAGATATGATCTTATATGTAGAAAATTCTGAATAATTAACAAAAAAACCTGTTGGAATTAGTCAGCAAATTTAGTTATAGGATTTCGAGTCAACTTAAATAAATCTTATATTTTTAGATACAAGAAAATGTCTGAAAAAGAAATGTAAAAAGGTATCTCATTTACAATAACATCAAAAACAATAAACACTTTGCAATAAATTTAACCAACAAGTGAAAAATCTGTATGATGAAAATTATAAGATTTTGATAAAATTGAAGGCACACACAAAAAATGGAAAGACCTCCTATGTTCATTGATGTGAATACTACTGTTTAAATGTCTATACTACCCAATGCCATCTATATTCATGCAATCCCTATAGACACTCTAGATGAAATTTTCACAAAAATAATATATATATACAAAATTCATGTGGAGCTACAAAAGATCCAGTAGAACCAGAGCAACACAGAGAGGAGAATAAATCAGGAGGAATCATACTTTCTTATTTCAAACTATATTAGAACTATATTAATTAAAACAACATGATACTGGCATAAAATTAGACATATATTTCAATGGAACAGAGAGTCTGGAAATGAGTTTTCATGTATGGAGTCAACAAATATTTGACAAGAGAGCCAAGAATGTTCAATGGGGAAAAATAGTCTGTTCAACAAATGGTATGGGGAAAATGGGTAAACGTATGCAGATGAATATTAGATCCTTATACCACTCACACAAATTAATTCAAAATAAATTAAAGACATAGAAGCTCCATGACATTGGTCTTGGCAATAGTTTTTTTTAGATACAACACCTAAAGAACAAGAAACAAAACCAAACATCAACATGTGAGGCTAAATCAAACTTAAAGGATTCACAGCAAAGAAAAAAAAAACAGACAAAATGAGAAGGCGACTTATAGAGTGGGAGAAAATGTTTGAAACTATTGCATAAGGAGTTAATACTCAGTATAAAAAGAACAAAAACCATCTGATTATGAGGCGCCTGGGTGGCTTAGTCGGTTAAGCAGCCAGCTTTGGCTCAGGTCATGATCTCACACCTCGTGAGTTCAAGACCCACATCTGGCTCTGAGCTGACATCTAAGAGCCTGGAGCCTGCTTCAGATTCTGTGTCTTCCTCTCTTTCTGCCCCTCCCCTGTTCACATTCTGTCTCTCAAAAAATAAATTTAAAAAAACCATTGAAAAATAATAAAAATAAAAATCTTATTTAAAAAACCATCTGATTAAATAGGCAGAGGAACTGAATATGCATTTAAAAAAAAAGACATACAAATGGTTAACAGGTACATGAAAAATGCTTAATATCACTAATCATCAGGGAAATGAAAATTGATAGCACAATGAAATATCATCTCATATCTGTTAAATAACTATCAGGAAAACAAGAACAAGTACTATTGAGTTTATGGAGAAAACAGAACTCTTTCACATTATTGTTGACAATGTAAATTAGTTCAGTTACTATGGAGAACATTATTGAAGTTCCTCAAAAAAATTAAAAGTATAGAACTATGATCTTAATCATAATATGCTCCAGTGATCTCAGTTCTAGGTATGTATCTGAAGAATATGAAATACAATATTGAAAAGATGTGTATTAGCATGTTTATGGCAGCATTATTCACAATAGCCAAAACATGGAAACAATCTAAGTGTACAATGACAGATAAATGGATAAAAAAAGATATCAGATATATAAATAAAATATTAAGCTATGAGAAAGAAACAAATCCTGCCATTTGCAACAACATAGATGGACCCTGAGGGCATTAAGCTAAGTGAAATGTCATCTAAGTTAAATGGTCTCTAGCTAATAACCAGCAAATAAAAAACAAAATAACAAAAACCCCACAAAGTCCTCAAGTCATAAAACCACAAGGAAATAAATTCTCCAACAACTTATGTTTAGCTTAGTGAACTTGGAAGCAGAATCTTCCTGGTTGAGCCTCCAGATGAGAATAGTTCCACTGATGCTTGATTGTGGCCTCATGAGGCTCTGAACAGAAATCTGAGCTAAGCTGTGAGTGGACTACTAACCCACAGAAACTATGACCCAGTAAATGTGTCTTTCACTCCACTAAATCTGTGATGCCCTTTTATGCAGCAAAAGATAACTAACACAGGGCTTTACATTTGGCATTTTCATCTCGCTACAGCCTGACTTATTGGGACATGAATTATTTGTATTCCTTAAACATAATTCATCTTGATATTTCTCATAAATCTAATTACTCAGAGCTTCTTAAAGCAGTATCTTCCCTAATATCATCATACACATCAATATAATCCAACAACTACACAAAATTATAAGAAATCATCATAAAATTAAGATGGATAGGTTTAAATCCTGTACTCTCAAATCTACATTCCTGTGTTTGGTTCTTGATTCCACTAATTTCTTGCAGTGTACTGCACAAATATCTTAACTTCTCTGTGGTTCAGTATTCTTATTTGTAAATCAAGGAGAATAATAGTGTTTACACTTAGTTTTTTCAAAGAATTAAGTTAGATATATAGCAAACATATTATCAATGAATAGTAAGTTTTTTTTATTAATGTTAATAGTGTCACTGTTAATAGTATATCTAATACATATCTATATTCTTCTCATACATATAAAGGAAGAACTATATAAATGTTCTTTAGCAATGGTTTTTTTTTTTTTTTTTTCCACACATGCAAAAGCAAAGGGCTTTATTACGAATTTAGGCCCGGCCAGCCTAAACTCGGGCTCACAGACTTCAACAACACACTGGATCCACGTGAAGTGAGCCCCGAGCATGGCGGGGCAGGGCCTTTTATGAGTTTGGGAAGGGAGAGTTATAGGAAATTATGACACAGGTACAGTGATCTAATTATTATTATACAATATTATTGACAGCAGGTTTAACCATTCACATTGCCTAGAGTATTTGTTACTTTTGGCGGGACCCAATCACAACATTTAGAGTATTGGCCAATCACAGAGTGGGTCCAGGACCCTCAGATAGGGCGTGACCAGTCTTAGCCTCCATCTTTAGGCCTGCCCTTAGAAATGTTAAAGGTGTTAGCTGGCCTTTCCTGACTGGGTGTTACAAGGGTGGTCCCTTCTGCCTTGGGTGAAGTGTGCCCTTCTATTGTCTCATGGAGCCAGTTTCAGACCTGCATCCTTACATTCCCCCCTCTGTCTTGTAACTGACCCAATCCTGGGTCAGCTATGTTACCATTGTTCTGGTTTAAGGCTACATCCTCTTAAGAGACATTAACAGAATAGCATTTACCTGCTCTTTGACAAATGTTATGAACCACAGCTAGACTATCCTGTAGAAGTAACACCGTTCCCCTAAAACCTAGCATAGTCCTCTTTGGTGTAAGGGGAATTTTTTACCCTATAAAGGGCAAAGGGAAGGAGAGTTTAGCCAATTTTCACCAGTCTCCATGGTTAATTTGGTAAGGGTCTCTTTTAGAGTTTTTAATATCTGGTGCTGCCTGGTTTACAAAAGTAAGAATGACAGCCAATTTCTTCAGGATCCTTGGGCGTATAAGTGCAGTACGCCTTTATGATTCTTTCTACATTACTAACCTTAGCCAAATTGGTGGGCCATCTAGTGGCCACCTGAGGACCCCCCATTAGAGTCTGGTGGTAGAGGCGTAGGCTCCCCTTACCTTTTGCCGTATTGAAATCCCATACCCAGATCAGAGGCAATTAATACCAACAGAACATCCTATCAGGAACTTTTGCTGTTTCCCCAGCTTTCTGGGGCAACATTTGCCAGTCCAGTGGCAAAGAGGCAGGACAGTTTATTTTTCTGGACCGATGATTCCTCAGGCTTCTGCTGTGCCAGACCAGTGTGGCTGGAGCAGGGCTGGAGATCCCTGGAGCCAAGAGTCTTTTTGAAGATCAGTTCAAGCTGATCAACTGGATCTGGATCACCTCACCAGGTTAAGGGTTCTTCTGAGTCGGTCCACTTAACTCCAGAGAAATATCTGAAACTTTAATGGGGGCTGAACTTTTTGTTTAATTGCATATCTGTGAATTCCACCCTTAAGTCTTTTGGAAAGGTGTGACCCCCCCCATTTTAAGTATTTCCTCACAGACTGACAAGCCTGAGATCTAACAACAAATATTCAAAAACACTCAGAACTAGAACTACATTTACAGTAGTACATTGCTGAAACAGTTTTTCTCTCTAAAAAACCTCCATTAACAGAAATAGCCAAATCCAAACTAAAGCATTGGTGGAACGAGTCCATTCTTAACAGCCCTGGCCTAATTATTTACATAAGCTCAGCAAGAATAAAGATTGTTCATGAGGCTTTTTAAGGCTTGCTTTGCTGGGTCCTTTTATACGGAATCTCCAGGTTGAACGTTTAGTAGCCGCTCTGGGCCAGAAGCCGAGCCAAGCCAGCACTTTCCATCAGACAGGCCTGTAATACCTGTTAAATTGGGCAAACTCCTCTTCCCGAGGTCCCCAACATGTGCCGAGGTTCCTACACCTGCCAGGAAGTGACCTTCTTTCCTCACCTGGGGAGGCTGCTGGGAACTCTGCGAGCAAGGTATCCAGCCAACATTTCCACGAGGCTTTACGGCTCCATGTTCCATAAAGTCAACCTTAGTTCTTCAAAGCCTTCAGGTCATATCTGAGCCTATGCCTGAATCTCAAATAGGACATTCCAGTCAAAGCCTGGGTCAAACAACCAGTATTTCCAATTGTGTCCTACTATAAAGTGAACAGATTCTTATTGAACTTATGCAAACAATTGTAATGGCCATAAAAGAAATATTCACTGAGTTTTTGAATTTCAGACGGTTTAAGTAGAGAGAAAAGATAAATGCTCTAGACAAACAAATACTTTATGACATTTCTGTATATCATAGATATCTTAAGAGAAAGTTTCTTAATCTGGATAAGCAAACATTAAAAGACCAACAATATATCTAACAAGTTACAAAACTATAATTTTTATCAGTTCACTTAATCCTATGTATCTAATTTTTGTTCAGCTTTTAGTACTAACCTAAAAGATGTCAAATACTGCATTTGTCCCAAATACTGTCCTTGAAAAAGAAACACGTTCTGTGACAGAATCTAAAGATCTGAGTTCATTATGATGCACTTTGACAAAGAAATTTAGTGACACTTAACATTTTGATTACTAAAGGTGTTAAGTAATGATCTTATACCCAAACATTAAAACTTTAGGGGCTGCACATATATTTGAGCAGTTGCAGCATTTACCCATACAATATAACCTAAGGTTTGCCACTGTACAACAGTGCTTTTTAAGTAACTTGGCATCCTAAATGAAAGGGCCTAATTGGTCAAAAGACTTCTCTACCATTTGAATACTGGGAAATTTGTTAAAACCTTAGGAAATTATAAAGCACATCCTAAATAGAATTACAAATTGTTACAGATAATTACACTTCTCCTTCTCCCAGTGAGGACTCACACTTTGCCTCCCTCCCGAGGAGGACTTAGACAAACGCACAGAGACCTAATGGGGTCTCACTGCTGCCACCAGGAAAACCTCCTGCAGGCAAACCGGCTCTCCAGCCTCCCGGTGGGGTCCTAGATCCCACTCACCCAATTCAAAGTGGGTCCAAGACGTTTCTTGGCACCCACGGTCCCGAGCTTCCACGGCGCGTCTGCCTCGCCCCTTTGGGACCCCACGGAAGTTTTTTCAGCCACCTCCTGCCTAGGCCCCGCGCACAAGGGCCCAGCCTGTGCACACAAAGAACCGACCAGATAAACAAGAAAGACTTAGACACAGACGGACAAGAAATGAGTGCACTCACCAGCCGGCGATTAGGCCCAACATGTGGGAGCCCCAGGAGCTCTGAGGGGGGGATATCCCGGGAGAGCCCCCATTATGTTTTGCCCAGATTTTAATATCACCCCAAAAACCAGAGATTACCTGGGAGACTGAATCACGCATGCAAAAGCAAAGGGCTTTATTACGAATTTAGGCCTGGCCAGCCTAAACTCAGGCTCACAGACTTCAACAACACACTGGATCCACGTGGAGTGAGCCAGCAATGGTTTTATTAAATTGTATAAATCACCTAATGTTAAACGTTGAAAATTGTAGAGCCAATAATGAGGTGTTTGGAGATTAACTTTATAAATTCTTGATTATTCATAACTTTTGTTTCATTAACATCACTACTTATTTGTAGTCATTGATAACCACATATGTGTCTTCTAGAAGTATAATACAATTCAAAAACTATAACATTGGATGCTGAATATATTGTCTGCAAACAATATGTTCTTATTCATCCTTCATATCCTTGTTTACAATTGTCCTTATTCATTCATCCTTCAGTCAGACCAGATGTCTGAAGTGCCAAGTTCTGGTGAAGAGGACACATTGGACTTCAGGGCAATAAAGGACCTCTTCTTCATAAGGCCACTACTTTTGAGAGCATGACTTTCTGCAGATACAGAAACAGACACAAAATTAGACAAAATAAGGAGAGTAATATGTCCCAAATGAAAGAACAAGACAAATTCACAGCAAGAGGGCTAAATGAAATGGAGATAAGTAATATTCCTGATAGAGAATTTAGAGTAATAGTAATAAAGATACTCAGTGGACTTAAAAAAAAGAGTGGAGGATATTAGGGAGACCCTTAACAAATGCAGAAAACATAAAAAAAAAGCCAATTAGAGTTGAAAAATTCAACTGAAATTAAAAATACACTAGATGGAACATATATTAGACTATAGAAAGTAGACTGGATTAACAATATGAAACACAGAGTAATGGAAAGCAATCGAGCTGAACAGGAATGAGAAAAACTAAAAAGAGAAAATAGATGCAGGCAATCCAGTGACAACATCAAGTATAACATTTGCATTATAGGGGTCACAGCAGGAAAAGAGACAGAAAGCGGAACAGAAAATTTATTTGAAGAAATAGCTGGAAACCTCCCAAATCTAGGGAAGAAAATAGAAATCCAGATCCAGGAGGCACAGAGCTCCCTAAAAACTCAACCCAAGGAGATCCACACCAAGATATATAGTAATTAAAATGACAAAAAATAGTGATAAAAAGAGAATTTTAGAAGTAGCAAGAGAAAAGAGAACAGTTACATACAAGGGAAACCCCATAAACATATCAGATTTTTCAGAAAAAAACTTTGCAAGCCAGACAGGAGTGGCATGATATATTCAAAGTGCTGAAAGAAGGAAAAAAAGCGGTAAAAAATACTCTATCCCGCAAGTCTACCATTCAGAATATAAGGAGCTAGAAAGAATTTTCTAGGTCCTCCCCCCCAAAAGTTAAAGAAATTCATCACCACCAACCCATCCTTACAAGAAATGTTAAAAAGGACTCTGAGCTCTGAGTAGAAAGAAAAGACCATCAGCAAGAGTAAGAAAAGTAGGAAGCACAGAGAAGGTAAAATTAAATATATCTATAAAAATCAGTAAAGGGATTCACAAAATAAAAGGATACAAAATATGACAGCCTCTACCTAAAATCTAGCACTGAGAGGAGTAAAGAATACATTCAAACTTAACTATCACCTGATATAGACTGCAATATGCATAAAATGTTACATACAACCAGGGCACCTGGGTGGCTCAGTCGCTTAAGCATCCGGTTTCGGCTCAGGTCATGATCTCACAGTTCATGGCTTCAAGCCCGGCGTCGGGCTCTGTGCTGACAGCTAGCTCAGAGCCTGGAGCCTGCTTCAGATTCTGTGTCTCCCTCTCTCTCTGCCCCTCTCCCACTCCCATTCCATCTCTTTCAAAATAAAATAAAGACATAAAAAATTAAATTAAATTAAAAATATAGATCAGTGAAACGAGGACCTGGTTCTATAAAAGATCAAAAATTTTGATAAAACTTTATCCAAACTCATCAAGAAAAAAAAGACGGTGAGAACTGAAACCAAATTAGAAATGAAAAGATGTGAGTTCTTTGTGTGCCATCTTTCATTTATGCATGTGAGAGGGTTTTCTTTTCTTAATATTTTTACATTGTAGTACTTGTTTTCCTTGTTGGGGTGTTTGCTTATTTAATACATTCCATCAAGGA
>NC_043700.1:147348234-147371587 GCF_006229205.1 Suricata suricatta | reverse complement strand
TGTCATTGCAACTACTGTATTGTAAAGGAGGGAAAATAATTGCATATGTTAAAAAAATATGAAACTTTATAAAGTAAAAAAAAAAAAAAAGAAATGAAGTCCAGCAAAATGAGGATATATAAGGATATGAGTCAAACAAAATAAAAAGACAAACCTCAGAAAAAGAACCAAATGAAATGGAGATAATCGGTATGTCTGATAAAAATTTTAATGTATTGTTCATAATGTTGCTCATTGGGTTGGTGATGAATGGTAGAACTTAGTGGTAAGTTCATCAAAGAGAAAATATAAAAATGGACCAATCGAGTTAAAGAATACAATAACTGAAATATAAATACCCTAGAGGGGATGAAGAATAGATTAGGATAGATTAGGAGGGGAAGAGCACATCAGACGTGTAGAAGACAAGGTATTGGAAAGCACCCAAGCTGAACAATAAAAAGAAAAAAAAAGAATTAAAAAAAAAGATGACAGGACAATGGACCTCTTGCACAACATCAAGCAATCATTCACATTGTAAGGCTACTAAAAAAAGAGAGAAGGCAAGAAGCTATTTAAAGAAATAATAGCTGAAAACTTCCTTAACCTGGGGAAGGAGGCAGGCATCCAGGTTCAATAAGCATAAAATTCAGTAAGCATAAAGTTAATCCGAAGGATGTCCACACCATGACACAAAATAATTAAAATGTCAAAGAGTAGAAGATAAAGAGAGAAATTTAAAAGCAGTGATGGAAAAGCAAAAAAGTCACATACAAGGGAAATTCCATAAGGTTATCAGCTGATTTTTCACTAGAACCTTTATAGGTCAGTAGGAAGTTGCATGATACACTTAAGGAGCTGAAATGAAAAAAAAAAATTTAAACCAAAGATACTCTATCTAGGCAGGTTTGGAATTGATAAGAAAGAGCAATAAAGAGTTTCCCAGACAAAGAAAAGTTAAAGGAGTACTTCACCACTAAACTCATTTTAAAAGAAATATTAAATGGAATTCTATAAGAGGGTAAGAGAAGCTCCAACTTAGAGTGGAGGAATAGATTACAAAAATAAGATCGATCTATCTATATGCTGCCTACAAAAATTATGTTCGACCTAAAGATACATACAGACTAAAGTAAATGGATGCAAAAACATAGTCCCTACAAATAAAAAAAGTCAGGCCACCAGTACTTATATCAGAAAAAAAAGAGGTCTTAAATCAAGGACTATTACCATAGACAAAGAAAGGCATCACATAATGATAAGGGGGTTAATCCAAAAAGGGGATATAACACTTGTAAATACCTATGCACTGAACATTGGAGCACCTAAAGCCATAAAACAAACATTTACAGACATAAAGGGAGAAATTGACAACAATACTTAGGGGACTTTAAACCCAAGTTACATCAATGGACTGATCATCCAGGCAAAAAATCAATAAGGAAACAATAGCTCCTGAATGGCATATTAGACCACATGGACTCTACAAATATATATGGAATATTACATACAAAAAAAATACACATTCTTTTCAAGTGCACATGAAACATTCCCCAGAATAGATCACATACTAGGCCACGACACAAGTATCAACATATTTAAGAAGATTGAAATCCTATCAACCAAAATTTCTGATCATAACAGTATGAAACCAGAAATCAATCACATAAAAAAAAAACTGGAAAAAATGCAAACAGGCAGAAGTTAAACAACATCCTACTGAACAACCAATGAACAGATCAATAAGAAATAAAAAAAAAGAATTAAAAAATGCCTGGAGACAAATGAACATGAAAAATAAGAGTCCACATTTTTGGAACACAGCAAAAGCAGTCTAACAAGAAAAATGTTTAATGATATAAGCCTACCTCAGGAAACAAGAAGGTCTCAAGCAATCTAACATATACCTAAAGGAACTAGAAAAAGAAGAAACAAAGACTAAAGTTAGTAGAAAGAAGGAAATAATAAATTATCAGATCAGAAATACAGGAAACAGAAACTAAAAGAAAGCAAGCAGAATTAATCAATCTTTAGCCAGATTCATCAAGAAAAAATAAGAGAGGACACAAATAAATAAAATCAGAATCTCAACAGAAGTAAAAACCTACACCAGAGAAATATAAAGGATCATGTATAAAGGAATACTATAAAATTATATGCCTACTAATTGAACATCTAATAGAAATGGATAAATTTCTAAAAATATACAATCTTCCAAAACTGAATCAAGAAGAAACATAAAATCATCACAGACCAATCAGCAATGAAGTTGCATTGGTAATCAAAAACCTCCCCAAAGACAAAAGTGCAGGAACAGATGGATTCACAGTTGAATCTATATAACATCTAAAGAAGAGTTAATACTTAATTCTTCTGAAACTATTCCAAAAAATAGAAACAGAAGTGAAGATTCTGAATAAATTTTATGAAGCCAGCATTATCCCAATAACAAAACCAAAGATACTATAAAAAAAACCTAGAAGTCAATATTCCTGATGAACACGGATGAAAAAATACTCAAAAAATATTAGCAAACTGAATTCAATAATACGTTACAAAGATCATTCACTACAATCAAGTGGGATTGAAAGATGGGTCAATATTCCTAAATCAATCAACACGGTACACCACTTCAGCGAAAGGAAGGATAAAAATCATGAATATCTCAAGGGTGAAGTAAAGTCAGGATGTCTGGGTGGCTCAGGCGGTTAAGCATCTGACTTGGCTCAGTTTATAATCTCAAGGTTTGTGGGTTCAAACCCCACATCAGGCTCTGTGCTGACAGATAAGAGCCCAGAGCCTGCTTTGGATTCTGTGTCCGTCTATCTGTTTCTCTCTCTCTCTCCCCTTCCCTTGCTCACTCTCTCTCTTAAACATAAACATTAAAAATTTTTAAAAATAAGTGCAGATAAATCATTTGACAAAATTCAACATCTGTTCATGATAAAAACACTCAACGAAGTGCATTTAGAGGGAACAAACCTCAACATAATAAAGGCCATTTATGAAAAATTCATAGCTAACACCATATTCACCTGTGCAAAACTGAGAGCTTGCTCAAAAAATATATGCTCCATTTATCACATCATTATTTATAATAGCCAAGATATAAGTTCCATCAATAGATGAATGGAGGAATAAGAAGAGGTACACATGTGTGCATGTGTGTGCACTCACACGCACACACACACACATGAGAGCACTGGAATATGACTTTGCCATAAAAAGAATAAGATCTTGCCATTTGCAAGATCATGGATGGATCTAGAAGGTATTATGCTAAGTGAAAGAAATCAGAAAAGACAATTACCACATGATTTTATTTATATGTGGTATATAAAAATCAAATGAATAAACAAGGAAACAAAACAGAGAATACAAAATACAGAGAATAAACTGAAGGTTGTATTAGGGAATGAGCAAAATGAGTTAAGGGAACAAGCAATACAGGCTTCTAGTTATGAAATGAATAAATCACGGGGATAAAAGGTACAGCATAGGCAATATAGTCCATGGTGTTGTGTTATGCCTGGTTGCGTGGTCACTGTACTATGGTTAAGGGTAGCTTAAGGTGCACAGGTGTTGAATCACTATGTTGTGTATCTAAAACTAATGTAACAGTGTGTCAACTCTACTTCAATTTTTAAAAAAATAAAATGTTTCATTCACATTTGGTATTTAAGAAACAAAAGAGGCAAACACAGAGACAGACTCTTAGAGACAGAGAACAAACTGGTGGTTGCCAGAGGGGTGATGTGGGGAGAAGGGTAAACAGATAAAGGGGACAACAGTACACTTACCTTTGATAAAAGCTGAGTATATATAGAACTGCTAAACCGTATTATATAACTGCAACTAACGTAATAGAGAATATTAATTATACCTCAATCAAAACAAATTACTACAATTAAAAAGATTTTTAAAATAATGTGGCATATTCTTGGAAATTAAAAACAAAGTGATGTTTAATACTTTGCCCTTACAGTGAGGCCTTTGTGAAATCTGTTCCAATGGTAGAATTCTAAGATATTTGTTGGTTTAAAATTTTCTCTAAAAGAACAAATAGTTCCTTATATTAGGTTCACACAGGGGATCCTAACTTTTTACTGGTTTGAAGATATACCTATTGTTACATAGTAAGATAGAAAAGCATACTTGTCTTACAAAAATCATAAAAGTTGGAAAACTGCCAATTACCTGTTGGCTGAGGAAGCAAGCTCATCTTCAGGGGTCATTTCCTTCCATCGGTGATGTTTTCTACAGAAATAGAGAATACTACTTCCCACACTGTCCCTCCTCTGCTGTGAGGGCTAGAAAATGTTAACAGTCTAGAATAAAAGATGGTGCACTATTTGTTGATTTCTCTCTCATCATTAAATGGCCAGTGTCCAGAAGGCAGCCTTTGATAACTAACACTGAAATAGGAATGGCCTGCAGTAAATGTTCCCTTCAAAATCCCGTTCTGACACTACAGGTCAGAATAAGAGAGGGATGCTCAAACGACTAATGTGTGTGATCTACACTGTTTTGTGTTTGTCCGGGGATTTTCATGGAAAAAATGTTTTCCTCACATGTTCATCATTAATAAGACAAGAGAGAACAAATTCTGATGAGAATGTGGAGAAAAAAAGAATACATGGGCACTATCGTTAGGTTCAGGAATATAAATTGGTATAGCCACTATGGAAAACAGTATGAAGGATCCTTAGAAAATTAAAAATAAAATTACCATGTGATCCAACAATTCTAGTACTGAAAATATATTAGGAAGAAAAAAACACTAATCCACAAATATATCTGCACCCCTATGTTCACAGCAACATTATTTATAACATCCAAAATATGGCAACCTATGTATCCATTAATGGATGAATGGATAAAGAAGTGGTGGTGTGACCCGGCCTGCAGGTCCGTCAACGCAGGTCCTGAGGGAGGGAGTGAGAATTGGGGGGCAGGGGGCACAGAGAATGGAGGCAAGACAAAGTTTCTGATCAAGCCTCAGTTTATTGAGAAAACACAAGCCTCTTATAAAGAGCAGAAAGCGCAGGTCGGTTACTAAGAAACAGGGCCACGTGAAAAGGCTAGGGTAAAGAAAAGAAACAGAAGCTGCAGTTTTAGCACAGTGTCTGAGGGGCCGATAAGAAAGCCCAGCCAAGCTGTCTCTGGCCTTGGGCTGGGAGTGATAACACTGTCCTGCCCTGCAGGTGGCTGATCTTAGGTCAGGGCACACATCTCTTCCCCCGGCAGCTCTTCTGGCAGCTCTCCACAGCGGTGTATGTATACACACACGCACGCGCACACACACACACACACACACACAGTCATTGTAATATTATTCAGTAATTTTAAAAATGAGGCAATCCTGCCATATGTGATAATATGTATGTGTGCATGCGTGTTACCAGAAACAGGGTTTTGGGGGAGCATGGAGAGAGATAGAATTAGAAGAAGGTGACCAAAAAGATACAAACTTGCACTTATAAGATAAATAAGTACTAGTGATATAATGTACAACATGATGACTACTGTTAACACTGCTGTATGATATACAAAAATGTTATTAAGAGAATAAGTCAAGAGTTCTCATCACAAGGAGTATTATGTTTTCCTTTCTTCTTTCTTACCATTGTATTTATATAAGATGGATATTAGCATAACTATTGTAATCATATCATGATAAATATAAATCAAATCATTATGCTGTCTGCCTTAAACTTACACAGTGATATATGTTAATTATTTCTCAGTAATACAATAAAACTGGAGATTTTTGAAAAATAATATGATACAGTGGAAAGAAACAATGTAGGTAAACTCCAGTGTTTTAGAGTCAAGAGACATGCTTTCATGGCTACCCAGTGAAAGAGACATACTGCATCTTCTCTAAGGATCATTTTCCTCCTTAAGTCATGGATAAATTATTATCTTTGTTTTGGTTTTGGGTGTTTGCTTTTGATAAGAAATGCATATAAAGTCCTTGGCACATAGGTGGTACAAAAATTTTTTTAAATGGAAGTTGATATTAATAAATATTAAAAAACCAATAATTAGGAAAGGATAACATCAGTCTATGACTTTTTTTTAACTTCTCATCAGCACTATTTAAAATACGATCAAATTAAGAGATTTGTAAATTGACATGAGAAAGAGTCAAGGAGAGCTAAGAATTTTGTAATGCTGATTGGAGAATAAATGTTGAAAACAGTTAAGACACTGTCGCAAAATAAGAAAAAAAACAAAGAATAACATTTATTCATACTCTTCTTCATTGCTTTTTTTATGTCAATTCCAATCCCCTTGCACTTCTGCTTCCTTGTTCTGTAATTATGTAATCCCAAGAAAGTTAAGCTTCTACATATTGGCACTACATAGTAGATTGATGGAAAAAAAAAAAAAGCCAGATCTTCTATCACCTAGAAGATGTCATACATAGAAAATTTGGTGGTAATCATATTGAAATATATAAGTGGAGCCAATCCACATGTTGTGCACCATAAATTACCCAATATTATATATGTTATATCTCAAAAAATTGTCACCCAATAGATGTCACATACAGAAGCTGACCAAATCCTCATAAGCTCCATTGAAATGGCAGATACCAGTGGTATGGTAGGTGGTTCTTAATTAGGAGTAAGAATTTCAAAACTATTACTAATGCAATGATCCACATGGCTCTGCAAAAACTCCTTCATTCATCAGATAAAATTGTAAAAATGTATGTGAAAACAAATGAGTTGGTTGATTCAATCATAAGTATTCTTATTAACTTCTAATATTTTTATACCAAAGAATACTTAATTACATGATGTAAAATTTAGGTAGATAAGAATTTCCTTTTCATAAGAGTAGTCGAACATTAGAATGGCATATAGAATATCTTTTCTTGGCTGTTTCTCAAAGCAGATTAGAATCTAAATTGGTGGCAGTTAATTGGGTTTTATTAAATATTTTTTTCAAAATTCTAACTACCTAAAACATAATAGATGCTCAATATGCATTTGTCAAAAATAAATAACATGCTAATTTGTGGGCACTTTAAACTAAAACTAGCAATAAAAATTAGCTTCAGGGAGAAGTATTAACTTGCTACTTTCTCTTTCTTCCCATTAAAAAGGATATAAAATGAAATGTATCCAAAAAGTTATAGCTTAACAAAACCATATGTTAAAGTTTTTTTGTTTGCTGAACAGAGAGTTGTCACTGTAAACAAAAAAAGTAACCAAGATGCTATTGATGACACATGCTTAAAACAATAAAAAAAACCCTAGATATTGTCAAATCTATATATTCTTTCTAATTTACAGTAAGATTCACAACAATAATTGAATATTTAAGTTTTAGTGCATTCTTATTCAACAATGCTTCTATAGCTACAGGGTTCAATCACTTTTTTCCAACTAAAATGTGTAATGTCATGAGAAACTGCAATTGATTGTACACACGTCAGCCCTGCTTTGCTGAGAGGTATTCATGATCAACTGTAATTAAATGGAAGTCCATCACAAAATTAAACACATTGTATTGTAGGATCCCAGACTTAACTGAAATCTTTCTCTATATGATACTTTTACCCATCCATTTGATTTTGTGAAACTTTGAAGTGATTAAATACTTTAACTTTTGTGACCTTCATACAGACCTTTAGACTCTTGCATTCAATATGAGGTTTTATAAAGATTACTTCCACAATCAGAAAAAAAAGAATTTATTGCTTTATTATGTTCAACAACAAAAATTTTTTTCTAAAAAAAATTCCACTGTTTTGTTGTATGTTAAAATCAATTAAGTAATTGTATTGTTAAAAATAAATGATTCACCAAATATATAGAGTATCTAAATGGCATAAACATTGTGCTAGGTATTTTGGGCAGCATTAACTAGAATTTTATACCTAGTGACTGTCTTTTCAAGTGAAACACCAGTTTATCCACACTAATGAAAATACTGAAGGAGTTGTAGCACGTAGAAAGTTATTCCAGATGTGGCAATAAAGAGGGGAGGGATAGAAAACAGGAGAGAAAAAAGAATATGTGATTCAATCTTATATGTAGGTAAAAATAATAGTAATGACTTGCAGGTTTTAAAGTATTTTAGAAATAAATTGCATAGCCACAGTGACAGACAGAGGCAGAAGGAAGGGTAGTGGAGTTAAATGTGTTCCAAGGCAACGCCTCTTGAATTTAAGGTGAATAAGTTATATCTGTGATTCTCACAAAACTGCTCTGATTCAGAAGATCAGGGGTGGGTCTCTGAGAAGTCTGCATTTCTAAACAACCACCCAGGTGATGCCGCTACTGTTGGTCTGTGGGCCATACTTTGCCTAGCAGGGTCTAATGTTCCCA
The DNA here is from genome assembly GCF_006229205.1 of Suricata suricatta. Taxonomy (NCBI): domain Eukaryota; kingdom Metazoa; phylum Chordata; class Mammalia; order Carnivora; family Herpestidae; genus Suricata; species Suricata suricatta. Next base: position 147,363,263 of record NC_043700.1, on the reverse strand, counting down.
CATAATCTTAAATGTGCTTAATATACTACTGCCCATTAATAGTTAAAATCAGCTAAGGCATAATGTCATATCCAAGGCACTCTCAAAATAGTAGTCATAGAATTATACTTAACAAGGTAAAAAGGAAGAAAATATAATAACAAAAATCCTAAATAATCTCCAAAATATCAAAGAAGGAAAGAAAAAGAAGAATAGAACAAGTGGCACCGAGTGAATAACAAATAGTAAGATTTTAGGTTTAAATCCAAACAAATCTAAATGGACTAAACACACCAATTAAAAGAAACATTTTCATACTGTTTTAAAAACAGTACTCAGTTTTATTCTTTAAGAGACATTCCCAATTAGGGTTGCAAGATGGCAAATGGCAAGCCTAAGGGAAAAATATAAATGACTAATAAAAAGTGAATTGATATTGGGGCACCTGGGTGGCTCAGTCAGTTAAGTGTCTGACTTTGGCTCATGATTTCACATTTTGTGGGTTCAGGCCCCACGTCGGGCTGCATGCTGACAGCTGAGAGCCTGGAGCCTGCACCAGATGCTTTGCCTCTCTCTCTCTCTGCTCCTCCCCTGCTCACACACACTCTCTCTCTCTCTGCTCCTCCCCTGCTCACACACACTCTCTCTCTCTCTGCTCCTCCCCTGCTCACACACACTCTCTCTCTCTCTGCTCCTCCCCTGCTCACACACACTCTCTCTCTCAAAATAATTAAACATTAAATTTTTTTAAAATGTGAGTTGACATTGAATCCACAGTCATTACTAGAAATAAAGAGGAATCTTTCTTTTAAATGTTTTTTTATATTTGAGAGAAAGAAAGGCAGAGCATGAGTGGGGGAGGGGCAAAGAGAGAGAGAGAGGAGATGACACAAAATCAAAACAGGTTTCAGGCACTAAGCTGTCAGCACAGAGCCTGATCTGGGGCTTGAACCCAGAAACTGTGAGATCATGACCTGAGCTGAAGAAGTTGGATACTTCACTGACCGAGCCACACAAGCACCCAAAAATGAATTATTTTTTAATAATATTGAAGCCAATCTACTGGAAAGATACAAAAATATTCTAGTTTTATTTATTTTTAGCACCTAAGATCATTTTTAAATATATAAATTAAGAATTAAGACAACAAATATTGAAAAGTACAAAGTGAGGGTTAACATTTTTTTCAGTAACTGACCAAATGAGATATTAATGTCAAATATTTGAAAACGTTCAACCAATTTGACTTAGCTGACATATGAAATGGTGCACTCAAGAATTTAAGAATGAAGGGGTGCCTGGATGGCTCAATCGGTTATGCGTCTGACTCTTGGTTTCAGCTCATGTCATGCTCTCACAGTTCATGAGTTCTAGCTCCTCATCAGGCTCTGTGCTGACAACATGGAGCCTGCTTGGGATTCTCTCTCTCCCTCTCCACTACTCACTGTTTCTGTCTCTCTTAAAATAAATAAATAAATAAAATTTCAGAATGCAAACTGTTTTGTAGTAATCTTGGAACATTACATTGGCAATCTGTACATTCAAATGGCAATTGTTCACGAAGCTGAAACTTATGCACTGCATTCTGATATTAAGAGAATAGTAAGATAGCTCAAAAATCTCCAAATATTAGAAAAATAAGCAATACAGTTTTAACCCATGCATCAAAGAAAAAACAACAAGCAGAATTTTTTTATCAGCATAATCAAAATTTGTGGGATGTAGTTGAATAGGACATTTGTTGGGGTACCTGAGTGTCTGACTTCAGCTCAGATCACGATCTCAAGGTTGGTGAGTTGAGCCCCACAGCAGGTTCTGTGATGACAGCTCAGACCCTGGAGCCTGTTTTGGATTCTGTGTCTCCCTTTCTCTCTCTCCCTCTCACCCACTCACATTCATTCACTTGCTTGCTCACTATCAAAAATAAACATTAAAAAATTTTTTAAAGACATTTGTACTTTCAAAAACATATGTTAAAAAAATAAGACCAGAAAATAATATCCAATAGAAACAATGCCAAATCCTATGAAAAAATAAAATTATAAAGTCATTAGTAAGAAGAACCAAGAAAAAATGTGATATAAAATGCACCAGGCAGTAAAATTAATTACAGATCATGAATCATTTTCTGCCAATAAATATGAAAATGTGAATGAAATTTTTAAAAATTCCAAGAAAAATACACAAATTACCTAACCAACAGAAAGAAATTTTGAAAAATTTAAATAGCCCTTTATCTATTAAAGAAACTGAGCAATTCAATCTTTTCACACAAAGTAAACTCCATTCCCAGATGGCTTCACCAGTTAATCTTCTTAAATTTAAAGAGAACTAACTAAAGTCTTTCACAGACTAGGAATAAAGGGAACTTTTTTCAGTTATTTTTATAAAGCCAGCATAGGAGTGATCTCCAAGCAAAGTGATATTACTAATAAAATCATAGGCCATTTTTTTCATGAATATACTATCTGAAATTATGATTTAGCAAACTAAATTCATCAATTTTTAGAAGTATGAGTATCCATTATAACAAAATGAGATTTATTCAAGGAATGCAAAATTGTTTTGCCAGACAAGATTGTTACCTTTTATCACCTGTATTCAACCTTATACCTGAGGTCAAGAAACAGAAATATTATAAAATTGGAAAGAAGTAATACTGTCTTTATTCATATAGAATATGATTGTTTACACCAAAAAATTAAAAACCATTCTAAAAATATAAGGTAAATCACAACAAGATTTTAGGATTAGTAAACAAAAAATTTTAATGGTAACTGGCTTACTGAAGTACATTAAAAATCTTTTTTGAAATATTAATATGGGGAATGGGAAACTGGTGATGACCAAAGGTTACAAAATTTTACCATTGACTAAATGATTAAGAAACATTGAGATCATTCTTGTGATCTTAAGTGTCTGGTGGATTCAAACATATTTGATATTTCACAATTTTTTCTAAAACTATTCTTTTCTGATCTAACTGCAAACTCACTACCTTTATTCTTTCTCCTTTATATTAATTCTGTTTATGTGAATGTTAAAGTTGATTATAATTTCAGAAAGGACTTAAACTATGTTATATGCCTCAAATTTAAGTTTTGAAAAAAATCACATAAAATTAGCGATGTTGACATACAGAGCTATAACCATAGGAAATATGAGGATAGCAAAATTTTCTAATATAACACATAGCAACAAACCACATATATTTGATAAAATTTGGAAATAAAATGCATTTTGAGTGATTGTTTCTACTATAAGGCAAGATCAAATCTAGGAAATTCAATGCCTTTCTGCATTTAAATTAATTTTTCATGAAAGAACATTAGTAAGGCTTGTTGGTAATGTTAGTCTCCATGAACTATTTATTAGATTTACAAATAATATTTTCAAGGCATATAACCCTTTCTGCCTGTGTTGTAAGTGCCCAACTATTTGAGAATTTTAATGTCATTTTATTTCTTTCCCTAATGCTTGAAATATATCATTTTCTCAGAATACTCCCTATAGAAGGGTTTTCAATGTTCCCTTATATGTGAAAACTTAATGCTGTGTACCGCAAAATATGCCATACCACATTCCAAATGCCTTCACCTTGCCCCAAAATATATTTTTGTCTGAAAACTTCTCTTAAATAATTATAACAGAAGAAAAAGTATGGGAAAGTTTCCTTTTTGATTTGTAAAGACATGTCCGTTGTTTAAGATTTCTTAATAAATACTCCTTTTAACTCCTTTTACCCTACTGATAGACATAGGGATACCAAAAAGAGTCATATTTGTCTATATTTGTTCAATGACTCAGATTAATATTGTTCAAACTTCTGACAGTCCTCTTTGCCTTCAAATTATATTCAAAAGCAGCGATCCAAAGATGTGATTGTTTTAACGTATCCACAAAATTCCCACACCTCTGTAACTGTGCTTCATGGTCACTGATTAATGAAAATGCACAATCTCGACCCCTAACTTATTCTACTCTCCTCTATCAGGGTTCAGATATTCTTAGCTGTATCTTAAGAAGGGCAAAGTGGGTGCTAGTGTTTTGTGTTCAGTAACATCTTTATTTTCTAGGTCTCTGTATTTTTGGATCTTACTATCGCCTTCCCACAAAAGGTTAAGTACTATATATAGTTTTAAATCTCCTCTGTTATGGATGATTGGGATAAACTCAATCAGAGTTATAATTAAAACATGTACTACAGTTGTAGGACTATGCCTCAGCTAGTAAGGTGGGTAGTTTTATACATTGTGCTAATTATTCTTATAACTAACTTGAATCACAAGCCTTAGTCTTAGTGAAATTTCACATGCAAAAATTCTCCTAATTCTCAATTTATCAATACTAGAGCACTTAGTCCCTCAGTATGCTGAAGTTGTACCATCACTAATTCATACTTTTAAAGTGGAGAAATGAATAATCTTGAAGTAAACAGTCCTGAGTCCCTCTGTTCCCTTCCTATAGAGCCCTCACATTTAACTGTATACTTAATGCTCTACAAAATAACATTATTTTAAATTTGAGAAAATTATTCTAATAACATATCTTCAAATGTATACATTTTTACATATATTTGGTACTGTATTTTGAGATTCTCAAATATATGGTATATCATGATCAGAGGCAGATATTATAATGGCTGTCCTAATCTATTCCTATAAATTAGGTAAGAAACATCAGTGTAACATAACACAGCTTCAGTAAACCAAGACAAGACTTAGGGTCAGTTCTGATGATTCCAGGAGCTCTTACATATACACTGATACTATATCACTTATCTTTCTTTTACTCAGCACTCCTTCTAAATATAAACATCATGAGTAGTTACAGATATGCAGATCTATTTACATTACCACATTTCTTATTTCATTAAGTCTCAACTCTTTGTTCTGACATTCAATGCCTACTCTCACCTGACAGTATCTTAGACTTTCAGTTTTGGAAAATGCTTGAGGCTGAGCTGAAAAACTTGATTTCAATATGAATCATCTTCTTACTAAGTCTATGACAAGTTATATACAAGTAAAGAAAATAATATAATAACAGATCCATTAATGTTAAATGTGTACAATGCAAATATTTCTATGATTTTTTACTTGCTATTCACTTTAAACATAGATTTTTTTTTCTTTAACCAAGTCCATCCCCATGCCTTCCTAAATGCTACACTTCTGTCACTGTCCATTCGCTTTCCCCTCATGTCAACCGCAATTATTTTCCCCTATGGAAACTTAAAAATTGCCTAGGAATTTCTAAGGTAAAACAATGGTGATTTTTCTCCCAGAGCACAATATTTTATCTGCTGAAATTTTAAGTGTTAATATCTAATTTTATAAGTACTAAAACTCTTAACTTCTTAAATAAGAAATTCTTCTAGAGTGAGAACTTTTTATTAAATCTTTTTAAAGCCTTTGGCATGCAAGATACACTTCATAGGCATTGTACATAATTATGTAACATCAGCTAAGTTAATGATTTGGCAGAGAACATTCTTAACCAATATGTTAATGGAAGTCTTATTTATATGTTTATTAAACATGTTTCATGTTCTGTCTTCATCTTCAGTTATCATAATTTTAAAAATTGTATGTTTTACTATCTAAAGCATAAAATACTATTGCAGTGTTTATGTGAGTCTATTAAGAAGACATTTATGAATTGCAATTGTGATCTTGAATGCAAGTTCAGAATGGTACAGAATTTCTTGATTTAGTTTATAATTTACCTGGTGGTTCCATCTAAGCTAGTTAAGGTGGGGAAACATTTGAATGTCTAATTTGATTTAAATGTAAACCAATGTGATAACTGTAGGAATACCTGCAAAAACTGCTCAATATTTTTTAAATAGAAGAATAGTTGGTCTATCATATAGGTAATGCTTATGTCTGTTTCCTCCCCAAATGGCCTCCAGGAGTATGGACTGACAGAGGTGTGACTGTGTGTCACTCAAGAGAAATAATATCCTGGATGTTGGTCATATGCTGCCTGCATCAGCTCATCTGCCTGATGTCACATGCCCATTCATCATCGACTTTCCTGCCACCTTCTGGTGCTGAAATTTTTTAAAATGGTGAACTGTTTGTTTGTTTGTTTTTAAATCCAGGAAATGCTGTGGTGATATTCTTTTTCAGAACTTTGGTTCCAAAATTCTAACTTTGCAACTATTTCTTTTATCCAGCCCACTGGCCCAGAGGTCCACGCAGCCTCTGCTGCAAAGTTGCCTCATTCTCCACACATGGCCCTATAGAAGCCCTAATAGCTCTTAGCCCAGTTCTCAGTGTCACTGATAGACTTAGTCTGCCTCAGAGGAGCTGACTCTGAAATTTTGCCTACAACTGACTACTGGGGCTGCATCCCAGATTAACACAAAAAAGCTTGAAATTTGGATTCTCTCCAGACTTCCAAAGAGAAGCCAGTACCACTTTTGGCCCTCACTCCTCTCATCATTTCATTTAATACACTTTTTCTCTCAACCCAGAGTCAAAAACGTGGAAACTGAGTATCAACCTGGTTGTTCCAGTCTCCCATTTCTCTTTATCCTTATTGTCATTCCCGACAGGCAGAGAGAATTGAATATTGAATGCCTTATGTTGTCCCCACTTTTCCATGCCTTAGCTAAATTCTAGGTATATACTAGAATGTTATGCTATGTTACTGACCTCTGGGTACTTAATACACCAAACTAGGTGATGATCAAAGTACAAATAAGGGTAAAAGAAATTTGAGAAATCTTCCCTTAGGACGATATCTAGCTTGAAAAGTTATTGTCCAATTATATGACCCTCGTTTTGAATGTCAGAAGCTGATTATTAAATATTACTAATATATTTCTTTCTTTCTACATTTCTTCTTTTACAAATTCGAATCTCTTCTTGCTATGTCCTTATCCATCTACTTATTCTCTCAGGTAGGTGCCTGGATAGCCTTATAAAAAGTCTGGTACAGAGGTGCCTGGGTGGCTCAGTTGTTAAGCACCGGACTTCGGCTCAGGTCATGATCTCACAGTTACTGGGTTCGAGCCCTGCATTGGGCTCTGTGCTGACAGTTCAGAGCCTGGAGCCTGCTTCAGGTTCTGAGTCCCCCTCACTCTCTTCCCTCCTCCTGCTCATACTCTGTCTCTCTCTCTCTCTGTCTCAAAAATAAACATTAAAAACTTTTTTTAATCTGATACATTTTACAGAGAAAGACAAGAAAAGTACAATATATTTTAATATCCCTGCCAATTCTATTAATCTGCATTTGATATTATTACAGTTTTGTTTATATTTACCAAAAATGAGTATAATTGCAATGTATCTTACCATCTTTTAGATTTAGGTTTTTCCATGGATACAGAGACCTCAAAACCTTGTTTAAACTTATAGTATCAGCTATTAAAAGTACTTTAAACATGTACTTATTAAAACTAAAAATGTATCATAATACTATTCTTATCCATATAAAATAAGTTGTCAATTTTTGATATTTTGTGCTATTTCTAATTTTCAGTTTAAGAATGAATTTGAATATTTATTTTTATTGGAATACTATTTATATTAATTATATTTGTTTTTTGTTACCTTATGCATAGTTTTGAAATAGTACATATATTTGCTACTGAACTTTAAAAATCTGTGTAGAAGCGCCTGGGTGGCTCAGTCAGTTAAGCGTCCAACTTTGGCTCAAGTCATGATCTCATGGTTTGTGGGTTTGAGCCCTGCGTTGGGCTCTGTGCTGACAGTTCAGAGCACGGGGCCTGCTTCAGATTCTGTGTCTCCCTCTCTCCCTGCCCCTCTCCCACTCATGCTCTGTCTCTGTCTCAATAATAAATAAACGCAAAAAAATATTAAAAAAATAAAAATCTGTCTAAATATTTTACACTTTTAAGTTCCAAATTATTTTTTTAATATTTGTGTTTGTTTATTATTGAGACAAAGAAAGACAAAGCTTGAGTGTGGGAGGGGCAGAGAGAGAGGGAGACACAGAATCCGAAACAGGCTCCAGGCTCTAAGCTGTCAGTACAGAGCCAGACATGGGGCTCAAGACCACAAACTGTGAGATTATGACCTGAGCTTAAGTTGGACACTTAACTGACTGAGCAACCCAGGTGCCCCTAAATTCCAAATTATTGTATGCTGTGTTTTAAGGCTCTATTTATATAAAATGTTATTATCTTAATTAAAGTGCTATGAATCGATACTAACGAGATCTTCTAATACACGTCAGACAAGGTCTTCAAACACCATATAAATATGTATGGTTTTTGCTATTGAAAATGATAATGTGATATAGCAGGTGTCACGTCCTCATTTAAAAGCTAGCTGAAAATTTGTTTAACACATTCTTTTGATAGACTAATATTTTAGTCATAAATGCAAACTTGATATTCCCTTTCAAATTTTCACTCTATTTAATAGTGACCTCCTAAATGCCATCATTCTACCACTGTGTAGGCAATCATGTTCAGGTGGATGGCCCAGACAAATTGTCAAGGAAGTATGGAGTTCATGATTCCCTTCTAAAAGGACTATTTTTTTCATCATAGTATGTAAGCATGCTTTAAGGTATGCTTCTTGTCTGAATGATATTTTTATAAAAGAATTAAAATCTTTTTAAAAAGAGGTGGCCAAAGTGGTCTGTGACCCAGATCTGACCCATCACCTGTTTTTTAAGTAAAGTTTTATTCAAACACAGCCACATCCATTCACTTATGTACTGTCAAAGACTGCTTTTGTGTTTTTATGGCAGTGTTGAGTAGTTGCAAAACCCTATGGCTTACAAAGCTGAAAATATTTACTACTTGCCGTTTTATAAAAAAAGTTTGCCAACCCATATCCTAAAGTAAATATTTAAAAGCATATAAGTTCAGAAATGAAATGAGTGTCCTTGTGATATAATAATAATACTTATACACTACTTTATTTATGGCCTTTGTTATGTGACACCCTATTCCAAATAATTTTGGATTATTAACACATTAAATCTTTATAATTTTTGAGATGCAGTAAATGCTAGAACTGGCATTCAAACAAAAAAAATCATACTTCAGAGTCTTTGCACTTAACCAGCAGTCTATACTAACTTTAATTTTCTAATGTTTATTTATTTTGAGAGAGAGAGAGAGAGAGAGAGAGAGAGAGAGAGAGAGAGAGAGAGAAACAAAGCACGAGTAGGGGAGGGGCAGAAAGAGAGGGAAACACAGAATCTGTAGCAGACTCCCGGCTCTGAGCTGTCAGCACAAAGCCCAGTGCAGAGCTTGAACCCAGGAGCAGTGAGATCATGATTTGAAATGTAGTCAGATGCTCAACCAACTGAGCTACCCAGGTGCCCCGTATACTAACTTTAGTACATGATGAGTGTCTCAGCATTGGAGATGTTCAGCTGGCTTACTGAAAACTTGCCCAAGACGTTTAGAAAAGAGAAAAATTATTAGGTGATTTCCCACCATAAGACTCCACAAAATTTGTTTGTCTAGATCAATGGAGGGGAAGAGAGAGAAGGGGAGGGGAGGAAAAAAAAAAAAAAGGTATGCCTGGTTGGCTCAGTCAGTTAAGTGTCAGACTCTTGATTTTTGACTCAGGTCATGATCTCACAGGTTTGGGAGATCTTGCCTGTTGCCAGACAGTTAGTGAAGAGTCTGCTTTGGACTCACTCTCTCTCTCTCTCTCTCTCTCTCTCTCTCTCTATTTCTCTGCCTTGCTCTCCCTGCCTCCTTCCCTCCCCTATTCATGCTCCTTTGCTTCCCCCTCTCAAAATAAATAAATAAATAAATAAATAAATGTTGAAAAAAGAAAAGATCAACTTCTGTAAAAAAGATCCACTGTTTGATAGTTTTATGGCACAATAAAATTTAGATACTTCCAAAATTAGAAGACAAACTAAACATACAAAAGGTCAAATATTTGAACTTTTAACCTCATAAAAAAATATGGTTCCAATGAAGAGAGAGCATAAGAGTACTTTTCCACAATTCACTTGGTCTCTGACTCATTAAAGGCTTATTACTGTATTACATGGAATTTTCCAACTTAATAGAAGGTTATTTTTCTTATTAAAAATTAATGTATAAAAAGTAATGTCATTAAAAGAATAATATCTGACTGTTGACAACTTGCCACTGTTACTTAAAAAGAGATATCTATTTTAGTAAGATGCAAGATAATTTATAGTTCAGACACATTTTAGATGAATCGTTGTCTGAGAAGATCCTCTTGCTCTGTTTTCCCAATCAGATTTATAACAATTTCATATAACAACTGTCTACCACAGTCACCATTTACCCAACTCAGTGTCAGAGGAAACAGCTTAGAATCCTGGATTCCAAGAATATTTATCTCCTTTTGGTTCACTATCCCTTTCTCAGGGAAGAAGACTGAGAATGGCAAGACAGTCCTATTCCCTCCTCCGTGGTCTCCAAGTATTCCAAGCATTCCTTGACCTCTGTCCTAAACCTCTGCTTCATCCTTGATCTCACAGAAAAGTCTGACTCTTTCTTTTGGGTGCTTTGAAAAGAGAATTAGACCTGAAAATTAGAAGGTCCGGTGCCAGATTTAGATTATCAAAGATTCAGTGTGTGTCCATTAGTGGTTCACTTCTTTGTACATACTTTCATCTTCCCCCATTAGAATCAGAGCATGATAATATGTACCTTATATGATTTGGAGAAGATAAATGCAAACAGATATATAAAAACTTCTGGGGGGAAAAAGTATCATGCATTATTGAGTATTCAGTACATACTTGTTCAGACGGAAACTGAATGATCAATTTCTTAGTAAAACTCAATCATGAGTACATTCTAAGTCATGATTACATCCATTCTATTGTTTCTTATTTGGTGTATGGTTTAAAATTTCTGTAATAAAATCATTAAAATAAAACCTTTAAGGATGAGTTGTATGTAGTAAGAACTAAAATGCTGGAAAAAGTTAACACGTAGTCACATCACATATAAGAAACAATGTTATTTAGATTCTAGTGGAGCACATAAACTTAATTTATAAGATTTAATATCTTTCAGTAGACTCTGGATGAGACTAAATTTCTCACCTATATACATTTTAGCCTCCAATTTGCATATGCATGAAATTACTATCCATTTCATCTAACATACTTTATGATTTTCCCAAATATTTTTTATAATAGCTACTATAAGCAATGATGCATAGTGTTAGAATGCTGAGGAAAATAAAACAGAAAAACAACAACAAAAAAAACAACAGTAAGATCAGATAAACTCAACCTTGAGCCAAAAGCAATGGTATGACTCATTTTAAGGGAATGCATACTTTGACAATGGCTGAAATTCAAAATGTGGCTGAATCTATTAAAAATCAGAAGTCCTGCACAGAATCAATCCCCAGTCATAACCTGGCCTTATCTACTGTCAAATAAGGGATGAGGTAAACTGTTACCATATGATTCTTTAAATTTTAAATAATGTATATGTATCAGGTATACTTTTCCTTACATGCATGGGCAAGTTTCAGCTCTTCTGAATTAAAAAATGTTTCAGCTATACCACCTGCTTTCCCTGGTACATAATTCACCAAAAGATTAAAGGGAATGGTAGGTGTGCCCTATTTTTATCCAAAGTAATCCAAAGTATCTTTGCTTTGAAGCATCTCAAAAAGTAACATACAATGTAGGCCCATACTGAAATGTAGACTTGGCTGGCAGGGTGAAGGTAATAGTTTTCTATGGCTGGGGAAAAAAAAAAAAAAGGAATTGTGGACTGGTAGGTATTATAGATTTTGCATATTCTTAATACTTTGAATACTCAATTTATTTTCAAAAATAATAACTTATAAATAAATATGAGCTCTTAGCACCAAAGCTGTGATTTCTGAAGAAATCACAAAATCAAAAACAGATTTTACAAATATAAGCTTCAGCAATATAAATGGAATCCCCTTGAGAATTTTGTAATAAGTGCTCTATTTTGAATTAAGTATTCATATTAAGCATAAGAAAATCTCTCTGCCTGGTTAAATGGATTTTGCATAAGAGCAACAGATCGTTTTACACCATTGTTAATCCACTTATATGCAGTATTTATTAATGTTTATCATTAATACTGACACTTCACACACATTAATTCAGCTGTCACAGCATTGTCAGAAATCTATCAATTCTTTCATAATGATGAATTTACATTCATTTCCATGGCACATCCATTAATGCATTAGGCAAGTCCATAAATTAAACTATGAAATTATTTTATAAATCCTATGCTCAGAAGTATCTGTTCAGCATTCCTTTAAAAAATGTTATAAACACGCAGTTGTTGATTACATTTTATTGTTCCCTTTAGGGTTATATTAATCTCCAACTCACTTTTTAAAAGAAATTTTACCTGCAGTTCAAAATAAACTATACAAACTAATGTACAAATAGTACTCCAAAAGCAAGAAGACTGAAACATAATTTATACTTTGAAGACTTCATGCCTTTTTACAATAGTATAGTTACCTGGCTAATTAGAGGATCATATAAACAATGACATTATATGAGATAGATATGTCTTACTAGAAGACCTCATTTATAGAATTCTCTCATATGTTATTTAGTATGTTTCTTATGGCTTTCTAGAATCAGAAATCTATTAGTTATTAGTTACATTATTTACATTAATTTCTTTGTTTAACTTAAATGTCACATAAGTGATCACAAATGAAATATAAATTACTAACTAGTTACTTAACTATAACTGTTGAAGTTATATTGTATGTAATATAATACAATTACATTAAAATTGATGAATCCACCTATCAGCATTTGTAAAATGATCTAAAATTTGTCAGATTTGTTTTGTATGAAGAATTCTTATGGAAAAGCTGAAAATTATTTTGAGAAAATAACCAGATTACTATTGAGCCTTTTAAAATTATCTTTACTATTATTTTAACTCACAGGAGCCAATAAAACAAAATCAGTATTATTTTAAGGCACAAGTTGTGCCACCTAACCCACTTTATCTTCTCATTTACCATTTAAGACCATTTTCCATACTATTCAGTTTTGACGTACAATTCATGTCTCCTGGTCCCAAAACGATTTCAATGAGTTATGTTTCCAACAAACTTCTTAAATTATTTTATTTTAATCTTGTCTATTTTCATAAAACTTAAATTAATGAAGAGAAAATGCCTTATGTGTGCCTAACTAGAAATTAACTAAATTATTAAAACAATGTGACACAACCCAACTCATATCCTTCAGTGCTAGGGACCGTGGGTCAGGCATCCTAGCCCCCTGTGCTGCTCTCGTTCAGTGGGGACTATGCCAGAAACAACTAGTCATTGTGAAGAATTGTTTAAAAATGAATGTGCTGAAGATTTTCTGATTCACATTCATTATCCACTGACCTATTCTCAATGGATTTCACAAAGAGAAGCAAAACTAATTACCTCAGACTAGGCTCTCCAGAAAATAATGGCAGTGATTTAGAAAAAAAAAATATTTATGCAGTAGAGGCCTTTTGGAATAATGTGTATTTTTAAAATTTAATATCACACTTTTTTAATGATAAAATTTTTGCATTTGAACTAATGCACCATCACTTTTTTTTTGGTTTTCAAAATCAGTGCTAAAAAAAGGACTCTGTGGGCTAAATATCAATACCATTAGTTAGCTTTATGTTAAGTTATCTTAACATACTTGAAGAGAGAGGCTTGAAAAATATAGGGATTGTATGTGTGAAGAGGAGGGACACTTCAGAAATGAGGAATGAAAATAATATGATAAGTATTAGGAAGCATAGGGTAAGTTATTTGTTAATCCCATTTATTATCACTGTCTTAATTTTTAAAAAATATTGTTTTGTTCTTAATAAAACATGCACAATGGATAATGAGCATGTTTTTCATGGAATTCTGCTTGTTACAATTGTTTACTGATCTATTGATAATCAAGGAAATTCTGTAAATCTTTTCATTGCTCAGTGTAGAATAGTAGTAGTGACAAGAATTAAATCTATCATTTTGAAGGACAGAAAGTGATTACATTAGAAACATAATGTGTAGTCTGCCAGGTTTTCCATGTAGAGTATCATGTCATCTGCAAAAAGTGAAATTTTGACTTCTTTGCCAATTCTAATGTCTTTTATTTCCTTTTGTTGTCTGATTGCTGATGCTAGGACTTCCAGCACTATGTTAAACAACAGTGGTGAGAGTGGACACCCCTGTCGTGTTCCTGATCTCAGGGGGAAAGATCTCAGTTTTTCCCCATTGAGGATGATATTAGCTGTGGGCTTTTCATAAACTGCCTTTATAATGTTTAGGTAAGTTCCTTCTATTCCGACTTTCTCAATGGTTTTTATTAAGTAAGGGTGCTGTATTAATTAATCAATTAATTCAGTAAAGTTGCAGGGTAAAAAATCAATGTACAGAAATCAGTTGCATTCATATACACCAATAATGAAGCAGCAGAAAGAGAAATCAAGAAACTGATCCCATTCATGTTTGCACAAAAAACCATAAAATACCTAGGAGTAAACCTAACCAAGGATGTAAAAGACATATATGATGAAAACTATAGAACACTTATGAAAGAGATTGAAGAAGACACCAAGAAATGGAAAAACATTCCCTGTTCATGGATCAGAAGAATAAACATTGTGAAAATGTCATTACTACCCAAAGCAATCTACACATTCAATGCAATCCCCATCAAAATTGCACCAGCATTCTTCTCAAAGCTAGGACAAACTATTCTCAAATTCATATGGAACCACAAAAGATCCCGAATAGCCAAAGTCATATTGAAGAAGAAAACCAAAATGGGAAGCATCACAATCCCAGACCCATGGAATAGAATAGAGAACCCAGAACTGGGCTCACAAATGTACGGTCAATTAATTTTTGACAAAGCAGGAAAGAGTATCTGATGGAAAAAAGACTGCCTCTTTAGCAGGTGGTGCTGGGAGAACTGGACAGCAACATGCAGAAGAATGAAACTAGACCACTTTCTTACACCATACACAAAAATGAACTCAAAATGGCTGAAGGACCTGAATGTGAGACAGGAAACCATCAAAACTCTTGAGGAGAAAATAGGAAACAACCTCC